>NC_080038.1:99512343-99824114 GCF_030020395.1 Manis pentadactyla | reverse complement strand
TCATATTTTAAGATATGCTGTTTTAAATGACTGAAATTGTTATTTGAAAAGAAATGTTATATATGGATAATATAAAGCAAGAGTCTACAAGGATTCCACTAAATCCAAAGCTTATGGCCATCTATGAAGGTAAGACAGGGACCATGGGTTTAGGCAGAGTAGGGTGAGGGACTACACAGAAAAAGCAGAGCAAGACAGTTACAGTCAGAACAATGTAACAATATGCCAAGAAGTAAGTCCCTATCGAAACTGTGTTAAGCATTACGCAAAGTCGAGAGTCACACTCATTCTCTAGGGTAAAGATACCAGACTAGGAATATAGACATCTTCAGTGGGATCAGTTTAAGCACAAAAGGCCAGGAGCAACTTGGCCTGGAATGTTTGAGTGTTCTGCAGATGAAGAGAAATGTCTCAGCATACCCTGTGACTTCACTGTATCAATTTAGATCATGACACTGTAAAATTTACCTTAGCCTGCTAAAAGGCCTAGCTTATTTTAACTGTGTATATGTGCTGTATTTCCTTCTCTGATCCTAATCAAGTAATCTGCAACCTAGTAAAAACATGAATTTAGTAAGCAAGCCCAACTATAAGGAGCCCAAGAAGTTAAGTAAGATTCTTAACACACTTTAGCAAACAGGCAAAAACCCAGCCCACCTTCGGTGCAGGGCAAGCAGTCTTAATTGACATGCTCCCAGAGGAAAACTGATATCCTGAGAAAGAATCAGAGCAGCAAATTTCTTCTGTTTCTCATCAAAAATGATGAGCATTCTGGGACCAGTCTGCACCCCTAGCCCTTTGCCCCCATTCCTGAAAATCCTCAATCATGCATAAAACCCCTAGACAATGGGCCAACCATGGACTCTCTTGGCCCCTCCTGATGTGACCCAGGAGTTATGTCCTCTCACTTTATCTCTAAATAAAAGCCTCTACCCTGGCTCTCCTACCTTGGGTGTTTGCTAAGTTCATTCTTCAACTCCACAAACAAGAACCCCAGCATCAAAGGCATATTTGTTATTAATGTTTAGGATAATATACTATTAGGACTCTATACATTATACATTTATACACTATACATTCTATATTAAGGACTCTAAAATTTATTTGATCTTGGATTTATAGCTTCCAGAATTATTAGAAAATAAATTGATGTTTTTTAAGTCACAAGGTCTGTGGTATTTTATTGTGGCAGTCCTAGCAAACTAATGCAAACTATATATAAAATCAAATATGTTAAGGTCAGATAATGTTTTACATGGCATTGTGAAAATTTGCTGAAAGAAACTGTATGTACTACTAATAATAAATGAAAATAGTTATAGCAGATGTTTAAAAAGTATCATTACATATTACATTAATTGTACTGTAAAAATAAAATTTGAGAGGAGTCAGCATGATGTAGTCATTAAGAACTTAGGCTTTTTGCTCAGATCAATGCTCAATTTCATTCACATACACTTAAATTTCTTAACAGTCACTTAATAAACTTCCCTACTGCTTAACTCTTTCCATCTGTAAAATAGTGCCAAATCCAAACAGGTATTTTTAAATGCAATAGGAAATACTCATTAAAGATTAGATGTCATAATCACCAATAGCAGAAGCAACCCCACGACCACTGTCAACATCACTGTCATAGTCACAGTGAAAGCAACAGGGGCAAAAAACAAAAACCAAGGTAGCCTTAGAAGGATACAGAATGAATATAGGCAAGCTTATTAACCTTGAAGTATAGACATGAGCTGGATGAGTAGAAAAGAGTGAGAAAGACATTTAAGGAATGGAGAACAAGGTGAACAAAATCTTATAAATGTTTTAGCTGCTGTTACTTGCCCCAGTTAGATTTCCCTCGTGTTAGGCTGGAGAAAGGAAAAACAAGGACATGCAAACAGAACAGAGAGACGCCATAGGGGGAGAACAGACCAGACCCCAAAGTCCGTGCCGTATATGGAAAGGGGACAGCTCTCCCTGAATTCCATCCTGATGTGCCAACTAAGACCCGGATGTCAGCCTCCTCCCTCTTGGAAAGAAAAAAGTTTCTAGTTGACTATTATGTCACCTTTAGCCAATCATACCTCTCAACACCCCTTAGGATAGCTTGCCTACTCCTCCCCCACCTAATCCCTTATAAACGCACCACCTCCCTAACCGTGTGTGACTTCTCTGGCCTCTGACAATAAGGCCACAGAACCTCACCCGGGGGTATTTAAATAAATTACCTGGCCCTTTGTTGCCTCTCTTTGCCTGCTTATTTCGGCTAGAATTTATCTTACATATGGTGCCGAAATGTGGGAGTGTGAGCGTGAGGCCCCGACCCCTCCTTCCCTGACCCAGAACCTCAGCCTGCTCTCCGCTGTGTGGACTATTTTCTGGTGAGTCCCTCAGTTTCCCTGGTCTGCTTCCCTTCCTAATCCATTTCACCTGGTCCATCCGAAATCGTAGCTACGTCCAGGGTCCGGGCATTCAGCCCATCCGTTGCGAGTATCCGGGATACTCGCCCCTGGCCCTGCGGTGGGGGAGATGTCCCTCACCCAGGCTCCCAAGCCGTCTCCCCTGACTTGGTGCGCTTGGGACGCTGGGCACGCTCCTCTCAGGGGGATTTTTTTGGGAAGTGAGCACAGACATGGGAAACCAGCCCATGAAAGCAGAGGCTCAGACCCCGCTGCAGTGTCTCATTTCTAATCTGGCTACTCTGTTTGTCCCGCGAAATTCACAAACAGAAGTTAGTCTTCCTCTGCTCTGAGGCCGGGCCTCAGTATCCCTTGGACAACCAATCTCACTGGCCCCCTGAGGGAACTTTTGATTTTAGCCTCCTCACCGACTTAACTAATTATTGCCACCGGAGCAGAAAGTTGAATGAAATCCCACATGTGCAGGCTTTTTGGACTTTGCACTCCCGTCAAAACCTTTATGTTAAGTGTTCTATAACTCAGGTTCTTCTGGCCTGATCTCCAGTTAAAGATTGTCAGCCTCTTACTCTGCTCAGTCCGTCCTTTTCAGATCCACCAGAAAACCTCACTCGCCCACCTCCCTCAGCTCGCAATCCCCTCCCCCTCTCTCCACCACCATCTCTAAGTCCTTTGTCTTCTCACGTGTCGCCTCCATCTTAAAGTCCTGCATTCTCAACCATGCCGTTGTCCTGCTCTCCTCTTCCAGAGGCTGCACCACCCCTCCCCCTCTCCTTCCACCTTCACCGCCCTCTTCCCCCACCAGAACACACCCCTCCCACCCTCTAGTTCCAGAAGCCAAAGATAAGAAGCTGAGAAGAGAGACGGCAATTAGATATCAGTAACTTAAGTCTTTTGTATATCGGTTTGTCTATCTGTGTATATGTTTTTATGAAAAAAGTGTTGCTGACTGTAGTCGTTGTATCTCAGTTTGTACGTTTGTGTTTCTAAGTGTATAAATGAAAAATATTTTATTTAAAAACAAGCGATTGTGAAGACTGAGCATTCTGGAACTTCCAGAGAATCTAGTAGAAAATGTTAAGCATGGGTGAAAATTTGAGTTTGGCTGAGGGGGGCATGTCCTTGTTGTTATCAGCTGCCTAAGTTTACCTAAGGTCATTTAGGTCAGTGTTATCTGCTAAATATTTTAGGAGTAAAATGCTTAAACACTTAGCTTTGTCTAACATTCAGTAAAAGTTTTGTAAGTAATCTAGCATAGTTGCTAAAAATAAGTAAACAAGCCTAGCAAATAAATTTTAATAATACTGTATTAATGTATAACAGTATATATATATGCAAACAGCCTGAGAATTTTTGTAGTAACCAAAAGTCTTAAAGTTTGCTGTTAGACATATTTTGTGCCTAATAAGAAATTGTGCTATAAAGCACATTTCCAAAAATGATAATATACATTCATAAATGTATCAATCTGAAGAATGCTAGTGTAACAGTTTACAGTAGCCTATTTTTCAGTGTTCACTGAAGGTTAAAGTAATAGTTTTAAGTTCTGATCAAAACTACTTAAAGTAGTAAGGAAAACATTTCTGCATGCTACAAAACATGTCTTTTGATAAAAGAAAGTTGTAAAAAGTTTGTAGAAGAATTTAATATGGTCATGCTATATAAAATTAAAGCAAATGAGTCTTAGTATCAAGTACACAGCAAAATTAGAATTTTGTTTTCAGTTAAAAAGACAAAGTTTTCTTAACTGTTAGTTAGCTCTTAATATCGAAAGATTGAAGAAAGTTCTTCTAATTGTTTTATCAAAGCAGTTTCTTATGCTTAAAGTCTCAGTGAGTTGTCAGAGTCCTTAAGAAAATGAGATCTTAATATTAAAAGGACTAAAAGCTAAACTTTGATAACAACTGTGCAACCTTTATTTGCCTTTGAAGTACTTTGTTGTCATTCTGGTTAATTGGATAAGTATTGCTTCATAGCAACCTATAATCCTATTTAAGCAAGTGCCTTAAAACTTTTAACAACTTCCCAAAATCAAATTCAAAAAAAGTGCTTTTACCTCTAGTTAACTCTGATATTTTCCAGAGGGCCCCTGGAACATGTCAGAAAAACTTTTTCTCATTGGAGAAAGTATTTGGCTAATTTAGCTTATTTATCTGATAATTACCTGGAAAGCACTGTCAAAGGGAATGATGCTGAACTTTGTTACTGAATGTTTTGTGTTACAGAAATATCAGAATTTCCTTATGTCAACTGTCTTACTGTAAGCTCTCATCAGATCTTTAACCATTGTCATTTGTAAGTCTTTTGACATTTATAGTCACTGTTTTATTACTCCTACACTAGTAAAGAACTAGATTTCAGCAGAACAGGTATTGGTTACATAAGATTAAGTAAGATAAAGAAGATGATTTTGTGGCTTTTTGTTTCAAATGTTGTTGATAAAGTGTTTTAAGCTTTTTCTCTTAAGCTGACAACAGTTTAGTAAATGACTGTCTCTATAAGCAGAATTGAAACTTTATCTTTCTCTCTACCTGATCCCTCCAGAATTTAAAAACTCTCAGTGACCATTTTTATATTTCATGGCAGTATGTTTATTTGCATAAGTTCAATAAGAACCTGCTTTCTTGTAAGAGGACCAATTAAAAACACTGGTTATACTACCAAGGCTTTGACTGGAACGTCATACCTGAGAGACACGTGTGTAAACTCAGATATGAACAGACAGCTTTAGGGAACTAAGATTGACTTTATGGAGCCAACAAAGCCCCTTAAAAAAAAACTGGCCTGGTACCTTGCTTACAGAGTTCCCAACAGCCTTACCAGGTGAGTAAAGAAGGTCACTTCCTGGCAGGTGCAGGAACCTCAAGAAGAGAGGAATTCACGCAAATCTACAGGTACTGCAGGCACAACCTGATGGCAAGTCTGGCTTGGCTTTCTGGCCTCAAGAGGCCCTTAAAAGTTCAATCTGAAATTCCTTACAAAAAGTTCCAGCAAAGCATATTTAAAAGAGCCAATGTAATCAATTGCTCTTCTTGCTGCACTTATGCAAATAATAAAGCCAACTGTTAATTATTTTCTTAATCTAGCTACTTCTAATAAAAATAAGGGTGATTTTAGAGAGAAGTGTTGTTTCAATAATGCAGTCTTATCTATACTAAATCCTAATACTAGTCATTGAGATGTAAACTCAATCCAGAATTCCAGTCCCCCATAACAGCCTGGCTAATGCCCCTACTGGGCCCCTTAATAACAGTTTGTGGTTTATTCTTAGTTGCCCCTTGTGTCCTCAGGTTCCTCCAACAGCGGCTAACCCAGATGACCTGGGTCGCCACCAACCAGATGTTACTTCACCGTTACGCACCTCCTCCCACTGAAACCCCTCCTTCAGCCTAATACCAGCCTCAAACCCCCACGACACCCCTTGTCAGCCGGAAGTAGCCAGATTGAGTCGTTGCCCATTATGACCAAAAGGCTGGAATGTTAGGCTGGAGAAAGGAAAAACAAGGGCATGCAAACAGAACAGAGAGATGCCATGGGGGAGAACAGACCAGACCCCAAAGTCCGTGCCGTATATGGAAAGGGGACAGCTCTCCCTGAATTCCATCCTGATGTGCCAACTAAGACCCAGATGTCAGCCTCCTCCCTCTTGGAAAGAAAAAAGTTTCTAGTTGACTATTATGTCACCTTTAGCCAATCATACCTCTCAACACCCCTTAGGATAGCTTGCCCACTCCTTCCCCTCCTAATCCCTTATAAGTGCCCCACCTCCCTAACCGTGTGTGACTTCTCTGGCCTCTGAGAATAAGGCCACAGAACCTCAACCGGAGGTATTTAAATAAATTACCTGGCCCTTTGTTGCCTCTCTTTGCCTGCTTATTTCGGCTAGAATTTATCTTACACCTCGGATGTTAGAAGGAACACAGGAAGAGCCAAATCAAAAGTAGACTATGAACAGAGGTTAAACACCAGGAAAAGCAAAGGCCATTTACCAAATATGATATACGCAATGAAAACCGAGAAAAAGGGTATCTGGTGTCAGGAACTGAGTCAATAAGAAGAAGTTGCTCAGAATGTGTTAGTTTCATGGTCGGTTCTAGATTATAGCTCACAATGACTTGACAAAGAAACAGGGAGAGTGAAAGTAGTTAGCATCTGGCTGCAGAGAGGCACCTTATGAAGGTCTTGCCTGAGTAAAAGAATGGCAATTATGAGCCAAAGGCCTGGCAGCAGAAAAGTGCACAGCATTTTCAGCACCAGTATTTGACTAACTTGACTGGCATATAGAGATTACAGAGGAAACAAAAGTGAAAGCAACAAGTAGCAACCGCATGTGAGATTTAGTGAGATACAGTAATGACTAGAAAGAGAAATACGGAATTGTGTTTTGAACACAAGCAGGATCAAAAGAATTTGGTGATCTTTTTTGTTTGTTGTGTTTATTTGGGGGAAGTTATTTAACTAAAGGGAACCTCATGCTTTGTTGTTTTTGTTACATCATGCTAGGCAAAAAGTATCTGAAAAGAGGTTAATAAATCCTTAATAATGAGACAGGAAGATGTGAAGATTGATTATGCTAAGTTGGTTTGAAGCTGGTGAAAACGTTATTAGGCAGTGATCGCTAAGGCTTTGCAGTTTTCAGTGGGTAAAGTAAGGGAGGTATGACCCTATTCTAAAAAATATCTTGATTTTCTTATAGGAATTACATTTGTAATTCTACCAAAGATTTTCCCATTACATACAAATCTATTTCTATTCAAATAATAAATTTAAGCTACCAATAACAAATGAACAATTACAAGAGTTCTAATAAGTTATGAGATCTGGTGTAATCATTTCCAAGTAATGCAGCCAGATCACTCCTTGAGAATTGGTACATGCTGGTACAAGATTCCTTCAGGACAGATTATCATTATTAAGGTGCACTTTCCACGTTTCCCATAATATACTGAATTTGCAATGTCAAGTGTTTCATTTAACATAAGCAGAAAAGTTATTAAGGCTTAAAATAAAACACATTGAAGTGTTTCAAATGTGAAGAGCTATACTTGTTTCCAATATGTTTGTAAATCACCCAGGAATGCAAGCATTTTTTTTTCCTTTTTGGTATGACAGAAGTCTATTTGTTATGTGTAAAAAGACTCATTAGCATCCTCCTTTCTCAAGCTTCCTTGGTATATCCTTAATGTTGTATTTTTAAAAAACGGAACCATTGATGTGTATGCAAATATGCATGGCAAGGTTCTGCTCATCTTAGTGTAAGCATGCTACCAAGTATTTTAAGTCAATATCAGGATCAAGTTGGAGACCTAGATGTATATCTAAAGATTAGAACGAAAAACATACATTCTCATTTATGCCTCAAATGAAAATCAGAGACTGTAAAAATGATATATATATATTGTGAAATACAAAATTAAACTTTACATATCATCAAATAAAGACAAAATAATATTGTCGGTAAAATTGAAACATTTCCAGAATATCTCGCCTGGCTTTAGTATATCTGCATATCAATAGGCATTCAGAGGTGGAAAGAAGTAGGGCTTTAGTGAATTTGCATCTTTCCTCAGGGGTGGAGAAGGTCATCTCCATATCAATGGGTAATACCTGGGCAACAGAGGGCTTACCTGTACCTGAGAGGTGAGGGGGAGGGCAGGTGTTGTTGCTGCTTGAGCAGAGAAGAAAGATGGTCTGGCACTGCAGTTTGTGAGCAATAAACGGGTTTTAAACTTTATTTTTCCCTTTGACTGAGTTTGGTTTTTAGGGGTATTTTGCCCCAGGATTTCCTCTCCCCTGACTTACATATATGTTTTTTAAATTCTTCTCAGTAGAGATCTGGAAACTGAAGTGTGGCTACCTAGAGTACCCTGCATTCTAAATAGTTTTTGGTTTTACTGTCCCTTTTTAGTTTTGAAATAAAATAGAATGAAAGAGACTAAGCCACAGTACAAAGCAAGCACAACTATGGATAGTGAATTTTACTGACAATTGTTACACAAAAATGTTAGTTCTTAAATAATTGCTTTTGAAGTAGTACTTGTGCCTGTTCTCTCTTCATTGTAAAATACAGTTAAAGATTTTCTACCCACTTTATACATCTAAAGGAACTATGATCAATTAGTAATAGGAACAGGTTGTGTGTCATGCTAATAAACTTAAATGTGGGTAATGTTCAAATGTCTTCCAAATATGCATTCTTTAAGCAAAAATAAATATCTGCAAGCTAAGCGAAGAAATTTCTTGATAAAAAGAGATTATGCTTTTGTGGGTAAAATTGTAACATTTCCAGAATATCTCGCCTTGCTTTAGAACATTTGCATATTAGTATGCATTCGGTGGTGGAAAGAAGTATGGCTTTAGTGCATTTTCCTTGTTCCTCGGGGATGGAGAGAAGTTCATCTCCATATCAATGGGTAACTACCTGGGCAAGGAGGACTTATCTGTACATGAGAGGTGAAGCTGAGGGCCAGTTTTGCTTCTGCTAGAGCAGGAAAGAGAGAATGGCCTGGACTGGAGTTTGTGAGCAATAAATGGATTTTAAAATTTATTTCTACCTTTGACTGATTTTGGTTTTTACAGGTATTTTACCCCAGGATTTCCTCTCACCAGACTTAGACCTGGTGTAGTCAGGAGGATTTCTCTGAACCCAAAATCTGTTATAATGGGTTTGACCTTTAGGTGGGCCACCCCAAGAAATAATGGGGAGAAGTGGCGCTCGCACTGAGGGACATGTGTCTACACTCGTGTGGCACCACCACCACTGCTGGCTGCACCAACCCCAGCCTGTTCCCCGACCCTAAGGCTACTGCTTCTGCCACTGCTGCTGCTTCTGCTGCTGGCTGGAGCCTGGTCACAACTATGGAAAGGAGATGTCCAGGTCACCTTGATAGAGAAGCAACTGGCTGCTGTGTACCACACCTTGCTAGCTACAGAGCCTGTTGGATTCTCCCAGAGGAGAGCGCTGCCCCAAATCACTCACAGAAGGCGTCTCTTGATGCAATAAGCAAGAGGAATTTATTCAGAGACCAGCTAGCTGGGGTCCAAGTGTCAGCCCGACGCAGCGGGTCTCAACAAGGACCCCGAGCACTTAGAGTCAGAAGTTTTTATAGCATTTTCAAAAAGGGCAGTATTTTTCCACAAACACATCACATTGTTTTTCCATAAAAACACATACATTTTGGCTGATGCCACATCCTGGGGGTCTGGTGAGATAAGATCACCCTCGGAATGTTAGGGTGGTTCTTAGTAAGGTAAGCTTGGTATGTATGATTAACTGATTGAGGTTGGCTAACTAAAGGTCACTGCAATCAACGCTGGCTGACTAACTTGTTTTTCAAGGTTCTAATATTTTCCTATTTTCTTCCTTCTATGTTAGAAAATGGTGTCTAAGCTTTTAAGATGGCTATACTTATGCTAACTTTCTATCTTCAATAAGGTTGATTCTTAGTGAAGGATTCTACATTTCCCCACTTCTTTTTAAGGAGCATTCCAATCATGGAATGCTTGTGTCCTCTTGTTGTGCGAGTGAATGATATTGTTGCCTCAACATTAGCACTTGAACGGTACTCACTCTTTCTCTAACAAAAGTTATCAGCCGATTTAGTATACAGGGTCTTAAAGTGAGGAGTAGTATAAGAATAAGTAAAGGCCCAGTCAAGGTGGATATCAAGGTTGTAAGCCACGGAGATCTAGTAAACCAGGACTCAAATAGCCCTTGGCCGGCCTCCCGTTCTCTCTTTGATCTAACCTTTCCCTAAGTTTTGACATTGAATCTCTTACTATTCCAGAATGGTCTGCGTAAAAGCAGCATTCTTCCTTTAAGGCTGCACACAATCCTCCTTCTTTTAAAAACAACAGATCTAATCCTCGCCTGTTCTGCAAGACCACTTCAGACAGGGAGGTTAGAGATTCTTCAAGTTTGGTAATGGATTGTTTTATAGTCTTTAGGTCTTCATCAATTGCTGTCCTCAATCCCGCATAATGTTGGTTCCCTTGGATAATGGCGGCTGTCCCTGTTCCTACTCCAGCTGCGACTCCTATTCCTAATAATACAGCTAAGGTCAGCGAGATTGGCTCTCTTCTATACCTGTGTTTTGGTTCAAATTCAGCTACGAATGAGAAATCATCATGATACATCAATTTAGGTACTAATTGAACCATGATACAGAAGTCACGGGAAGAATTGAAGGCGGAAGTAGAGACACATGGGGTCAATCCAGTATTACAGGCCCACCACCCTTCGGGAGGAGGGACTAGATACTCATTTTCACTTGAGGAATTTACGGATATGGTTTCATTACACAAAGCTTCATGAGTGGGGGGAACCGAACCTAAACATTTTCCTCTTCCAGTCACCTCGGTCAGGGTCAGCTTCTTATGGCTTCCCCAGCTACAGATCTCGTGGCTGGTCGTTCTGTTAAAATTTCCCAACAGCCCCAATCCTTCATAGTAAGGAGGTCCAGAGGAGAAACACAACCAACAGGATTTAGTAGTATTAGGGTTGGTGGTGTTTAGAACTTGGAAAGCCCCCTCAAGAAGATTGAAGAGGCACTGTCCAGTGTCAGGAAAGGGGGCTATTTGGTCAGGGGTGAGGGCAGCAGAAATAGTGATAGGGTCTACCGGAGGCACCGGAGTCTGCTTCAAGATCGAGGTTGGGAGACGTGGTTGATTTCTTAGGACAGAATTAGGTCCGATTGGGGCAGCTGGAAGGGTCTCAACTTTAAGTCTGACAGTAAATACGAGGCTCTTGTCATATCTAGATTTGTAATATCTAAGTCCCCACTGCCGTCCAGTGATCCACCCGTCATACTGGCGTCTCTTATCACTGAACGTGATATTTAAGGGGAGGCACAGTCTTGTCCATTCACAGTTGGGGGATGTGTGGTTCTGGGTTACTTTAAGGAGGTCCCAGTCAGACACAGGATTCTAATAAATGTTACCCGTAGTCTCACAACCCCAAGAGTTACAATAAAAAGATTTCAAGTCCCTACATTGTTGGGTTTGTTGGTAGGTTCGTCCGTCACGGGGGCAGACATAAAAAGTAGTGGTCTTTATCTGCTGGCGTGCGGCCGGATTTCTGCACCCAAAGTTCCATAAGCCACTTTGGCTCTGGGCTTGTTTTCCTCCGACGTAATATGCCGAAGTCGCGGGCCTGACCCTGTTTGCCTGCATCCAGCTAAGCTCGGGTATATCCCAGCCTCCTATTCCAGCGACTAAGGAGCAAACATCAGGGTGCAGGGATGGCCACCAGGTTTTAAGAGGAGCAACCTTAGAAATGGACCATACTGTCTCCCCTGTTTGGGAACAGACCTGCCATGTCAGTAGTCTAGGTTCGTGGGGGTTGGGGTCCTGAAGAGTGGGGAGTAGCTGGGCCATCAGAATCACCAGTGACACAATCATTCTTACACAAGCGAAGTTTAAGAGGGTTATCAGTTCGAATTACTCGCCAATCCGGGCCTGGTTGAGGTGCTCTCTTCAGATGTGAAGCGTGGACCCAGGAGGAGATGCCATCCACTTTCACAGCTGTGGGAGTAGTCAAAAGGACGATGAAGGGTCCTTTCCACCGGGGCTCAAGATTTCCCGTTCGGTGTCGTCTCACATAGACAGAGTCTCCCACTTGGAATTGATGAGGTACGAGATGTCCTCTGGCCGATAGACTTCTCAGATAGAGGCCCACACTTCTTTCTGCACAGCTTCCAGAGCCCGTAACCTTTCAAGCAGAAACTTATTAGTCACACATTCAGAGGATGTATGGAGGTGAGCTGCATTTAGCGGAGCTGGAGCTCCAAACATTATTTCAAAAGGTGTTAGTTTAAAATGGCTGGGGGTGTTTCTGACTCGAAATAAGGCGAAAGGAAGGAGGACTAACCAATCACATAAACCAGTCTCTATGGATAATTTAGTCAGGGTCTCTTTTAGAGTTCTATTCATCCTTTCTACCTGTCCTGAGCTCTGGGGTCTATATGCACAGTGCAATTTCCAATCTGTCCCCAGGATCTTGGCCAATCCCTGACTTACCTGGGCAACAAAGGCAGGACCGTTGTCAGAGCCGATTATTTGGGATCCCGAACCTGGGAAATATTTCTTCAAGGATCTTCTTGGACACCATCTGAGCTGTCTCAGTTTTGGTGGGGAACGCCTCTGCCCATCCTGAAAAGGTGTCTAGGAAAACTAGGAGGTATTTATATCCATACTTAGCAGGCTTAATTTCAGTGAAGTCAACTTCCCAGTAGGCTCCTAGCCGATCTCCTCGAAGCCTCTTTCTGCATATTACTTGATGTCTGTTCACATTTACTAATTGGCAAGGAACACAATTTCTTACAACCTCGTCTGCCAATTTTCCCAAACCGATGATATGATAAGGGGAATCTCGAACCAGGGTTTTTAGATTATTGGCCCCCAAATATGTCAACTGATGTAATTGCCTTAAGTATTCTCCTGCCTTTTTCTGGGGCAGGATAATTTTCCCATCTTCTGACTTATACATTCCAAGGGGTGGGGATTTTTGGATCCCCAACTTGTCCATCTGAGCAAGATCCTCGGGGGTATACTGAAAGTTCTTACTACATGTGGCTTCTGGGTACACCTGGAGGGGTAAGATGTTCATTCCCTGGGCTGCTTGTTTTGCGGCTTGGTCCGCCCTTCTGTTTCCTTGAGCTATTGGAGAGTCACTTTTTTGATGCCCAGGGCAATGTATTATTGCTACTTCTCTAGGTCTATGGATGGCTTCTAACAGATCTAAGATTTCTTGTTTATTTTTAACATCTTTCCCGGCAGAAGTCAGCAGCTCTCTCTGTCTATGTATAGCCCCGTGTATATGAGCAGTGGCAAAAGCGTAACGGCTGTCAGTATAGACGTTAAGTCTCTTACCTTCTGCCATCTTTAAAGCCTGAGTCAGGGCGACGAGCTCTGCCCCCTGCGCAGAAGTGCCCGTTGGGAGTCCGCTGGCCCACACAATTCGGTCATCATCTACTACTGCAGCTCCTGCCATCCTCTTACCTCCCATGATGTAACTGCTCCCGTCTGTGTACCAGGTCAGGAGTCCCGGTCCTTCTAAGGGCTGATCTCGTAAGTCCCGACGGGTCCCCGTCTCCTCAGCCAGGATTTCCTGGCAGGTATGAAGCACTTCTTTTCCCACATCGGGGAGCAGAGTAGCCGGGTTTAGGATGGCAGGCGAGGCAAATTCCACACGATCACGATTCAGGAGTAAGGTTTGATAGTGAGTCATTCTGGCATTCGACATCCATCTTTCGGGTGGTTGTCGAATTACGCTTTCCAGTGCATGAGGAGCAACCACAGTGAGTTTTTGTCCCAGCGTTAGCTTGTCAGAATCTTTAACTAAGAGGGCCACAGCTGCCACTACTCTCAAACAAGTGGGCCATCCACTACTCACGGGGTCTAATTTTTTAGACAAATAGGCGACAGGTCTCTTCCAAGGTCCCCATTGTTGGGTCAATACTCCTCGAGCTACTCCGTTCCGTTCATCCACGAAAAGGATAAATGGCTTAGTTATGTCTGGCAATGCCAGAGCGGGTGCCGAGAGGAGGGCCTTTTTGATATCATCAAAGGCCTGTTGTTGTTCAGATCCCCAAACAAACGGGGCTGCTCCTTTAGTGAGGGGATACAGAGGGGCTGCCAAAGAAGCATATCCGGGTATCCACAGTCTACAAAACTCTGCTGTCCCCAGAAACTCGCGAACCTGGCGTGCAGTAGTGGGAACCGGAATCTGCGTCACAGTCTGCTTTCGGGCTTCAGTAAGCCACCTTTTCCCATTTCTCAGGGAGTATCCCAAATAAGTCACTTGTTGTTGGCAGATCTGTGCCTTCTTAGCAGATACCCTGTACCCCAATTTGGCAAGCTCAGCCAAAAGGGCTCCAGTGGCCTTTTGGCAGGTTCTCCGAGTAGGGGTGGCTATCAATAAGTCATCAACATACTGTAACAAAGTTACCTGTGGGTTAGAAGCTTGGTAGAAAGCCAAATCTTGATGTAGAGCCTCGTCGAAGAGGGTGGGCGAGTTCTTAAATCCTTGTGGCAATCGAGTCCAGGTCAATTGTCCAGTAGTTCCTGTGGAGGGATCTTTCCATTCAAAAGCAAACAGCGGTTGGCTGCTCTGGTGCAAGCGCAGACAAAAGAAAGCATCTTTTAAATCTAAAACTGAATACCAGGTGTTTTCCGGGGCCAGGGAGCTTAGTAGGTTATAAGGATTTGGCACAGTGGGGTGAATGTCCTGTGTCCTTTTATTAACTTCTCTTAAATCTTGTACTGGTCGGTAGTCTCCCGTTCCTGCCTTTTTTACAGGCAGCAAGGGGGTGTTCCATGGGGATTGACATTTTACTAATATCCCCTGTTCCATAAGCTTCTGGATATGCGGCTTAATTCCGTCCCTGGCTTCTTTACTCATTGGATATTGTCTCACAGTTACTGGCAAGGCTGAAGCTTTTAGTTCTATGACTACAGGGGGCTGGTTCTTGGCGAGTCCCATGCCGGCCGTTTCCGCCCAGGCTCCTGGGAACCGGTCAAACCACTCCTGACTTATTTTGGAGGGCTCCGGCTCCTTAAAAAGACGGTATTCATCTTCTAATCTTATAGTCAGGACGCTTAAGCTCAAAGGTTTATTCTCTTGATTGGTCACCAGAGGTTCCCCGGCTTGAAAGGATATTTGGGCCCCCACTTTGGTTAAGATGTCTCTTCCTAACAGGGGTGTGGGGCATTCCAGTATGACAAGGAACGAGTGGTTTACTCGTCCTACTCCTAAATCCACTGTTCTCCGGGTAGTCCACACATATTGTTTCTGGCCCGTAGCCCCAATCACCTAAGATTTTTTATCAGAGAGGGGGCCCTTTGCCTGAGTCAATACAGAATGTTGAGCACCGGTGTCTACCAGGAATTCAACGGGTTGCCCCTCCACTTTCAGAGTTACCCTGGGCTCGGGGAGGGGCTCCGAGCCCCGTCTTCCCTAATCCTCGTCTTCCAGCAGGGACAACACCTTCTTTGGAGGCTTTTTTAGTGGCTTTTTAGGGCATTCTTTTACCCAGTGCCCTTTTTCCTTGCAATATGCACATTGATCTTTATCCAAAGGAGGCCGGTTGCCCAGGTGCCCTGCCTTACTAGTTCTGCCGCTAGAGGGCAGGCGTCCCTTGCCTTCTACCACTGCGGCCAAGATCCTTGTTAAATTTCTCTCATGTTTCCTATCCCTTTTTTCCTCTTTACTTTCTCTTTCCTTCTCCTTCCTCAATTCCTTTTCTTCCTCAGTCTCTCTCTTATGATAAACTTTCTCAGCTTCTTTCACTAAATCTCTCAGCGACAAATCTTGTAAGCCTTCCAATCTCTGAAGCTTCTTTCTAATATCAGGTGCTGATTGCCCAATAAAAGCAAGAGCCACTGAGGCACTGTGCTCCTCGGAAGTGGGGTCAAAGGGAGTATACCGCCTGAAGGCTTCCATCAGGCGTTCTAAGAACACTGCAGGCGCCTCAGTGGCTCCCTGACTGACCTCTCTTACCTTGGCCAAATTGGTGGGGCGCCTCGCGGCCCCGCGAAGACCCGCCACCAGAGCCTGGCGATAGATGGTTAGTCGCTCCCTACTTTCTGGAGAATTAAAGTCCCAGTTGGGTCTGGTCAGTGGGAACCCCCTTTCTATATCATGAGGGAGTTGTGATGGTCGTCCGTCAGCTCCAGGCACATTCTTTCGCGCTTCCAGGAGGATCCTTTCTCTTTCTTCCGTGGTGAAGAGCACCTGTAAAAGCTGCTGACAGTCATCCCAAGTGGGCTGGTGAGAAAACATTAGGGACTCTATCAGTCCAGTTAGTTTCTGTGGTTCTTCTGAAAAAGGAGGGTGGTTAGCTTTCCAGTTGTATAAATCAGCAGAGGAGAATGGCCAATATTGCAGAGGTTGGAAAGGCGGGTCCCCTTCCTCTCCGAGGATGGGGGACCCATAAGACCGGAGGGGAAAAATACCCGGTGGTTCTATTGCGGCCCCTCGGCGGCGTCGAGTTCCCTGGGCCGGTCCCGGAAGCGGTCCCACTGCCCCGGTGCCTGAAGCTAGGGGCAGTGGGGGCGCTGGGGCTGGGGGCACCTGGGCTGGAGGCGCCGGGGCTGAGGGCGCCGGGGCTGGGGGAGCCGGGGCTGGGGGAGCCGGGGCTGGAGGCGCTGGGGCTGGGGCAGGAGGGTAGGGAGGGGGATGGATCATCAACCATAAGTAAATCTTGAGTGTCAGGGTGAATTTTGGTAGTCTCTTTTTCCTTGCTCTGAGGTTGAGCCTGGGCCACTAAGACTCGAGAGCTCATTTTCTTTTGCACCCAGGGCTTTACCCAGGGTGGTGGATTTTCCACTAACTCCTGCCAGACCACAATATAGGGTTGCTGATCCGGATGTCCTTGAGACGAACTCTGAAAAACAACAGCTTTTACTGCAAGTAAAGTGGAGAGGTCAAAAGTCCCCTCCGGGGGCCACCCTACATTAAGAGTGGGCCACTCGGAGGTACAGAAAGTCTGCCATAGCCCCTTCTTAACTTCTACTGACAAATTGTGTGCCCTCGCTCTCACTTCTGTCCAGTGATCTAACGTCAGACTGAGTGGAGTCGTTACCGTCTGTCCCATGGTCAGTATAACAATTATTAGACACGTACAGAACACAAAAAACAGAGACACACAGAGATTAGACACACAGCGGCCGCACTTAGTTTTCTTCAGATTTCTGACCAAAAACCGAAAAGAATCAGTGGGCTGATACTCTTGGCGCCCGAATATCAACCTTATATCATCAGATTCACTTTGCCGGAAAAACAGATGAGAGGCCACCAGGCGTCCCTGGCCCTCCAATCTCCCTGAGGCGTCCCCCAGGGTTGCAGCCTGCGGTTCTCCAAGTACGTCTACTGACCACAGTCTCGATCCCTTTACGGGATCAGGACGACTGCCAGACAAGGGTACCCCTTTTCAGAATTCTGACCGGTCTTACCAAGAAACAGAACACAGAACACAGACAACTCAAGGCGCCACTTAGTCTTACCTCTCCCTCCAAGGGCGACTTTCAGGAGTGAAACGGGGCGAGCGCACAATCCCGGACGAGCCCCCAAATGTTGGATTCTCCCAGAGGAGAGCGCTGCCCCAAATCACTCACAGAAGGCGTCTCTTGATGCAATAAGCAAGAGGAATTTATTCAGAGACCAGCTAGCTGGGGTCCAAGTGTCAGCCCGACGCAGTGGGTCTCAACAAGGACCCCGAGCACTTAGAGTCAGAGGTTTTTATAGCATTTTCAAAAAGGGCAGTATTTTTCCACAAACACATCACATTGTTTTTCCAAAAAAACACATACATTTTGGCTGACGCCACATCCTGGGGGTCTGGTGAGATAAGATCACCCTCGGAATGTTAGGGTGGTTCTTAGTAAGGTAAGCTTGGTATGTATGATTAACTGATTGAGGTTGGCTAACTAAAGGTCACTGCAATCAACGCTGGCTGACTAACTTGTTTTTCAAGGTTCTAATATTTTCCTATTTTCTTCCTTCTATGTTAGAAAATGGTGTCTAAGCTTTTAAGATGGCTATACTTATGCTAACTTTCTATCTTCAATAAGGTTGATTCTTAGTGAAGGATTCTACAAGCCCACTCCTGGAAAAGCTCCAACTAAGGTAATAACCACCTATCCCATTGTGGGGTGGGTGAGCAACTGGACCCAAAGGCCATGGAGTGGTATGGCACAGACACCTACAGTATATCATGTGACTGGCCATTTGCCTTTGGCAACCCCAGGGAATAATGAAGAGGACACTTTGGCCCAGGTATGCTGGCTAGAAGGAAAGCCTGCCTCTGATGTGGCCCAATGGCTACATCAGGGTTTGTTGCACATGGAGCAAAAGACAATGTGGGCTGTAGCCTGTTGGTGGGGCTTGCCATTGACCTTTGAAGAAGTCAGCCAAGCCTGGAAGGAGTGCCCTGCACATTGTGCAGATGAGCAAACCACCAAGAGGGTCCTAGAACTTCTCTTTATAGCCTATGGCTGGTCACTGCTGATTGAGATCAATCAAGGCACCCACTTTATTGCACATGCATTGCAAGGATGAGTGCAGCAATTAGGAATAAAATGGATCAACAATAGAAGTAACTATATCTTTCCAGGAAGTGAAGGTAGAGCCCCTGGTATTCCTGCTGACATCCCTGTGTTGGGACCTAGAAGTATCTGCCATTGCTGCAGTTGCTGCTGTTGCTCCATTTGCAACTTCTCAGTCTCAAAGACAACAGGAAGAACCAGAATCATGAAGGAAGTAGTCCCAATCCATAAGGCTTCACATGGACCAGTGATGGCTAGCTCTTCTGGCACTTTGGGGAAAAGCTCTGGAAGCTGGCCTCCTTCGTATTCCTGGAACAAGAGCAAATTGGCCCCCCACAATCACGGTTATTTGCTTCTATAGTCCTTGTATCCTGGATGCTCTCCTTGGCTGCAGTTGCTGTGTGATAGCTAGAATGGACAAGCTTTGACTTAATCTGCATGGGACTTTGAACCTAGCTGAATCTTCTGGCTTGAGAATTATCATGATTGTGTTGCTCTTGTCAAGAAAAAAATGCTTAAAGAGAGGCCTGACTTTGTCTACTGTTTGGTAAAAGTTTTGTGAGCAATCTAGCATGGTTGTTAGGAATGAGTAAACAAGTGTAGAAACATATTAAGTGATTAGTGAGAGATTGTGCTGTAAAGTACATTTACTCAATCTATATAGGCTGAATCCTCTGACTTGAGAATTATCAAAATGTTATTGCTGTTGTTATTGTACATTATTAGATAGGTCAGAAGAGGGGGGATGAGTAAATTGCAAGGCGAGATATCTGGAAGGGTGGCCTGTGGGTAAAGTTGTAACATTTCCAGAATATCTCACCTGCATATCAATAGGCGTACAGTGGTGGAAAGAAGCATGGCTTTAGTGCATCTGCATCATTCCTCAGGGGAAGAGAGAAGTAACTCGCCATATCAAAGGGTAATTACTTGGACAAGGAGGGCTTATCTATACGTGAGAGGTGAGGGGGAGGGCTGATTTTGCTTCTGGTAGAGCAGGAAAGAGAGAGGGCCTGGACTGCAGTTTGTGAGCAATAAATGGATTTTAAACTTTATTTCTCCCTTTGACTGATTTTGGTTTTTAGAGGTATTTTGCCCCAGGATTTCCTTTCCCCGGACTTACAGCTTTTTTACATCCTAAAGAGCTTTTGTCAAAATCACAAAATGAAAATTCCTTCCTGAGGGTGGAGTTGGGGCTGACAGAACTGACACTTGTTTCGTTGGGTACCTGTTATGAGTCTAGTTCTCTTCAGGGATGCTATGTATTAGAAGACACTATTTGAACAGTAGTATATCTAAATTCAGTTTACAATGAACTATATACTTCATAATGTCAACTATGGTGAAAGCTCCCATGCAAATGAAAGTGTTTCCTTTCATCTACACTTATAGGAAAAGAAAGACATATCCTCATACATTACTAATATAGTAATGTGAAGAATAACAATAAACTATTTATTATGTATCAGTTATGAGCCAGGCAATATATTTGATATTTTCATATATATTGACCAATTTAATATGCATAGTCTATGAGTTTTTATATCCCCATTTTCCAGATATGCAAACAGGCCCAAAAAGATTTTAAAATTGCCAATATTAAATAGCTAGTAAATGAAGAGTTGGGTTTCAAACCAAGATCTGTCTGATGCTAAGGCTGATTTCTTTCTAGTATTCCACAGTACCACTTAAGAACTTATACTGCATTTGACATTTAACTTGTAGGATGCTGGAATGTTTGTATTGTTATCTAAACAGTTGTAATTTAGGATGGTGCAGATAAAGTATACATTTATTCAAAATAAAATCTCAGAAAAGATAAATTTAAGACAGCGGTTCTATAACTTATGAAGTATAATTTAAGAAATTAACTTCTGAAAGCCTCATAGATCATTTATAATCGTGGTAAAATGTAATGATTATAAATTAGTGACCTGGAAATTATATTTTTAGCTCAAGGTATTTTAAGGAAAGGAAGACAGGGTATTTGGGGATTGCTGGCTTAGAAGTCATTTGAGAAGTGCATTAGTTTCCTAGGTTTACTTACTAATTTTAGCATTCTATTAAAAAACTTGTTTCAGAAAGAGAAGACTCTTGAAGCAATGTCATTTACTGTTGTCTAAAAAAAGATCTTTCTATGGATATTTTTAAAGAAAAAACAATGTTCTTCACTAGAAGATCTCAGAGGAGACACATGTAAGGAGAGAATATGGTGTTTCTCTTTGAAACACTACTTTCAGCTTTATGGTGAAGTGTTTTGATTTTGATTTCTATCTTTTGGACTCCTGTGCAAATCACTGATTTGCAGTAAAACAGGAAAAACAAGAAGAAGAAAAGCTGAACAATGGGTTTCCTCTTAATCTACTTAAGTTGAATAGCTTTATTGCTATTTGTATACATGCTGTATATGAATACTGAAGTCATGTGCAGTGTTCTTGGTCCTTTTTTCAGAAAGTGATGCTGTCACCAAACCCAAAGTAGAGCTGCTGATGAAGTAATGGCAGAAGTAGAAACACTGAAGTGACTGCACCCACCAGTGACCTCAGAATGCTCTGTTCAAAGTTGCACGGGTGTTAACAATCCTTTAGGTCCATGTTTGGCACTCTCTGAGTATACGTCACTGTTTTGTTTGCTACTTACATTTTTCATATTTCTAAGTCATTTATATAGCATCACATGAATCTGATTACATGTTTACTTCAGATGTTTAAGATACTCAGGGCGCATCGTTGTAGAATAGGAACATAAGCAGTGTTTTTCCAAAGGTTATTATATGAAAGAATTGAAAGATAAATTTAATTCATACATGGCATATAACTTTTTGAAACAACATAATAATAGATTATTTTAGTTCTCAAAGCTGGATTAATTGGAATCTAAAGGAACAAACTATATTTTTTAGACTGAATTGAATGTTTCTGCGATTTTTTTTCCCTTTCATAGTCCTTATGAATTTGACACCTAGATATCTAGGTAAGGCAACGTGTCAGGATCCAGTCAGTCAGTAGGAACTTCAGAAGAGCAAATGAAATGAGCCTCAGAAAGCAAAGAGCCAGCAACACAGGCAGAGGGATGAGGAGGAAGTGGGAAGAGATTTATGAAACAACAAGGCGTGGAGTCATCAGCCTGAACACGTACTGAGGAGGAACCAATGGAAAAAAGAATGTCACAATAAAATCATTACATATTATATCATACCATATTATAAATTATATTAATTTCAATAATCCATAGAGCAAATGAATCACCTAGAAAACAATGACAAAGTATGTGTGTCTTACTTCCCATAGTCTAGTGCTAAGATGGTTATTTCCACTTCCCACAGAAAGTTATGAAATATCTCACTGTACATGTATTTTTTGGAAATATTACTTTTCCATTTTTACCATGCATCAGATATTTCAGGACCCACTACTGGTCAACACGGAACTGTGAAGGACCTAGCATTTTACTGGTCTTCAGATGGAAAAAGTATCAAAATCAAAGTATCAGAATCTATTATGGTAGGACCATATATTTTAAAAATATTCCCATAACAGTGGGAATTTTAATTTTATCCTCCATCATTTGATTGGGTTAAACCCTAATAGTTTAAACCATTATCAAAATAACATGTATTTTTTTCTAATAAGCTTAGTGATTTTATTCACTTCTATCTCTCCCCTGGAATGGTACAATATCCCCTTTCTAATTATTTTGCAAAAATCAAATGAGCTGATATTTAAAGAAGTAGATATGAAGACTATTATCTTCTTTCCACTAAATTATTGGTTAGCTTTACTTAATTATAGACCTATTGTTAATACATGGACCTATTACTGTTTGTTTTTTCTAAATGTAATGCCAAAATATCAGTATATTTTAATTCACATTAACTATCATAATTGTCCTGTTAAACTTCATTAATTTGTGCTTTGCAAAATCAGAATTTGTAATACTTCAAACAGATAGTAGACTGATACTGTTTAAAAGAATTTAGCAAGCCAATCAATCAAAAACAAAGGAAAATACCAATTAAAGAGAAGATACAGTTTCAAAATATATTAGAAACATTCATTGATAATCCAAAAATATTACCCTAGTTTGCACAGAGAAGAACACTTCAGTTTTCATATAGTCATTATAAATAATTCTTGACTAGACATTGAATTCATATTCTTACTGGGCCCTATGCATTTTAAATGATTTTCTTTTATTCATGAACACTTAGTGTAGGAATCCAAATCCCATTACTATAATGTCCTATCATCTAAGACTAATTAGGGGGAAAAAATCATATTTGAATGAACAGGCTTTTCTGTACAGGAAAAGTATTATAAAGTTAATGTTCTAATCTATGGAATGATCCCTGTACACCAAATACCAAATGATGGGAAGATGGCACTTACTCAGTATTTGTAGAAACTGATATACTAAATGCTGATTCATTTGAACCAGCAAATATTTATTAAGAATCTGTTATGTAGAAGGCACTGTGCAGGTGTATCGTGCACCATAACATGTAAATGACCTATCACCTTCTATAGGTCATATAGTCAGATTCTCAAGAAATGTTCACAGTCCCTTCTTCTCCTTTGTTTCTACATATACTAAAACAAATTATGAAAAAAAAGAGAATACTGTTGCCTTAAGTAACCACTATCTTACCCCCTCCACACATATTCTGTATGCCTCAAACGTGCCATAATTTGTTTTCATCACTGGATTTCAGTTAAATTAACTTTTTGAGTATAGGGAAGAAATTCAAGCAGAATAAAGTTATATAAAAGTTAAGCACAGAGGGGAAAAAGACAGTGGCATGAGAAGTGAGGCAAAAATCTCCTCCCAAAACCACATATAATATGAAAATACAGCAAATACAACTAATCCTAAAAGAGTGACCAGAAAGATGGCAGCAGCCAGCCTCCATCTTGGAAAAGAGAAGATTTCATGGAAAAGGGTAAAGTAACAAAGTGGGGATCCAGTGAGATCTGAGCCCTCCCCACACCCCAACTCACATACAGGAGGAAGAGAAACAGACCAGGGGAGGGAGTAGAATCCCAGGACTGCTGAATACTCAGCCCTAGAGATCTACTCTGGTAGCACAAACCCACATTTCATGGTGCTCTGGAGATCAGAGGAGTTGGAAAACAAAGACAGGAGGAATACTCAGAGAGACTGAGATTCCAGCTGCTAGTGGAGAACAGGTTCCCACAAGCGGCTGCTCTGGGATAAAAGAAAGGCAGCCACTCTGAGAGACTTCCCAACAGCGAGAGGGCTGCCAAATTAGGGGCAAGGATTACACAAGAGTTTGCGGTTTGCGGTTCAGAAGAAGGAACAGGTGGACAAAACTGTCCCAGCACACTCGGAACAACAGGTTGGGAACTTTCAGGAGCTTCAGGTGCTCCATTCCCCTGGCTGGCAGCACAGCCCTGAGACTCCCACCATGATACACAGCCTGCCACTCCTTCCTCCCAGCCTGGCACCTGTGTGCAAACCTGCTGCCTCTGCCATTGCAGCAGGCCAGCCAGTGGGCAGCCCCTTCAATGGAAGCCACAGGGGTGTATCCCAGAGGCTCTTCTCAGCTCACTGGCCCTGAAAGCAGAGACAGGCACTACAGTGGAGAAGCAGGTAAAAGCTCTTTCCACCTGGCAGATATGAGTACCAATTGCCTGCAACACTTCCCATCATTCCAGGTTCTGGGCAGCTCGAAAGAGTAGAACTTCAGGGCACTAGTGGGTGCCATCTACAAAAATGTAATATTCTACATTATCCAGTAGCATTACATCCAAAAGACAAGGAATAACAAATGCTGGCGAGGATGCAGAGCAAGGGAAACCCTCCTACACTATTGGTGGGAATGTAAATTAGTTCAACCATTGTAGAGAGCAATATAAAGGTTCCTCAAAAAACTAAAAATAGAAATACCATTTGATCCATAAATTCCACTCCTAGGAGTTTACCCTAAGAATGCAGCAGCCCAATTTGAAAAAGACATGCACCCCTATGTTTACCGCAGCACTATTTACAATAGCCAAGAAATGGAAGCGACCTAAGTGTCCATCAGTAGATGAATGGATAAAGAAGATGTTGTACATACACACAATGGAATATTATTCAGCCATAAGAAGAAAACAAATCCTACTATCTGCAATAGCATGGATGGAGATATAGGGTATTATGCTCAGTGAAATAAGCCAGGCAGAGAAAGACAAGTATCAAATGATTTCACTCATCTGTGGAGTATAAGAACAAGGAAAAACGGAAGGAACAGAGCAGCAGCAGACTCACAGAACCCAAGAATGGATAGTGGTTACTAAAGGGACAGAGGTTGCGGATGGTGGGTGAGAAGGGAGGGAGAAAGGGAATAAGGGGTATTTTGATCAACACACATAATATGGGGGTGGGGGCACGGGGAAGGCAGTATAGCCCAGAGAAGACAAGTAGTGACTCTATAGCATCTTACTACACTGATGGACAGTGTGTGTAATGGGGTATGTGGGGGGGGACTTGATAAGTTGTGTGAATGTGGTAACCACAATGTTGCTCACGTAAAACCTTCATAAGATTGTATATCAATGATAAGTTAATAAAAAAAACCACTGAAATAGTGATAGTATTTTCTTCTAGGATTTAAACTATTCAAAATAGATATAAAATTTCTGACAATTAGTAACCTGCTGCACCATATTCCCAGCATATTTGATACTACTTATGATGTCAAATATGGCATCTAGATTTAATTCTAATGACGATCCTTTGATAATAATTTTCTTCTAACTATATAAACTTTTAAAAACTATCACTTTGGTAATAAAAATTATTGGTTGCATGAATTCCTTAAAGTAAGATGCTTCAACTTGAGTTAAATTTCATCTTATATGTTGTAAGAGTTTAACTGTTGATTTGACGTTTCTTTTAATTTTGCATAATATATAAATCTACATTTGAGCTACTTAAAATTGTACCTTACCAAAATATTAATACCAATATCATCACATTAAGCAAAGGAAATTTAAACTACATTTGCCAAAACATTTTCATGCAACTGTTCATTGTGTCAGAGCAGAGTAGTGAACTAATTCTCTTAAGATACAGGAAACAGAGTATAAGCAAGGACCTTGGTAAATTCATAAATTGACAGAATGCCAGAGATGGAAAGGACATTAAAGACCATCATGTAAGCATCTACTTTCTAGCCAGGGTATTTAATTTCCATTTTAGTGCCATCCATTAATGCCTGCAAGTGAATTATCTAATTCACTACTAAAAAGTAACTAAATGTGGTATAAGTAAAAGAGAAGGGAAGAGAGTAAGAATGAGAGCAAATGCCCGATGGGAATAATTGAAAATACTTTGACTTTCAGTCATCATATATCTGGATCTACCAAGTTGTGAGACCGAACCAGTCTCTTAACCTCTGAATGTGGTTTCATTCATCTGTACCATGGGCATAATGATAGTTGTCCTGGTTATTTCTTGGAGTCACTGAAGATTAACTTTATGAATATGTATAAAAATGCTATGGAAATTATAAAAAGCTATACAAATAGTCCATAGTAACACTAAGACAATACCAGTAATACTTTATGTTAAAAAAATACTTAGCTGCTAGCTGGGCAATGTCTGAGAAAAGGAAGCTGCTGGAGGAAATGTCTGTACAAAAGTCATTTAAATTAGCCTCTGAAACTTCCAATCAGTTCATCACATAATCTCCCCTACTCCCTCGCATCTTCACTAGGCCCATTCACTTTAACTTGGTTTCTGGATGACAGTAGCTCTGGCCCTAGTCCATACTCCCAGGGTTGCTTGTACTTTACAGGGCTCTTAGCAAAAATATCTCCTCTGTCTGGTGGCATTTTATTTAACATATTGTCTGGAGATGGAGAACAGTATTGGCCTGTTATCTTTATCTTGGTTTTGAATTTTATTTACTGTAATGAAGGCCATAAAACAAGTCTGAAATAGGTTGTCAATGTTAAATAACCAGCCCTAGTAATCTGCACCAGGAACACAGACACACATGAAAAGATGCTCATCATCACTAATCATCAGGGAAATGAAATTAAAACCACAATGAGATATCACCTTACACCAGTAAGGATGGAAAGCATCGAAAAGACTAAGAACAACAAATACTGGTGAGGATGCGGAGAAAGGGGAACCCTCCTACACTGCTGGTGGCAATGTAAGCTAGTTCAACCATTGTGGAAAATGGTATGGATGTTTCTTAAAACTAAATATAGAAATATCATTTACCTGGGAATCCTTTACAGAAACCTAATATTCCACATTATCCAGTAGGGTTATGAAAAGGAAAAAGTACCTTGTTCAAACCAAAATCCCTCAAACACCAAGAAGAGGACTCAGTGAAACTGAAACCAGCAATTTTCCTGACAAAGATTTCAAAATAAAAATAATCAACATGCTAATGGAGCTACAGGAAAATATTTAATATCTCAGGGATGAATTCAAGAAAAAGATAGAAACTTTGAAAAATATAGTATCCGAAATGCAACACACAATGGAGGCATTTAAAAGCAGACTAGAAGAGGTAGAGGAGACAGTAAATGGAATATAAATTAGAGGACAGGAATATAAAAATGCTGAGACAGAGAGAGAAAAAAGGATCTGTAGGAATGAAAGAATAATAAGACAACTCTGTGACCAATCTAAATGGAACAATATTCACATTATAGGGGCACCAGAAGAAGGCGAGACAGAAAAAAGGATAGATAGTGCATTTGAAGAAACAACTGGTGAAAACTTGCCCAATCTGCAGAAGGAAATAGTGTCTTAGGCCATTGAAATGCAGAGATCTCCCAACAAAAGGACTCAGGGAAGACAACACCAAGCCATATAATACTTAGAATGGAAAAGATCAAGGAAAAGAACAGAGTATTAAAAGCAGCCAGAGAGAGAAAAGAGATCACCTACACCTCCCAAGAAGAAATTCAGATGGCCAACAGACACATGAAAAGATGCTCATCATCATTAATTATCAGGGAAATGAAATTAAAACCACAATGTGATATCACCTCACACCAGTAAGGATGGCCAGCATTGAAAAGACTAAGAACAACATGTGCTGGCGAGGATGCAGAGAAAGGGAAACCTTCCTATACTGCTGGTGGAAATGTAAGCTAGTTCAACCATTGTGGAAAGCAATATGGAGGTTCCTCAAAAAACTAAAAATAGAAATATCATTTGACCCAGGAATCCCACTCCTTGGAATTTACCCAAATAATACAACTTCTCAGATTCAAAAAGACATATGCACCCCTAAGTTTATTGCACCACATTTCTCAAAAGCCAACATATGGGAGCAACCTAAGTGTCCATCAGTAGATGAATGGATAAAGAAGAGGTGGTACATATACACAATGGAATACTATTCGGCCATAAGAAAGAAACAAATTACACGATTTGCAACAACATGGATGGAGCTAGAGGACATTATTCCCAGTGAAATAAGCCAGGTGGAGAAAGTCAAATGCCAAATGATTTTCCTCATGTTTGCAGTATAACAGTGAAGCAAAACTGAAAGAACAAATAGCAGCAGACTCAGAGACTCCAAGAATGAACTACTGTTTACCAAAGGGGAGAGGTGTGGGATGTTGGGTGGGGAGGGAGAGAGAAGGGGATTGAGGGGTACTATGTTTAGTACACATGGTATAGGGGATCATGGGGAGAACGGTGTAGCACAGAGAAGGCACATCGTGGATCTGTGGCATCTTACTACACTGATGGACAGTGACTTCATTGGGGTATGGGTGGGGATTTGATAATATGAGTAAATGTAGTAACCACATTGTTTTTTCATATGCAACCTTCATAACAGTGTATATCAATCATCTTAATAATAAAACCTAATTAATTAAGAAAAAATCACCTACAAAAGAAAACCCATCAGTCTATCACCCGTCTTCTCAGAAGAATCCTTAGGAGCCAAGATCCGGTGCGAGTAAAGCAGCGGAAATCTCCTCCCACAACCATATATATTTTTGAAAATACAGCAAATACAACTTTCCCTAAATGAGAGACAAGAAGATACAGGACAACAGCCAGGATACATCCACACCATTAAGAACAGAGCACCTCATGAAGGGGGTAAGATACAAGCCACGGCCTGGCCGGACCCAAGCGCCCCTCACCTCAGCTCCCATCAGGAGGAGAAGAGTCAGAGCGGGGAGGGAGAAGGAGCCCAAGACTGCTAAACACCCAGCCCTAGCCATCCGCACCAAACTGCAGACACACAGTGCAGGCGTGGGGTGCTGGAAACTAGAGAAACAGGACAGTAAGACCTGTGAGCGAATCCCTGCAGCTGTTACACCTGGGACAAAGAAATGCAAGTGCTTTCCGAAAGTCTAAAAGTGGCAGGAACCCCACAGTTGGACAGAAACATCCCGGGAAACCTAGCCCAGCTGCAGGGAATCCCGGGGAACTCCGGGCACCCTATCCCCTGGGCGGCAGGGCAGCTTGGAGGCCCCTCACACAGATAAACAGCATTCTGCCCGTTTCCCCTCCAACACAGCTCTGCCATAGTGGAGAAGCAGCCTGAGGCAGTAGTGCAGAGCTTCTTGCACAGCTGCCGGGCAAGAATTAAAAACCCCAACTGCACGCAGCTACACAGCATAAGCCGCTAGGGGTCGCTGTTCTCCCAGAAGAGGAAAGCCACAAACCAGCAAGAAGAGATGTTCTCCCAGCCAACACACATGACAGCTCCCCACAAATACCTCTATCACCATGAAAAGGCAAAAGAATTTGATACAGACCAGACTACCCCGGACATCCTCTGCTGAAAAAGAATCTGGGGAGATAGACCTAACCAATCTCCCTGAAAAAGAATTCAAAATAAAAGTCATAACCATGCTGATGGAGCTGCAGTGAAATATGTAAGACTTAAGGGATGACATCTGGAGGGAGATTACAGAAATGAAACTATCTCTGGAAGGATTTATAAGCAGAATGGATAAGATGCAAGAGGCCATTGATGGAATGGAAACCAGAGAACAGGAACACATAGACGTTGACACAGAGAGAGATAAAAGGATCTCCAGGAGTGAATCAATATAAAGAGAACTGTGGTACCAGTACAAATGGAACAATATTTGTATTATAGGGGCACCAGAAGAAGAAAGAGAGAAAAGGGGACAGAAAGTGGCTTTGAAGAAATAATTGCTGGAAACTTCCCCAAACTGGGGTAGGAAATAATCTTTCAGACCACGGAAGTATACAGAACTTCCAACAGAAGGGACCCAAAGAGGACAACACCAAGACAAATAATAATTGAAATGGCAAAGATCAAGGACAAGGACAGAGTTTTAAAGGCAGCTAGAGAGAGGAAAAAGGTCACCTGCAGAGGAAAATCCATCAGGCTATCATCAAACTTCTCATCAGAAAACTTACGGGCCAGAAGAGAATGGCATGGTATATTTATGCAATGAAACAGAAGGGCCTTGAACCAAGAATACTGTATCCAGCATGATTATCATATAATATGAAGGAGGTATTAAACAATTCCCAGACAAGCAAAAGTTGAGGAAATTTGCCTCTCACAAACCGCATCTACAGGGTATTTTAGAAGGATTGCACTCCTAAGGCTAAACAGATGTCACAAGAGAAAATAGAATCATAGCAAAGAAAGGAGACCAACCAAATACTAACTAAAGGCAAAAAATAAAAACAACTATGCACAAAAGCAGTTAAGAGAAACACAAAAGAGCACAGAATAAAACACCCAGCATATAAAGAATGGACGAGGAGGAATAAGAAGGGAGAGAAATAGAGAATCATCAGACAGGGTTTACAATAGCTCAAGAAGTGAGTTAAGTTAGGCAGTAAGATACTAATGAAGCTAACCTTGAACATTTGGGAACCTCGAATCTAAAGCCTGCAAGGGCAATAAGTACATATGTTTCAATAATCACCCTAAATGCAAATGGACTGAATGCACCAATCAAACGACACAGAGTATTAGAATGGATAAAAAACAAGTCCCATCGATATGCTGCTTACAAAAGTCTCACCTCAAACACAAAGACAGGCACAGAGTAAAAGTCAAGGGATGGAAAAAGATATTTCATACAAACAACAGGGAGAAAAAAGCAGGTGTTGCAGTACTAGTATCAGACAAAATAGACTTCAGAACAAAGAAAGTAACAAGAGATAAAGAAGGACATTACATAATGATAAAGGGCTTAGTCCAACAAGAGGATATAACCATTCTAAATATATATGTACCCAACACAGGAGCACCAGCATATGCGAAACAAATACTAACAGAACTAAAGGAGTAAATAGAATGCAGTGCATTCATTTTAGGAAACTTCAACACACCACTCACTCCAAAGGATAGATCCACCAGACAGAAAATAAGTAAGGACACAGAGGCACTGGAAAACACACTTGAACAGATGGACCTAATAGACATCTATAGAACTCTACATCCAAAAGCAACAGGATACACATTCTTCTCAAGTGCACATGGAACATTTTCCAGAATAGTCTATATACGAGGCCACAAAAAGTGTCTCAGTAAATTCAAAAAAATTGAAAACCTACTGACCAACTTTTCAGACCACAAAGGTATAAAACTAGAAACAAATTGTACAAAGAAAGCAAAAAGGCTCACAAACACATGGAGGCATAATAACATGCTCCTAAATAATCAATGGATCAATGACCAAATTAAAATGGAGATTCAGCAATATATGGAAACAAATGACAACATCACAAAGCCCCAACATCTGTGGGATGCAGCAAAAGTAGCCTTAAGAGGAAAGTATATAGCAATCCAGGCATATTTAAAGAAGGAAGAACAATCCCAAATGAATGGTCTCACACCACAATTATCGAAATTGGAAAAAGAACAAATGAGGCCTGAAGTCAGCAGAAGGAGGGACATAATAAAGATCAGAGAAGAAATAAATAAAATTGAGAAGAATAAAACAATAGAAAAAATCAATGAAACCAAGAGCTGGTTCTTTGAGAAAATAAACAAAATAGATAAGCCTCTAGCCAGACATATTAAAAGAAAAAGAGAATCAACACACATCAACAGAATCAGAAATGAGAAAAGAAAAATCATGATGGACCCCATAGAAATACAAATAACTATTGGAGAATACTATGAAAACCTATATGCTAACAAGCTGGAAAACCTAGAAAAAATTGACAACTTCCTAGAAAAATGCAACCTTCCAAGACTGACCAAGGAAGAAACACAAAATCAAAACAAACAAATTACCAGCAAAGAAATTGAAGCGGTAATCAAAAAACTACCCAGAACAAAACCCCTGGGCCAGATGGATTTACCTCGGAATTTTATCAGACATACAGAGAAGATATAACACCCATTCTCCTTAACATTTTCCAAAAAATAGAAGAGAAGGGAATACTCCCAAACTCATTCTATGAAGCCAAATCACCCTAATACCAAAACCTGGCAAAGACCCCACCAAGAAAGAAAATTACACACCAATATCCCTGATGAATGTAGATGCAAAAATACTCAACAAAATATTAACAAACCAAATTCAAAAATACATCAGAAGGATCATACACCATGACCAAGTGGGATTCATCGAGGGATGCAAGGATGGTACAACATTCGAAAACCTATCAACATCATCCACCACATCAACAAAAAGAGAGAAAAAAACCACATGATCATCTCCACAGATGCTGAAAAAGCATTTGACAAAATTCAACATCCATTCATGACAAAAACTCTCAGCAAAATGGGTATACAGGGCAAGTACCTCAACATAATAAAGGCCATATATGATAAGCCCACAGCCAACATCATAGTGAACAGTGAGAAGCTCAAAGCTTTTCCTCTGACATCGGGAACAAGACAGGGATGTCCACTCTCCCCACTGTTATTCAACATAGTACTGGAGGTCCTAGCCACAGTAATTAGACAAAACAAAGAAATACAATCAATCCAAATTCGTAAAGAAGAAGTTAAGCTGTCACTATTAGCAGATTACATGATACTGTATATAAAAATCCCTAAAGACTCCACTCCAAAACTACTAGAACTGATATTGGAACATAGCAAAGTTGCAGGATACAAAATTAACACAAAGAAATCTGTGGCTTTCCTATACACTAACAATGAACTAATAGAAAGAGAAATCTGGAAAACAATTCCATTCTCAACTGCATCAAAAAGAATAAAATACCTAGGAATAAACCTAACCAAGTAAGTGAAAGACCTATACCCTGGAAACTATAAGACAATCTTAAGAGAAATTAAAGAGGACACTAACAAATGGAAACTCATCCCATGATCCTGGCTAGGAAGAATTAATATCATCATAATGGCCATGCTGCCAAAAGCAATATACAGATTTGATGCAATCCCTATCAAATTACCAACAACGTTCTTCAATGAACTGGAACAAATAGTTCAAAAATTCATATGGAAACACAAAAGACTCCAAATAGCCAAAGCAATCCTGAGAATGAAGAATAAAGTGGGGGATCTTGCTCCCCAACTTCAAGCTCTACTACAAAGCCACAGTAAATAAGACAATTTGGTACTGGTACAAGAACAGAGCCACAGACCAGTGGAAGAGAATAGAGACTTCAGACATTAACCCAAACATATATGGTCAATTAATATATGATAAAGAAGCCATGGACATACAATGGGGAAATGACAGTCTCTTCAACAGATGGTGTTGGCAAAACTGGACAGCTACATGTAAGAGAATGAAACTGGATCACTGTCTAACCCCATACACAAAAGTAAATTCGAAATGGAACAAAGACATGAATGTGTCATGAAACCATAAAACTCTTAGAAAAAAACATAGGCAAAAATCTCTTGGACATAAAAATGAGTGACTTCTTCATGAACATATCTCCCCGGGTAAGGGAAACAAAAGCGAAAATGAACAAGTGGGACGATATCAAGCTGAAAAGCTTCTGTACAGCAAAGGACACCATCAATAGAACAAAAAGTTACCCTACAGTATGGTAGAATATATTCATAAATGACAGATCTGATAAAGGTTTGAAATCCAAAATATATAAAGAGCTCACGCACCTCAACAAACAAAAAGAAAATAATCCAATTAAAAAATGGGCAGAGAAGCTGAACAGTTCTCCAAAGCAGAAATTCAGATGGCCAACAGACACATGAAAAGATGCTCCACATTGCTAATTATCAGAGAAATGCAAATTAAAACTCAATGAGGTATCACCTCACACCAGTAAGGATGGCTGCCATCCAAAAGACAAACAACAACAAATGTTGGCGAGGCTGTGGAGAAAGGGGAACCCTCCTACACTGCTGGTGGCAATGTAAATTAGTTCAACCATTGTGGAAAGCAGTATGGAGTTTCCTCAAAAAGCTGAAAATAGACATACTATTTGACCCAGGGATTCCACTTCTAGGAATTTACCATAAGAATGCAGTAGCCCAGTTTGAAAAAGACAGGTGCACCCCTATGTTTATTGCTGCAGTATTTACAATAGCCAAGAAATGGAAGCAACCTAAATGTCCATCAGTTGATCAATGGGTAAAGAAGATGTGGTACATACACACAATGGAATATTATTCAGCCATAAGAAGAAAACAAATCCTACGATTTGCAAGATCATGGATGGAGTTAGAGGGTATTATGCTCAGTGAAATAAGCCAGGTGGAGAAAGACAAGTATCAAATGGTTTTACTCATATGTGGAGTATAAGAATAAAGAAAAACTGAAGGAACAAAACAGCAGCAGAATCACAGAACCCAAGAATGGACTAACAGTTACCAAAGGGAAAGGGACTGAGGAGGATTGGTGGGAAGGGAGGGATAAGGGGGGAGGAATAGAAAGGGGGTATTATGATTAGCAAGTATAATTAGCATGTAGGGGGCATGGGGAGTGCTGTGCAACACAGGGAAGACAAGTAGTGATTCTACGCTGATGGATAGTGACTGAAATGGGGTATGTGTGGAGTACTTGGTGAAGGGGGAGCCTAGTAAATATAATGTTCTTCATGTAATTGTAGATTAATGATAACAAAATTTTAAAAAAAAGAAAAGAATGCAATTTTTAAAAATGTAACCTTATAGTCCAAAAGGGTGTGGCCTGATATATTTAATGCAATGAAACATTAGGGCCTCGTACCAAGAATACTCTTCAGCAGCATTACAGTTTTAATTTAAAGGAGGGATTAAACAGTTTAAAGATAAGGAAAGTTGAGAGAATTTCCCTCCCACAAACCATATCTACAGTGTATTTTAAAGGGACTGCTCTAGGTTGAAGTGCTCCTAAGGCTAAATAGCTGTCACCAGAGAAAATTAAACCACGGTAAAGGAAGCAGACCAATTAATTACTAACAATATGCAAAATTAAATCCGCAAACACAAAGTCTGTCAAGGGATACACAAAGAGTACAGAATATGACACCTAACATATGAAGAGTGGAGGAGGAAGAAAAAGAAGGGAGAAATAAAGAATCTTTCGATTGTATTTGTAATAACATAAAAAGCTAAGTCAGACTGTTAATTAGTAAAGAAGCTGCCATTCAACTTTTGGTAACCATGAATCCAAAGCCTGCAGCAGCAATCAGTAAATATCTATTGATAATCACCCTAAATGTAAATGGACTGACTGCACTAATCAAAAGACAAAGAGTTACAGAACATATAAAAAAGAAAACCCATCTATATGCTGCCTACAGGTGACTCATGTCATAACCAAACACATACACGGACTAAAAGTGAAGGGGTGGAAAAAGATATTTTATGCAAACAGTACGGAGAAAAAAGCAGGAGTTGCAGTACTTATATAAGATACAATAGACTTTGAAACAGAGAAAGTATTGAGAAAAAAATGGACATTATATAATGATAAAGGGGTCAGTCTAACAAGAGGATATAAACATTATAAATATGTATGCACCCAGCATAAGAGCACCCAAATATGTGCAACCAATATTACCAGAATTAAAGGGGGAAATAGAATGCAATACATTCATGTCAGGAGAATTTAACACCCTACTCAGTCCAAAAGGCAGATCAACCAGTCAGAAAATAAATAAGGAGACAGAGGAAGTGAAGAACCATTAGAACCAATGGATCTAACGGAAATCTATACAACTCTATGCCCAAAAGCAACAGGATACACATTGCTCTCCAGTGCACCTGGAAAAATTTCTAGAACAGATCACACAGAGGGACAAAAAAGAGCCTTAGTATATTAAAAAAGATTGAATTTGTACCAAGCAACTTCTCATACCACAAAGGTATGAAACTAGAAATAAATTGTGCAAAAAAAAGGCCCAGAAACGTGGAGGTGTAACAACATGCTCCTAAATAATCAATAGATCAATGACGAGATGTAAATAGAGATCAAGCAATATATGGAGACAAACAAAAACAACTCAATGCCCCAACTTCTGTGGGATGCAACAAAAGTAGTTCTAAGGGGAAAGTATACAGCAATACAGGCCTATCTCAAGAAAGAAGAATAATCCCAAGTGAACAGTCTAAACTCAGAATTAATGAAACTAGAAAAAGAAGAACAAATGAGGTCCAAGTCAATAGAAGGAGGGACATAAAAAAGATCAGAGAAGAAATAAATAAAAATGAGAAGAATAGGGGGAAGCTCAAGATGGTGGCATGAGTAGGCTGGAGGAAATCTCCTCCCAAAACCATACATATTTTTGAAAATACAAGAAATACAACTATGCCTAAAAGAGAGACCAGAAGATAAAGTACAACAGCCAGGCTACATCTACATCTGCAAGAGCTCAGCATCTGACGAAGAGCGTACGATACAAAGCTGTGACCCAGTGGGACCCGAGCACTACCCCCACCCCAGCTCACCTGCCGGAGGAAAGGGGTTAGAGTGGGGAGGGAGTGGAAGCACAGGGCTGCTAAATAACCAGCCCTAGTAATCTGCAGCAGGAGCACAGACACACATTGCATGGTGTACTGGATATTAGAGAAACGGAAAAGTAAAATCTGAGATGGAGACTGCGAGCTGGTTCCCACAGCCAACTACCCTGGGACAAAAGAAAAGTGGGTGCTTTTTCAAAGTCTTAAAGGGACAAGGGCTTAACAGCTGGATGGAATCATCCTGTCACTCTCAACCCACCAGGCTGGGAATCCTAACGAACTTCAGGTGCCCAGTTACCTGGGAGGTAACCCAGTCCTGAAGCCCCTCACAGCAAAAAGTAGCCTGCCATTCATTCCCTCTGCTGGCTCTACAAGCAAACCGGCTGACCCGCTACAACAGTGGAGCAGCCAGAGAGTGGCTCCACCCACAGCAACCACAGAGAGTCTCCTCCCAGCACGCAGCTAACCGGGACAGATCCAGAGGCTGCTGCCGGTGCGTAGCTGCTGGGCACAGGCAGACGAAGCTGGGGAAATATTCAGAAGGCATGAAGGGGCGTTGTTCTCACAAGAGAACACACGCTACATGTCTGCCACTCACCACAGGGCTCTGGGCTATCCCAAGGGCTGCCCTGCCTTCTGCAGCTCACGAAATTAACCCAGAGACTGCTCCCTGTGTGTGGGTAACTGACACAGGCAGCAGAGAAGGGCAGGGCGACCAGCAAGCAGGAAGTGACTTTGTTCTGCCAGGTGACACACACGCCACCTGCCTATGACAACTTCTATTGCTATAAAAAGGCAGAAGAATCTGGTCCAGTCAAGAATCCCTCAGACAACCCCAGAGAGAGGACCTGGGAGATAGATATAACCAATCTTCCTGAAAAAGAATTCAAAATAAAGGTCATAACCATGCTGATGTCCCTGCAGAGAAATATGCAAGAGCTAAGGGAAGAAGTCAGGAGGGAGATACCAGATATGAACCAATCTTCGGGAAGACTTAAGAGCAGACTGGATGAGATGCATCTGGATGAGATTCTAGACCATAAATGGAATAGAAATCAGAGAACAGGAATATAGAGAAGCTGAGGCAGAGAGAAATAAAAGGAACTCCAAGAATGAAAGAATATTAAGAGTACTGTGTGACCAATCCAAATGGAATAATACTTGCATTATAGAGGCAGCAGAAGAAGGAGAGAGAGAAAAAGGGATAGAAAATGTCTTTGAAGAAATAATTGGTGAAAACTTCCCCAAGCTGTGGGAGGAAATATTCTCTCAAACCATGGAAGCCCACAGAACTCCCAAAACAAGGGATCGAAGGAGGACAACACCAAGACATATAATAATTAAAATGGCAAAGATCAAAGACAAGGACAGAGTATTAAAGGCAGCCAGAGAGAGAAAAAAGATCACCTACAAAGGAAAACCCGTCAGGCTATCATCAGACTTCTCAACAGAAACCTTACAGACCAGAAGAGAAAGGCATGATATATTTAATGCAATGAAACAGAAGGGCCTTGAACCAAGAATACTGTATCCAGCATGATTATCACTTAAATTTGAAGGAGGGATTAAACAATTACCAGATGAGGAAAAGTTGAGGGAATTTGCCACCCACAAACCACCTGTACAGGATATTTTAAAGGGAATGCTCTAGATGGAATCACTCCTAAGGCTAAACAGATGTCACCAGAGAAAATAAAATCAGAGCTAAGAAAGCAGACCAACCAAATACTAACTAAAGGCAAAAAATAAAATTGACTACTCACAAAAGCAGTCAAAGGAAACACCAAAGAGTACAGAATAAAACACCTAACATAGAAAAGAATGGAGGAGGAAGAATAAGAAGGGAGAAAAATAAAGAATCATCAGATTGTGATCATAATAGCTTAATAAGAGAGTTAAGTTAGGTGGTTAGATAGTAAAGAAGCTACCCTTGAACCTTCGGTAACCACGAATCCAAAAACTGCAATGGCAATAAGTACATATCTTTCCATAATCAGCCTAAATGTAAATGTACTGAATGCACAAATCAGAAGACACAGAGTAATAGAAAGGATAAAAAAGCAAGACCCATCTAAATGCTGCTTATAAGAGACTCACCTCAAACCCAAAGACATACACAGACTAATAGTCAAGGGATGGAAAAAGGTATTTCATGTAACTAATAGGGAGAAAAAAGCAGGAGTTGTAGTACTTGTATCACACAAAATAGACTTCAGAACAAAGAAAGTAACAATTGATAAAAAAGGACATTACATAATGATAAAGGGGCAGTCTAACAAGAGGATATAACCATCTTAAATATATATGCACTGAACAGAGGAGCACCGACATATGTGAAACAAATATTAACAGAATTAAAGGAGGAAATAGAATGCAATGCATTCATTTTGGGAGACTTCAACACACCACTCACTCCAAAGGACAGATCCACCAAACAGAAAAGAGGTAAGGACACAGAGGCACTGAACAACACACTAGAACACATGGACCTAACAGAGATCTACAGAACACTATACCCAAAAGCAGCAGAATACACATTCTTCTCAAGTGTACATGGAATATTTTCCAGAATAGACAACATACTATGCCACAAAGGGAGCTTCAGTAAACTCAAAAAGATTGAAATTCTACCAACCAACTTTTCAGACCACAAAGGAATAAAACTAGAAATAAGTTGTACAAAGAAAACAAAAAGGCTCACAAATACATGGAGGCTTAACAACATGCTCCTAAATAATCAATGGATCAATGACCAAATGTAAACCGAGATCAAGCAATATATGGAGAGAAATCACAATGACAGCACAAAGCTCCAACTTCTGGGGGCTGCGGCAAAGGCAGTTTTAAGAGGAAAGTATATAGCAGTCAAGGCCTATTTAAAGAAGGAAGAACAATTCCAATGAAGAGTCTAAACTCACAATTATTTAAACTGGAAAAAGAAGAACAAATGAGGCCGGAAGTCAGCAGAAGAAGGGACATAATAAAGATCAGAGAAGATATTTTAAAAAGGGAGAAAAACAAAACCATAGAAAAAAATCAATGAAACCAAGAGCTGGTTCTTTGAGAAAATAAACAAAACTGGTAAACCCCTAGCCACACTTATTAAGAGAAAAAGAGAATCTACACACATAAACAGAATCAGAAATGGGAAAGGAAATAACATGACGGACCCCACAGAAATACAAAGAATTATTAGAGAATACTATGAAAATCTATATGCTAACAATCTGTAAATCCTAGATTAAATGGACAACTTCCTAGAAAAATACAATCTTCCCAGACAGACCCAGGAAGAAATAGAAAATCTAAACAAACCAATTACCAGCAGTGAATTGAATCAGTAATCAAAAACTACCAAGAACAAAACCACCAGACCAGATGGATTTACCGTGGAATTTTATCAAACATATAGAGAAGACATAATACCCATTCTCCTTAAAGTTTTCCAAAAAATAGAAGAGGAGGGAATACTTCCAAACTCATTCTATGAAGCCAGCATCACTCTAATACCAAAACCAGGCAAAGACCCCGCCAAAAGAGAAAATTACAGACCAATATTCCTGATGAACATAGATGCAAAAATACTCAACAAAATATTAGCAAACCAAATTCAAAAATACATCAAGAGGACCATACATAATGATCAAGTGGGATCCATCAACATCATCTACCACATCAACAAAAAGAAGGACAAAAACCACATGATCATCTCCATCGACGCTGAAAAAGCATTCTGCAAAATTTAACACCAATTCATGATAAAAACTCTCAACAAAATGGGTATAGAGGGCAAGTACCTCAACCTAATAAAGGCCATATATGAAAAACCCTCAGCCAACATCATACTTAACAGTGAGAAGCTGAAAGAATTCCATCTAAGATCAGGAATAAGAGGGATGCCCACTCTCCCCACTGTTATTCAACACACTACTGGAGGTCCTAGCCATGGCAATCAGACAAAACAAAGAAATACAAGGCATCCAGATTGGTAAAGAAGATGTCAAACTCTCACTATTTGCAGATGACGTGATATTGTACATAAAAGACCCTAAAGACTCCAAAATTACTAGACCTAATATATGAATTCAGCAAAGTTGCAGGATACAAATTAATACACAGAAATCTGTTGCTTTCCTATACACTAATGATGAACTAGAAGAGAAATCAGAAATAAAATACCTAGGAGTAAATCTAACCAAGGAAATGAAGGACCTATTCCCTGAAAACTACAAGACACTCTTAAGAGAAATTAAATAGGACACTAACAAATGAAAATTCATCCCATGCTCTTGGCTAGGAAGAATTAATATTGTCAAAATGGCCATCCTGCCTAAAGCTATCTACAAATTAAATTCAATCCCTATCAAAATACCAACAGCATTCTTCAATGAACTGGAACAAATAGTTCTACAATTCATATGGAATGACAAAAGACCCTGAATAGCCAAAGCAATCCTGAGAAGGAAGAATAAAGCAGATGGGATCTCGCTTTCCAACTTCAAGCTCTACTACAAAGTCACAGTAATCAAGACAATTTGGTACTGGCATAAGAACAGACCCACAGACCAGTGGAACAGAACAGAGAGTCCAGATATTAACCCAAACATATACCGTCCATTAATATATGATAAAGGAGCCATGGATATGTAATGGGGAAATGACAGCCTCTTCAACAGCTGGTGTTGGCAAAACTGGACAGCTACATGTTCGAGAATGAAACTGGAAAACTGTCTAACTGCATACACAAATAAAACTGAAAGTGGATAAAAGTCCTGAATGTAAGTCATGAAACCATAAGCTGTTACAAGAAAACAGAGGCAAAAATCTCTTGAATGTAAACATGAGTAACTTTTTCATGAACACATCTCCTCGGGCAAAGGAATTAAAAGCAAAAATGAAAAAGTGGAACGGTATCAAACTAAAAAGCTTCTTTAGAGCAAAATGCATTAGCATAACAAAAAGGCATCCTACAGTATGGGAGAACATATTCATAAACAACATACCCAATAAGGGGTTAACATCCAAAATATATAAAGAGCTGACATGCCTCAACACCCAAAAACCAAATAACCAGATAAAAAATGGTCAGAGGATTTGAACAGACATTTCTCCAAAGAAGAAATTGAGATGACCAACAGGTACATGTGAAGATGCTTAACATCGCTAATCATCAGGGAAATGCAAATTAAAACCACAATGAGATATCACCTCACAACAGTTAGGATGGCCAACATCCAACAGACAAGTAACAACAAATGCTGTCTAGAATGTGAGGAAAAAGGAACCCTTCTACACTGTTGGTGGGAATTTAAATTGGTTCAACTGTTGTGGAAAGCAATATGGAGGTTCCTCAAAAAACAAAAATTGAAATACCATTTGACGCAGTAAATCCACTCATAGGAATTTACCTGAAGAAAACAAGATCACAGATTCAAAAAGACATTTGCACCCCTATGTGTATCACAGCACTATTTACAATAGCCAAGACATGGAAGCAACCTAAGTGTCCACCAGTAGATGCATGGATAAAGAAGGGGTGGTACATATACACAATGGAATATTATTCATCCATAGGAAGAAAACAAATCCTACCATTTGTAACAACGTGAATGGAGCTACAGGGTATTATGCTCAGTGAAATAAGCCAGGCGGAGAAAAACAAGTATCAAATGATTTCACTCATTTTTGGAGTGTAACAAGAAAGCAAAAAACTGAAAGAACAAAACAGCAGCAGACTCACAGAACCTAAGAATGGACTAGCAGTTATGAAAGGGATAGGGAGTGGGGAGGGCAGGCAGGAAGGGAGGAAGAGGAGGATTAAGGGGTATTACGATTAGCACACATAATATTGGAGAGGGGTCACTGAGAAGGCAGTGTAGCACATAGAAAACAAGTAGTGACTCTAATAGCGTCTTAGTACGCTGATGGGCAGTGACTGTAATGGGGTATGTGTTGGGGACTTGATAATAGGGGTGAGTGTAGTAACCACAGTGTTGCTCATGTGAAACCTTCATAAGATTGTATATCGATGTTACCTTAATAAAAAAAGATGAAAAGGACAATAAAAAAATGTTAAGCCTGGAATTGTTATGGCAATTTTGAAGTGGTTTTATACCAAAAAGATCTGTGTTAACACCTGTGCTACTTAGAAATAATGCACAGACTTAGACAAATCTTGATTCTATTGTTATTCCTAATAGGTGAAAAGAAGGTATAGAAATTCAATTCCTTATGTTAAGGCAATCTTTATGTTTTGGAATGAATTCTAGCTACAGTGTCAGTATCAATAATAATTATAGTTAACACTGAATGATCACTTATTTTGTGACAGGTACTTTTCAAAGTAGTCCAGGTAAAGTAACTCATGCAATCCTCTCAGCAATTCTATTCTTATACTAATTTAATTGGTAGGGAAACAGGCTCTGCAGAGTTGTGAAGTAAAGTGCTGATCATAAAAGCTGCTAAACAACACAATGAGAATTTGAATCCAGGCAGTCTTCCTCTAGAGAGGCAGTCTTACCCATTAAACAAAACCACTTCTCTTTCTAGAGTATCCAGTCTCATTTGTCACTTTCTTGATTAATTTTGGAGATTAAATGCAGACTAATAGTGACAAGACTTACATTAAATTTTCTCAGAATCTGGATAATTATAATTAAGCTGGTATATGTCAAATTGTTTAGGCGTCCCAGAAGTTGGAAGATTGCCCAAGAGACACTTTGTGATTTAAATTTTCTTACATATAAATTGAAAGTGATAACTGCAGAAACCTAGGGGGAAGCAAATCTTCCAATGTCCCAGTGGGCTCTGCTCTGCCTCCCCACAGCCACATTTTAACTCATACTCTGTGAAGGAACTGGTTGTATCTGTACTATATTCGGAGGTAACTACTCCCTTAACTCTTGCATAATTTAATTTCTAAACACCTTTGAGATCTATTTTAAAAATTTCTTTATGGAAGGCTATTTAGTTTCTTGCTAACAATAATTTTCTAAAAAGAGTATAGGAATTCATTCATCAATTTATCAAATATTTATTGAATGCCTACTCAAAAAGGAAGGAATACACGGTGGGTCTTCCCCCATCCATGCTTTCATTAAATGAATTGTCCTGTGTAACTAAAATGAGAAAATAAAGCAAAATCCATAATTTTATTACTAATCAGCAATTTTAGTTTCACCACAATATAGTTTACATAGCAATATTTTAAAAAGAAAACACTTTATATTTAATATTATAAGTTTGTATTGTTATATTTTAATTAGGTATTATTCCCCAGCAATCTGATTGGTTATTATTTGCATCACTTTTTCTAATTTCCAATATAGCAAGAACAGAAGTGAGTATAAAATGACACTATATTAGCCAGTGCCACTCATTTTTCATTTGCAAATTATTACTCATATGCCCAAGACATGTAAGGGCTGAAGAATATGTCTGATCCACCCTCATGAAAAATGGAATATTCCTCTCCTGCAGTAAGTACCATCTAATGAGGAGCCCAAAGAGAGGAGATGAGGAAGGAAAATGAGTGATAGAATTTTACTGGCCCCCTAGAACAGAGACAGATCTAAAATGATTACAATGGGAGGTTAGTTCTCCTCTATTCCCACTGAAGAAAACTACTTGCAAGCCGGGAGAACCCTAAGGAATTTTTGGCAATTTTTTAGACATGAAGCCAACAACATCAGTGTTGGTGGGACAAGAGTTTTCATGTTGGTTATGAAATTCAAAATGAAATAAAAATCAAAATAATGGAAAAGCCTATGATTTTAGCCTTGTTATTTAGTGTAGTTAGAGATTCCAGATGCACCATTCCTTAGGAGCCATTTGTGGATGACACCAGCCCCAGTTGATTCTAGTGAGTCTCCAATGCAATAGCAATATGTTTTCTCTGGGAAGAGGAAGTGGGACTGGGGATCACACAGACCTGTTTATGAGAGCCCAAGCTGACAAAAAGGGAAGACCTTGTTCTTTTTTTCAGCTTTATTGAATATGGTTGACAAAAATTACACATTTAGGTTGTACAATGTCACTTTTAAAGTTTAAAATGTGATGATTTATTATATGTATGTATTATGAAATGATTACCACATCCATCACTTCACACAGTTTCTATGTTATGTTGTGAAAATACTTAGGATCTACTCGTTTATCAAATTGCAATTATATAATACAGTATTATTAACTGTATATCATGCTGTACATTAGCTTTCCATAACTTGCTCAACTTATAACTGAAGGTGTGTACCCTCGGACCAACATCTTCCCATTTACTACATCCTTCAGCCCCTCACATTCACTGTTCTGCCATTTGCTTCTATGAATTTGACATTTTTAGATTCCACATAAGTGAAGTCATCCATAATTTGTCTTTCTATGCCTGGCTTACTTCACTTAGCATAACAGTACCTTCCCCAGTTCCATCTATGTTGTAAAAATGAAAGGATTTATTTCTTCTTTATGACTGAATGACATTCCATTGTACACACACATACACATATTCCATTGTGCACAGACACAAACATGCACACACACACGGGAACTTCGGTTGCTTCCATGTGTTGAGTATTATGAATCATGCTGCAGTGAATATGGGAGCACAGAATTCTCTTTAAGGTAGAGCTTCATTTTCTGTGGGTATATATCCAGAAGCAGGATTGTTTAATCATGTAATAGTGCTTTCTTTAATATTTTGGGGAACATCTCCACTGCTTTTCATGGTGACTACCAATTTGCCTTCTCACAGTACACAGGTACCCTTTTGCGAATGGCCCTTACCAACACTTGTTATCTCCCATCATTTTGGTAATAGCCAGTCCTAACAGGTGTGAGGTGGTATCTCATTGTGCTTTTTCTTGAAATATAGTTGATATACAACAATGTGTAAGTTTATGGTGTAAAACATTAATTTGGTACATTCATATTGCAATATGACTGCCATTGTAGCATTAGATAGCATCTCTATCCTGTCGCATAATTGTCATTTCTTCCTGTGGTGGGAACAATTAAGGTCTAGTTTCTTAGCAAGTTTAATGCTTATAATACAGTTTGGTTGCCTATAATTATTGTACTACATATTAGATCTCCAGGATTTACTTATCTTCTACTTGCAAGTATGCAGTACCCTTGAACAACATCTCTTCTGTTCCCTAACCCACTAGATCCTGGTCACCACCATTCCACTCTCTGTTTTTGTGAGTTCAGTTTTTGTAGATACCATATATAAGAGACATCATATAGCATTTGTCTTTCTCTGTTTAACTTATCTCACTTAGCATAATATCCACAAGGTCCAGCCATGTTATTGCAAAAAGTGGGATTTCTTTTTTTTCCTAATGGCTGATCAGTATTTCATTGTTAAATATACTACATTTTCTTTATTCATTCATCCACGACAGATACCTAGACTGTTTCCATAGCTTGGCCATTGTGAATAATGCTTTAGTAAACAGGGGAGTGCATCTATCTCCTTGATAACCTGAATATCAATGAGAAAGCCAGACACAGCTTCCCTACCCTGGGGCGCAAGAAAAAAGCCTTTCAGTTTAAAGTGCATCCAGACCATAGTGAAAGCACCCAATTTCCAGAACAAAAGCATCTGCTACTTGGCAAGGGAAGTTTTGGAACACACTCTGGGTTCGGAGGTGCTGGCCAGCATGACTGTTTGCATTCGTTCTGCATTTCATAAAGCTATGAGGAGCAGGATCTGGGCACACACACCAATTTCAGATCCAGTCTAGGCAGCTTCTCAGCCCCCACCCATACACAAATACGTCTATTGTAGATCCAGTAGTCTACCTAGCTGCCCACTGCCATTCACCCACTCAACCACCACCAGTGTGACCAGGAACACCCCCAGCCCAACAGCTAGTGTGCAAGGGACTACAGCTGCTCCACCAAGAGGATCTGGCCAGTGTTGATGCTGGAATCCCTGGAGAAGGCCAGAGCAAGCACAGGCCAGTGGGTAATTTCACACAGGACCTGCTGCTGCCCTGCCAGTGGAGACCCAGCAATGAACCCAGAGTTCCACAGAAATCCCCATAGTACACATGGAGCCACTGGGGAGGTGGCACAGGGCTTGTCACCACCTGCTCCCCCAATGTGGCAATGAACACAGAGTTTCCGAGAGCAGCCCAGAATATGCACCAACCTATGGATGAGGGAGCACAGGACTTGTCACTACTCTGCCAGTGGGACATGGCCTGAAATGACCCTGGGATTCCCTGGAGCAGTCCAGAGGATGTACTGGCCCTTGGGTGGTACAGTGGACTCAGCGAGTGCCAATCTGGGAGTTTCCTGGAGTGAATCCCTGACACACCACTGACTCACCACATTTCCCTCTTCAGGACAGACTCTACCAGTGCCACACTACCCAGTAGTCCATCCAATTGGGCATCACAGATAATAACCCTGGGACCATGTCTTGGGAGCCCCAGCACCATGGCAAGCCTATCTTATGTTCAATTGGCCTCCAGCCAGCCAAAACCACCAGGCACATGCATTCTCCCAGGGGACCTTCCTACACAATACCAATCCTTCAAGACTGAGAGTGCAATCCCTTCCAACTAATTCAGAGAATCAAGCACAGAGAGTCAAACAAAATAAGGAGACAGAAGAATATGTTCCAAACGACAGAAAAGGAAAAAACTCCAGAAAAAAAAACTAAAGGAAACAGAGATAACCAACCTATCTGAAAAAGAGTTTAAAGCAATGGTTATAAACATGCTTACCAGAATTGAGAGAAAAATGGATGAACTCTAAGGAGTTCAAAAATAAGAGATATAAAATCTAAAAAAGAACGAGAGATGAGTAATACAATAAATGAAATGAAAAATGCACTAGAGGGAGTGAACAGCAGACTAGAAGATGCGGAAGAACAGATCAACACCTTGGAAGATAGATTAATGGAAAGAACTCATAAACTGAACAGAAGAAAGAAAAATGAATGAAACGAAAGGAAGACAGGTTAAGAGAGTTCTGGGATAACATCAAAAGTTCTAACATTCACATTGTAGGAGTCTGGAAGGAGAAGAGAGAGACAGAAAGGGGTAGAAAAATTATTTGAGGAAATAATAGCTGAAAACTTCTCTAACCTGGGAAAGGAAATAGTCTTTCAGGTCCAGGAAGCACAGAGAGCTCCAAACAAGATGAACAGAAAGAAGTCCATGCCAAGACACATAATAATTAAAGCATCCAAGATCAAGAAAAAAGAGAGAACCTTAAAAGTATCAAGAGAAAAACAACAAGTTATACCTACAAGGGAATGCCCATAAGGCTATCAGCTGATTTTTCATGAGGAGCTCTACAGCCTAGGAACTGGTGGCATGATATATTATTCAAAGTGCTAAAAGGAAAAAGAAAAACTGCACCCAAGAATACTCTAGCCAGCAAGATCATCACTCAAAATTGAAGGAGACATAAACAGCTTCACAGATGAATATAAGTTAAACAAGTTTCACCACTACTAATCTGGCCTTACAAGAAATGTTAAAAGGACTTCTATAAGAGGTAAAGAACTTAACTAGAAGCAAGAAGATTAGGAAACAGAAAATTTTCACTGGTTAAAGCAAACATATAGCCAAGGTACTTAGTAGAACAATTACTTAAAAGTTAGTATGAAGGTCAAAGAGAAAAATGTAGTAAAATCAATTACATCTAAAAATTAGTTAAGGGAATCACTAAATAAAAGGGTGTAAAAGAAGGTGTCACATGCATAAAATGTGGAGGAGGAGGACTAATAAATGTAGTGCTTTTAGAATGCATTCCAACTTAAGTAACCATCAACTTAATATAAATTGTTACATTCATAGGATATCAAACAAGAACCCAATGGTAACCACAAATCAAAAAGTTATAACACATACACAAGAAATAGAAAGAAGTCCAAGCATTACACTAAATAAAATCATGAAGCACAAGGAAAGAAAATGAGAGGAAGAAAATATAGGAGAAGAACAACAAAAACAACCAGGAAACATTTATCCAAATCACAGTAAGTACATACCTATCAATAATTACTTTAAATATAAATGGATTAAATGTCTCAACCAAAAGACACAGGGTGACTGAATGGATTAAGAAGCAAGATTGATGTATTTGCTGCCTATAAGAGAATCACTTCAGACCTAAAGACACACAGCCTGAAACGGAAGGGATGGAAGATAGTCCATGCAAATAGGAATGAAAAAAAAAAGTTGTAGTAGCAATACTTATATTAGAGAACACAGACTGTAAAACAAAAACTAAAAATAGACAAAGAAGGATATTATATAATAATTAAGGGTTTAATGCAGCAAGAAGATAAAACAACTGCAAATATTTATGCACCTAATAGAGGAGCACCTAAATATATAAAGCACATATTAACACATAAAAGGAGTGTAAATAGCAATACAAAAATAGTAGCAACCTTTAATGTCTCACTTACATCAATGGGTAGATCATCCAGACAGAAAATCAACAAGGAAACAGTGCTTTGAATGAAACATTAGTCCAAATGGTTTTAAGGGATACATAAAAAACATTGTATCAACAAAAGGTGGCATACACATTCTTTTCAAGTACGCATGGAACATTCTCCAGAATAAACCATGTTAGGCCACAAAGCTTTCTCAATAAATTTAAGACAATTGAAATAATAAAAGCCATCTTTTGTGACCACAGTGGTATGAAACTGGAAATCAATTATAAGAAAAAATTGGGGATAAAAACCCACAAACACATGGAGGCTTAACACATGCTGCTAAGCAACCAATGAGTCATCAAAGAAATCAGAGGAAATTAAATAGTTGGAAAAAATGAAAAGAGAAACATAATGGTCCAAAATTGTTGGGATGCAGAAAAAGCAGTCCTAAGAGGAAAGTTTACAGTGATAAATTCCTACTTTAAGAAGCAAAAAAACACCTCAAAAAGGCAATCTAACCCTATATGTAAATGAACTGGAAAAAGAAAAAAAAGCTAGTAGAAGGAAAGAAACAGTAAACATCAGAGCAGAAATGAATGAAATACCAAATACCAAATAGCTGATACCAAAATAAGACAAAGACACTACAAAAAAAAAAAATTACAGGCCAAACCCCTGATTAACACAGATGCAAAAACCCACAACAAAGTATTTGCAAAGCAAATGCAAATTAAAAATGACTCAAAAATATCAATGAAACTAAGAGCTGGTTCTTTGAAAAGCAATACAATATTTGTAAGACTTTGGCTAGACTCTTTAAGGAAAAGAAAGAGGACTCAGATAAATAAAATCAGAAATGAATGAGAAGTTACAACTGACACCACAGAAATACAATTATAAGAGATACTATGAAAAATTATATGGCAATAAATTGGACAACTTGGAATAAATGGATAAATTTCTAGAAATATACACTCTTCCAAGCCTGAACCAGGAAGAAATAGAAAGTCTGAACAGACTGATCACTATCATGGAAATTGAATCAATAATCAAAAAATTCCCAAGAAATAAAAGTCCAAAACCACATAGTTTCACAGGAGAAGTCTATCAAACATTTAAAGAAGAGTTAATACCTCTCCTACTCAAATTACTCCAAGAGATTGAAGAGGAAGGAAAGCTTTCACATTCATTCAACATGGCCAGCATCACCCTGATAGGAAAATAAGACAAAGACATGACAAAAAAAAAAAAGATAATTGCAGGCCAATCCCCATGATGAACACAGATGCAAAAATCCTCAACAAAGTATTTGCAAAGGAAATTCAAAAATATATTAAAAAGATCATTCACCATGAACAAGTAGTATTTATTCCAAGGATGCAAGCTTCTTCAAAAGTCATAAATCAATGTGACATTCCACATGAACAAGAGGATGGATAAAAATCATATGATCCTATGATTTTGTCAAACAGCATTTGACAAAATTCAATATCCACTCATGATAAAAATGCTCAACAAAGTGGGTATATAGGCAACATATATAAACATAATAAAAGCCATACATGTCAAATGTATAACTAACATACTCAGTGGTGAAAAACTGAAAGCTCAGGAACAAGGCAAAGATGTCCACTCTCACCACTTCTATTCAACATAGTACTAGAAGACCTAGCCACCAAAATCAGACAAGAAAAGAAATAAAAGTCATCAAATTTTTTAAAGAAGCACAACTGTCAGTATTTGCAGATGACATGATAGTATATATAGAGAACCCTAAAGACTCCACCAAAAAATTATTAGAATAAATGAATTTAGTAAAGTTGCAAGACACAAAAATCAATATGCAGATATTTGTTGTTTTCTAGATACAGATAATGAACAGAAAGATAAATTAAGTAATCAATCCCATTCACAATTGTATCAAAAAGAATAAAATACCTAGGAATAAATTTAACCATCGAATTGAAAGACTTGTTTGTACACCAAAAATAATAGGATATGGAATAAAGAAACTGAAGAACATGCAAATAAAGAGAGAGCTATTCCATGCTCCTGAATAGGAAGAATTAAAGAATTGTTCAAATGGTCATCCTTCTCAAAGCAATCTACAGTTTCAATACAATCCCTATCAAAACACCAGTGACATTTTTTACAGAGCTAGAGCAAATAATCCTAAAATTTGTATAAAACCACCAAAGCCCCTGAGTAGCCAAAGCTATCTTGAGAAAGAACAAAGCTGAAGGTTTCCTGGTTTAAAACTATAGTACAAATCTGCAGTAATCTAAACAATATGGTAGTGGCACAAAAATAGACATACAGATCAACAGAACAGAAAAGAGAGCCCAGAAATAAGCCCACATTTATATGGTCAACTAATCTATCACAGAGGAGGCAAGAGTATACAATGGGGAAAAGGCACTCTCTTCAATAAGTACTGTTGGGGAACAATGAAAGCTACATGGGAAAGAATGAACCTGGATCATCATCTTATTCCGTATATATAAGTAAACTTAAAATGGATTAAAGCCATAAATATTTGACCTGAAACCATAAAACTTCTAGAAGAAAACATAGGTAGTAAACTCTTAAAAATCAACATTAGTAAGGAATATGTCTCCCAAGCAAGGGAAACAAAGGCAAAAGTAAACCAGTGGGACTACTTTTTGTCCTTTTTGTCTGGCCTATTTCACTTAGCATGTCTTCAAGATTCACACATGTTGCAGCGTACGACATAATTTTAATTCTTTCTCAGGCTGAATAATATTCCATTGTACATATATAATAGCACATTTTGTTTACCCTTCAATAGTTGGTGGCTATTTGGTTGTTTCTACCTTTTCACTATAGTGAATAATGCTGTCATGAACACTGTTGGACAAATATCTGGACTATAAAAGTAGTCCCCAAACATAAATACTGTTCATTTGTCAAGCTAAAAAGCTGCACAGCAAAGGAAACCATCAACAAAATGAAAAAGCAACCTACTGTATGGGAGAAAATATTTGCAAATTATATATTTGGTAAAAGGCTAATATCCAAAATATAAGAAGAACTCATACAACTCAACACGGGAAAAACAAATCATTCCATTAAAAAGTGGGCAGAGGACCTAAACATTTTTGCTAAGAAGAAATACAGATGGCCGACAGGCACTTGAAAAGATGCTCTACATTGCTAGTCATCAACAAAATGCAAATCAAAATCACAATGAGACTACCTCACAGCAGTTAGAATGGCTACTATCCAAAAGATGGGAAATAACAAGTTTTGGTGAGGATGTTGAGGAAAGGGAACCCTCCTACAGTGTTGGTGGGAATGTAAATTGGTGCAGCCACTAAGGAAAGCAGTGTGGAGGTTCCTCAAGAAAGTAAAAATAGAAATACCATATGACCCAGCAATTTCACTTCTGGGAATTTACCCAAATAAAGCAAAATCACTAACTTGAAAAGACATATGCACACCTATGCTTACTGCAGCATTATTTCTAATAGCCAAGGTATGAAAGCAACCATAATGTCCACTAATAGATGAATGGATAAAGAAGATGTGATGTGATTTATATACATACATATATATATATACATATAAAACAAAGCTATAAAAAAGGAATGAAATCTTGCTATTCATGATAACATGGATAGACCTAGAGGGTATTATACTAAATGAAATAAGACAGAGAAAGACAAAAATGCCATATGATTTCATTTACATGTGGAATCTAAAAATCAAAACAAACAAACAAAAAGAAATAAAACCGGAAGTACTAACAACAGACTGGTCATTATCATAGGGGAGGGGGGTGGAGCAATTGATGAAATAGGTAAAGGGGATAAAGAGGTACAAACTTCAAATTACAAAATAAATTAGTCACAGGAATGGGAGTACGACACAGAGAATATAACCAATAATGTTGCAATATCTTGGTATAGTGACAGAGAGTAACTATACTTACCATGGTGAGCGTTTAGTAATGTATATAATTCTTAAATCACTGTTTTACTTATGAAGCCAATATAATGTTGTATGTCAAAGATATCCCAATAAAAAAAAAACAGGACAAGAAAACCTGAAATGAATTGAACAAACTCAATCAGAAAATAACAAGTACTGGTGAAGATGTGGAGAAATTGGAACTCTGTACATTGCTGGTGAGTATGCAAAATGATGCCACTGTGAAAGGCATTTCCTCAAAAAGTTTTTAAATACATGAGTATTGTATGTTGCAGTAATTCCAATTATGAGTATATACCCAAAAAAGTGAAAGCAAGGACTCAAGCAGGTATTTGTACAACAATGTTTATGGCAGCAGTATTCACCATAATCAAGAGGTGTAAACAACCCAAATATCTACCCGCTGATGTGGAAACAACCCAAATATTCAACAACTGATGAATAGATAAACAAAATGTGACATACAAATACAATGGAATATTGTTCGGCCTTGCAAAGGATTGAAAATTTGATACATGCTATAATGTGTATGGACCTTGAAGATATTATACTAAATGAAATAAGCCAGACAAAATGACAAATATTGTGATTCCACTTATGTACCTAGAATAGACATAGGAAATAAGACATAGGAATTCATAGACATTGGAAATAAATCAGTAGCTATCAGAGGCTGAGTGGTGGAGATACAGCATTGTTGTTTTGTTCAGTGGGTACAGAGGCTTCATTTTGAGATGATGAAAAGTTCTGGTGATGGATAGAAGTTTCAGTATAAGTGTACTAAATATTGCTGAATTATACAGATACAACTTGTTAAGTGGTAAATTTTATGTTATATGTATTTCATCACAATGATAAAAAGTAAGTTTTGTTGAAAGAAATTGAAACAGATATAAATAAATGGTAAGACATCTTGTTTTCATGGATTGAAAGATTTACTATGTTTAGGATGGCAACACTTCCCACAGCAATCTACAGATTCAGTACCATCCCTAACAAAATGACTACAGCTATATTTTTTGTAGAAATGGAAAACTTGATATTAAAATGTATATATAATAGTTACAGCACTGACTAGCCAAAACAATCTTGTAAAAGAAAAGTAAAGTTCACAGGCTCATAATCCTGTTTTCAAATCTTACTACAAAGCTACAGTAATCATGACAGTGTGGTAGGTGCATGAGGAGAGACACATAGACAAATGGAATAGAATTGAGAGTTCAAAAAATAAATCTATACATCTATAGTCAATTGACTTTTAACAAAGGTGCCAAAACCAGTGGGGAAAGAGTAGTTTCTTCAACAAATGGTGCTGGAAAAAATGAAGAATGAATTAGGACCCTTATCTTAAACTACGTACAAAAAGAAAAAGGAAACCTCAAAATGAATCAAAGATTTTAAATATAAGAGCTAAAACTATAAAACTCTTAGAAGAAAACATAGGATAAATCTTCAATACCTTGGATTTCATAATGGTTTCCTAGATATGATACCAAAAGTAGGAGTAACAAAAGAAAAAAATAATAAATTGGACATCCTCCAATTAATAAATTGGACTAAACATTTTGTCCTCCAGAGGACACTATGAGGAAAATAAAAGACAACATATAAAATAGAGTATTTCAAACTATGTACCTGATATGGGACTTGTATCTATAGCATACAAAGAACATTAACAATTAAACACCAAAGGACACAATACAGTTCATATAAAGCAAAGGATCTGAACAGATAGCTCTCCAGTGAGTACATACCAATGGAAAACAAGCACACAAAAAGATGGTCAACATCATTAGCCTTTAGGTAAATGCTAACCAAAAACACAGTGAGACACCATTTTGTACCTACTAAGATGGGTACAATTTTTTAAAAAGTAAAAGGAATGTAAGTGCTGTCAATGAGGTAGAGAAATTGGAACCCTCACACACTGCTAGTATGTATGTGAAAATGGTGCAGGCACTGAAAAACTGGGAGCTCCTTATGGCACGTATTTTATAACCTTTGACCTCATTTCTCTTGGAAATATATTCTACTTGCCATATATTATGTTTCTGTGAGCTTCAAGGGCTAAGCTGTAGTTATTGAATAAATCTGTAATCAGCTACTGTGAATTTTTATAGTTTCATAATATTTGGCTTGGAGGCAGGGGGCAGGTAGGTGCACTAGCTAAAGAACAAAAGTTGCTAGTACTCACAGCAAAAAAAGACTGTTAGCTAAGGAATAACTTAAATTTCTGTAATTCTGTTTCCAAGAATAATAGTTTTAAAGTGAAGATTTGTGGTTCTTGGTAAACAAAAATGTACTTGAGTTAACTGTTTTTGCATTGCATACCAGAGAGCCAGGTCCTGGAAAAGCTTTCACATAACACACAGTTGTAAATAAGGCATAAAATATGAATCAAAGAGCCATTGGAAAGTAAAGAACATACAGAAATAAAATCCACAAATTGTCTACCTGTGCTTCCCCTTCTCAGGTATAAATTGCAATTTGTTTGTTAGATACACGTAGTCACTCATTTAACAAAACAAATACATAACATATTCAAGTCTCTATGCAAAATGTTTGAAGGCTATCTCTTTTTCTTCCTACAATACAAGGTTGTTGCTTTTCAGTGAGTTAATAATCAGACACATGTGCACATACAAATAGACATAAGAAAATATACCTTCAATGTTTCTCTGTCAAAAGTTCTATAATTACCATTTTTATTCTAATTTTTTCCAGAAAGGATTGTGGTGGTGGGAAATATTAAAACATATACTAACCAGTGCAATCAGACTTAAAATTATAATAGATCTCAAAACAGGCAAAGAAACAACTGAACATAAGAGAGCAAATTAGCCAGTACCTGGTTTAAATGAGTTGGTATTGTTGAACACTAAAAGGTATTCTGAGCTTGCTGAAGCCAAATAAAAGGAAAACGTGTTCTGTCATATAATTTTCTAAGAAACGGAGGCATACAAGTTCATTGAGAGAAACAGGCTTTTTCTTGGCATAGAGGTAGAAGAACCTGTTAGCTGACTCATTAAATGATGAACATTTCGTTACTCAACGGACAATATTTGAGTAATTTTGTAAAAGACACAGGAAGATTTCACAAACCAATTTTTCTCTTAATGTCTTTTCATAAAAATTGAAGGCATAAACTGTTAATTCAATTAAGGCATTTGAGTTACCACATCATAAAATTCAGGACTGCTGCTTTTGGGTGAACTAACATATACAGAGACAAAGTTTACAGAACCCGGTGAATAAAAAATTAGCATGTACCCTGTACCAGTGTTCTTCAAACACCAATCAGATCTTTTAAAAAAATATCCATCCCTGGGACACATCCCCAGAGATTCTGATTCAGTATGCCTAGTGCAAAGCCCAGGAATTCTTTCTTTTAAAAAAATGGTTCTTAGGTGATTTTGACACACTACTCTATACTGCCTATCTCAAATATCACTGGGAAAACATCATATATATTTAACATTCCTTTTTTTCAGCTTTATTGAGGTAGAATTGGCCAAACAGTGGGATATATGAAGTGCACATCATGATGATAGATGTGCACATAAATTGTGAAAGGATTCCCCCATCTAGTTAATTAACACATCCATCACCTCACATATTAATCAATCAATTAATTAATTAATTTTGGTGAGAACATTTAAGTTCTACTCTTAACAAGTTCCAATTATACAATACATTGTCATCAACTATAGTCTCCATGTTAATTACATCCTTAGACCATATTTACCTTATAGCTGAAAGTTTATACCCTTTTACGAACCTCTCCCTATTTCCCCCACACCCTAGCCTTTGTCAACCACTTTTCTAACCTGTCTCTATTCCTTTATTTCAAACAGTATACTCAAACTCTAGCTATTTTCAGACAATAGCATCATGTCTTACTCCACTTTATAACTGCCTTCCTCATTTAGCTAAAATCTATACATTATCTCCTTTTTTACCCCTTCTTTCTCTAGCTATTTTGAGAAATAATTAACAAATGACATTGCGTAAGTTGAGGTGTGCATTGTGACTTCATACATACATATATTGCAAAATGAATCCACAATAGGGTTAGTTAACGCATCCATCACCTCACATAATTAGCATTTATTTTTGTGGTAAGATCACTTAAGATCTACTTTCATATCAATTTTTAAGTATATAATAGAATTATTAACCATACCACTATGCTGTACATTAGATTCCCAGAAGTTAGTCACCGTATATCTTGAAATCTGTATCCTCTGACCAACATCTACCCATTCCTCGCCCCCACACCCCTCAGCAGCCCCTGGTAACCACCAATTTACCAGTCTACTCTTTGTTTCTCTGAGTTTGGCTTTCTTAGATTCTACATTTGAGATCATACAGTATATGTCTTTCTCAGGCTGACTTATTCCACTTAGTTTAATGCCCTCAAGGTTCATTGATGATGTTACAAATGGCAGGTCTCCTTTTTTTTCTATGACTGAATAATATTCGATTGTGTGTGTGCACATGTGTATATATATATGTATACATATACACATTTAGACAGTGTAAAAACTATACATATAAACAACAAATTTGACTGGATCTATATTGTCAGAACTCAACCAAGAATTAGGAGAAGTGCAAGTTGCAGTGCTCCAAAATCGTGCGACTATAGACTGTCTACTGTTAAAAGAACATATGGGATATGAACAGTTCCCAGGAACGTGTTGTTTTAATTTGTCTGATTTTTCTCAAACTATTCAAATTCAGTTAGACAATATCCATCATATTATTGATAAGTTTTCACAAATGCCTAGGGTACCTAACTGGTTTTCTTGGTTTCACTGGAGATGGCTGGTAATTGTAGGTCTGCTTTTGTTATGTAGCTGTATTCCTATTCTGTTAATGTGTGTACGCAAATTAATTAGTAGTTTGTTAAAACCTATACATGCATATGTTACTCTACAAGAAGTTATGTCAAAGAAATAATCAATCTTCCCATGTTTTCTTCCATCTGCTACTTCTATAGCTTTTCTTCTTCCTTCCTAATTACAACCCTTTAGTAGAATTCGTGCCTCATATAGAAAATTACCGAGTATCATAATTCTTCCAAGTGGTAAAGATACCTTAAGACAGATGCTGGGCATAGAAGCCACAGGGCATAAATCTGCAAAGAAGTAAAAAGCTAACCTTTTCAAACAATATTGCTTCTCTCTCACTTACCAACTTTACATTTCCCTGTATGACCCCGGAAGATGACTTGGTTAGCCAGAGACGGGTAAGATTCCTCAAGTGAGGAACAACCTAAGACAGGCACAGTTGCAGGGGGGCCATCAGGTGAGAAATTGGGGATCAACAGAGGTGAGGCTTAGAACCTCACCCCCCTGTTTTGAGAGAAATCTTCTGCATCCATGGATGTTTTGTTGCCCTTGTCTAGCTTGGATTAATACTTAATCTATAGGCACAGACCTGATTTGCCCTCTTACAGCACTAAATTATGTTTTCTACCTTTATCTTGCATCTACCTACCACTTCAGCATTTTATTAAAAATAAAATAAGGGAGAAATGTGGGATTCACATATAAATCAAGTATAAAAATCAAATGAATAATCATATCTGACTTGATTGTTTATAGTTAATGATGCATGATCAAAACCGAAAGTTTCTGTGATGTGACTGCCCTTGCACTGTTCACCATGTAAGAATTTATTCACTACGTAAGAACTTGTTCGCCATGTAAGAACTTGTTCGTTATGCTTCAGAAGATTGGAGACTGTTGAGAATTAGGCTTGGGGTTGATTAATGATTGTGCATTGAGTCCCCTATACAGAATTTTATTGTTGTTAACAACAATTTGATCAATAAACATGAGAGATGCCCTCTCAAAAAAAAATTAAAAAAATAAAAAATAAATTAAAATTTTAAGTAAATAAATGAAAAAAACTATACATATATATAATTATACCATTATATATATATATATATATATATATATATATATACACATACATATATACACACATACATATCACATTATCTTCATTCATCAATGGACATTTTGGTTATGTCCATGCACTGACTAATGAGAATAATGCTGCAATGAGCACAGGAATGTGTATATCACTTTGAGATACTGATTTCATTTCCTCAGCATATATATGCTGAAGAGGGATTGCTAAATCATATAAGAGCTCTATTTTTACTTTCTTGAGGAAGCTCCAAACTGATTTCCATATGAGCTGCACCATTCTACATTCCCACATATAGTGGGAATGCACACGGATTCCCTTTTCTCAATATTCTCACTAACACCTGACAGCTCTTACATTTTTCATAATAGCCATTCTAGCAGGTGTGAGATGATAGCTCTCTGGGGTTTTGATTAGCTTTTCCCTGATGATTAGTGATACTGAACATCTTTTCTTGTACCTGTTGGCTATTAGTATGTCTTTGGAAAAATGTCTATACAAGTACCCTGCTCATTTAAAAAACTGATTATTATTATTATTTTGCCATTAAGAATTATGAGTTCTTTATACATTTTGGATATTAACCTCTTATCAGGTAAATGATCTGCAAATAGTTCCTCATATTCTGTAGGCTGTCTTTTCATTTTGTTGATTGTTTACATTTGCTGTTTACTGTAATTTTGTTAATGTAAATAAAGATATTTTTCAATTGATGTACAGTTGACACACAGTATTATATTAGTTTCAGGTGTATAACATAGTGGTTCAACTTGCATACACATTATGAAATGCTAACCACAATAAGTGAAGTTACCATATGCCACCACGCAGTTATTATAATAATGTTGACTATATTCCCTATGCTGTGTTTTTCTTATGCACTATGACATTTACTTTAAAACTAAGTTTCTATCTCTTAACCCCCTTCATCTATTTTGCCCATCCTTCCATCCCCCATCCCTCTTCCTTATGACAGCCACCATTTTGTTCTCTGCATTTATGAGTCTGTTTCCATGTTTTCCTTTTTTCTTTTGTTTTTTTGTTTTTTTAGAATCCACATACAAGTGCAATCATATGGCATTTGTCTTTCTCTGTCTGACTTCACTTTGCATAATATTTCACTGAGCATAATACATTTTAGGTCCCTCCAAGTTGTCACAAAAGGGAAGATTTCATTCTTTCTTATGGCTGAGTAATATTCCATTGTATCTATAAACCACGTCTTTATTCACGTATCAATGCACACTTAGGTTGCTTCTTGGCTATTACAAATAAGGCTGCAATAAACATCAGGAGTGCATACATCTTTTTGAATTAGTGCTTTTTTTTTCTTCAGATAAATACCCAGATGTGTTATTACTGGATCATACAGTCTATTTTTAATTTTTAGGGAATCTTCCATAGTGATTTCCGTGATGGCTGCATTAATTTACATTCCTGCCAATACAACATGAGATTCCCTTTTCTCCAAATCCTCATGGACACTTGCTTGTTGTCTTTTTGATACTAGCCATTGTGACTGAAGTGAAGTGGTATCTCATTATAGTTTTGATATGCATTTCCATGATGATTAGTTATATTGAGCATATTTTAATGTGTCTGTTGGCCATCTGGATATCTGAAAAATTTCTGTTCAGGTTTTCTGCCCATTTTTAATTCAATTATTTATTCTTTTGGTGTTGAGTTGTATGAGTTGTTTATATATTTTGGTTATTAACCCTTTATTTGATATAACATTCACACATATCTTCTCCCACTCAGTAGGTTGCCCTTTTGTTTTGTTGATGGTTCTTTCACTGTGCAAAAAAGCATTTTAGTTTGATGTAGTCCCGATTGTTTATTTGTGCTTCTGTTGCCTTTGCTTGAGGAGACAGATCCAAAAAAGTACTGCCAGGACTGATGTCCAAGAGTTTACTGCTCATTATTTCCTTTTAGGAATTTTATGATTTCATGCCTTACATATAGGTCTTTAATCCATTTTGAGTTTATTGTTTATGGTGTAAGAAAGTGGTCCCATTTCATTTTTTACATGAAGCTGTCCAGTTTTCCTAACACCACTTATTGTAGAGATTTTCCTTCCCCCATTGTATATTCTTGCTTACTTGTCATTAATTAGCCATATAAGTGTGGGTTTATTTCTGTGCTCCCTATTCTGTTCCATTGATCTATGTGTCTTTTTTTGTGCCGGTACCATACTATTTTGATTCCTATTGTTTTGCAATATAGTTTGAAATATGGGACTGTAACATCTCCAGCTTTGTTCTTTTTTCTCAAGATTGCTTTAGTTTTTCAGGGTCTTTTGTGGTTCTATACAAATTTAAAGATTATTTATTCTAGTTCTATGAAAAATACTATTGGTATTTGATAGGGATTGCATTGAATATGTAGATTGCTTTGGGCAGTATAGGCTTTCTAATATTAATTCTTCCAATCTATGAGCATGGAATAGCTTTCCATTTATTTCTGTCATCTTCAATTTCATCAATGTCTTACACGTTTCAAGTACAGGTCTTTGACTCCCCTTTGGTTAAATTTATTCCTAGGTATTTCATTTGTTTTGATGTCATTGTAAATGGGATTGTTTTCTTAATTTCTCTTTCTGGTAGTTTGTTATTAGTGCATAGAATTTTTCAGATTCCTTTGTATTTTTGTGGTGTCAGTTGTAATTTCACTTTCATTTCTAATTTCATTTATGAACTCTTTTTTTCTTATGAGTCTGGCTAATGATTTATCATTTCTTTATCTCAGAGAACTGGCTTTTAGTTTCATATGTCTTTTCAATTTTTTTAAATCTCTGTTGATTTACCTCTGCTTTGATCTTGAGTATTTCCTTCCCTTTATTATCTTTGAACTTGGTTTATTCTTTTTCTAGTTTCTTTACATGTAAGGTTAGATTGGATGATGTTTTTCTTATTTCTTGTTGTAGGACTGTATTGGTGTAAATATCCCTGTTAAAACTGCTTTTGTGGTTTTAATTTGCATTTCTTTGATGATTAGCAATGTCCAGTTAGGATGGACAACATCCAAAAGACAAACAACAACAAATGTTGGCAAGGATGTGGAGAAAGGGGAACCCTCCTACACTTCTGGTGGGAATGTAAACTAGTTCAACCATTGTGGAAAGCAGTATGGAGGTTCCTCAAAAAACTCAAAATAGAAATACCATTTGACCCAGGAATTCCACTTCTAGGAATTTACCCTAAGAATGCAGCAGCCTAGTTTGAGAAAGACATATGCACCCCTATGTTTACTGCAGCACTATTTACAATAGCCAATAAATGGAAACAACTTAAGTGTCCAACAGTAGATGAATGGATAAAGAAGAAGTGGTACATATACAAAATGGAATATTATTCAGCCATAAGAAGAAAACAAATCCTACCATTTACAACGACATGGATGGAGCTAAAGGGTATTATGTTCAGTGACATAAGCCAGGCAGAGAAAGACAAGTATCAAATGATTTCACTCATCTGTGGAGTGTAAGAACAAAGAAATAACTGAAGGTCAAAACAGAAGCAGAGTCACAGAACCCAAGAATGGACTAACAGTTACCAAAGGGAAACGGACTGGGGAGGGTGGGTGGGAAGGGAGGGATAAGGGGAATAAGGGACATTACGATTAGCACACATAATGTAGTGGGGGGGCATGGGAAAGACAGTATATATAGAGAAGTCAAGTAATGATTCTATAGCATCTTACTATGCAGATGGACAGTGACTGTAATGGGGTATGTGGGGGGGGACTTGGTCATAGGGGGAGTCTAGTAACCATAATGTTGTTCAAGTAATTGTACATTAATGATACCAAAAACAAAAAAAGTATCACCAAAAAAAACCTTCATTTGCTGCATCCTAAAAATTTTGAATCATGTGTTTTCATTTTCATTTGTCTCAAAGTGTTTTTTAATTTCCTCTCTGATTTATTCATTCACCCATTGTTTTTTCAGAACATGGTGTGTAGCTTCTCCATGCTGGTGGATTTTCCAGTTTTTTTCTTGTAATTAATTTCTTATTTCATACCTTCCTGATGAGGAAAGATGCTTGATAATATTTCAGTCTTTACTGATACTTATTTAGTGGCCTAGCATATAATCTGTCTTGGAGAATGCTCTGTGTACATTTCAAAAGAACGTGTAGTCTATTGTTTTAGGATGGAATGTTCTGTGCATACCTATTAAGTTCATTTGGTCTAATGTGTCATTCATTGCCCTGTTTCCTTATTGATTTTATGTTTCAAATATTTACTCATTGATGTAACTGGGGTATTAAAGTCCCCTACTATTATTATATTGATGTCAATTTCTCCCTTTTTGTCAGTTATACATTTAGGTGCTCCCATGTTGGAAGTAAAGATATTTACAATTGTTATATACTCATGTTGGATTGAATCTTTGTCTCTTGTTACAATCTTTGTTTTGAAGTCTATTTTGTCTGACAGAAATATTGCTATCCTAGCTTTTTCTCTTTTCATTGCCATCTGCATAGAGTATCTTTTTCCATCTGTTCACTTTCAGTCTGTATGAGTTTTTAGGTCTGAAGTAATTTCTTTCAGGCAGCATATAGATGGGGTCTTGTTTTTTTATCCATTCAGTCACCCTGTGTCTTTTGATTGAAGCATTTAGTAAATTTACATTTAAGGTAATTATTGAAAGGTATGTACTCATTGCCATTTTGTTCATTGTTTTCTGGTTGTTTTTGTACATCTTCTCTGTTCCTTTCTTCTTTGGCTCTCCCCCCTTGTGATTTGATTACTTTCCTTAGTATTATGCTTGGATTACTTTCTTTTTACATTCTGTATATCTATTATAAGTTTTGGCTTGTGGTTACCATAAGGTTGATATACAACATCTATGTATATAGCAGTCTATTTTAGTTTGATAATCTTAAGTTTGGACAAATCCTAAAAGCACTACATTTGTACACACCCATTCACATTTATGTATATGATGCCATATTATACATCTCTTTATTTTGTGTATCTCTTTACTAATTATTATAAGTATGTTTATAAAGTTATGTAACTATTACTAATGTATGATTAAACTATTTTTGTCTTTTGACCTTCATATTTGCTTTATAAGTGACTAATTTACTATCTTTACTACATGTTTGCTTCTATCAGTGGAATTTTTCCCTTTTATCATTGTCTCACTTATAGTTATGGCCTTTTCTTTTCTGCTCAAAAAGTCACTCTAACAGTTCTTGTAAGGCCAGTTGAGTGGTGATGGACTCCTTTACCTTTTGGTTGCTTGGGAAACTCAACTCTCCTTCAATTCGGAATGTTAACCTTGCTGGGTAGAGTATTTTGGTTGTAGGCTATCTTCTTTCAACACTGTGAATATAGATCATGCCATTCCCTTCTTGCCTGCAAAATTTATCCTGAAAAAAAAAACAGCTTATAGCCGAAGGGGCTTCCCTTACACATTAGTTTCTCTTGCTTCTGCTAGAATCTCTCTTTATCTTCAGTTTTTGATATTTTAATTATTATGTATCTTATAAACCTACTTGAATTCTTCTTGTTTGGAGCTCTCTGTGGTTCCTGGACCTGGATGTCTGTTTCCTCCCCCAGGTAAAGGAACTTCTCTGCTATTATTACTTCAAACAAATTTTCCACCACTTTCTTCTCTTCCCATTCTGGGACTCTTACAATGTGAATGTGTGAATGTTAGGACTTCTAATGTCCCAATCTATCCTTCTCTTTAAGAATTCATGTCTCTTCGTGCTTTTCAAGCTTGGATGATTTCCACTACCCTTTCTTCAGATTGCTAATACATTCTTCTCATCCTCTAATCTGCCATTGAATCCTTGTAGTATATTTTTTATTTCACTTATTGTACTTTTCATCCCTAATTCTTTCTTTTTAACATTTTCTATCTCCTTGTTAAAGTTCTTGCTGAGTTCATCCACTCTTCTCTCAAGTCTGGTGAGGATATTTATGACCATTACTTTGAACTCTTTATCAAGTGGATTTCTTGTCTCCATTTAGTTTAGTTCTTTTCCTGATGTTTTATCTTATTATTTTGTATGGAATATATTCTTCTGTCAATTCATTTTATCTGACCTTCTGTGTTTGTTTCTATGCGTTAGGTAAGACAGTGACATCTCATGGTCTTCAAAGTAGTGGCCTTGTATAGAAAGCATTCTGTGCAGCCCAGTAGTGTAATCCCCCCTCATCACTAGTACCAGGCCCTCCAGTGGTGTCCCCCGTGTGGGCTATATGTTCCCTCCCCCATTGTGACTAGGCTGTGGCTGCTGCAGGCAAGCTGATGGGCATGGGTGGCCCCTAACCTGGCTGCCTGAAATGAGCAGCCTGACTACCGTGGACACACAGATGGGTAGGGCTTGTACTCATTGTGGCTGGCCGAGGCCGAGTGGCAGTTGCTGTGGGTGTGCTAGTGGGTGGGGTTAGCCCCAGGCACAGCTGGCTGAGTGGCCTGGCCACAACTGCCATGGGTGTTTTGGTAGGCAAGGCTGGCTACCCCTTGTCCCCTGGGCAGGATTTGCTTGGAGGGATGCCAGTTCTGTCCAGAGCTGTGTGCCTGATGTGATGGGGCAGGAGTCGCTTTGAAGGTTTGCCTGACCCAACAGAGGCTGCCTGCAAGGCATGGTGGGTTGGGGGCTGCTTTGCAGGGGCACCTACCAGGGCCTGTAGGTTGGGTGGGGCAAGTCCACAGAGGAATTCCAAGGTGGAGTGCGTGTGACAATCAAGGTAGATAGAGTCCAGATCTGGCTTCTGCCACTGTTGGGCCAGCTAGGCTGAAGGAGGGCAAGAAACGTGGTGCTCAGCAGCACTTCCATTTCTACACAGATCTCTGTCACTCTGGCACATATCCTAAATTAGTTAATAAATCTCCTTAGTGTATAACCCCAGTGCTTTTCAAACTGCTGCGTCTGTACTGGGTCTTGGAGTGAGTGATACAGAGCACTGGCCCTTTAAGAGCAGAGTCGCAGTTTCCTGCAGCCCTCTGGCTCTTCCTGAGTGCTGATTTTCAAAGCTCCCTGAGGTAAGCCCTGAGGATTTTCAAACCCCAGACATTAAGGGGTACAGGTCCCCAGGTGGGAGGGGTGCCTGATGTAGCTTGATTCCTTTGCTTCTCAGCGAGGACCCCCGTGCCTGTGGTATCTCTCCCACTTGCAGGTTGTCATGCCAGGGATTTCATTCCCAACTGCATCTCTGTTCCTCCTCTTCCCTTCTTCAAATGTCTTTTTCGTTATATCTTTAGCATGGAAGAGCTGTTCTGGTAGTCTTCAGGTGGTTTTCCGAGTTGCACTAATGTAGTTGCAGCCTTGGTGTTTTTGTGGGAGGAGGTAAGCTCAGGATCCTACTCTGCCATCTTTCCAAGCTCCTCAGTAAAGGCTTTCTTTTAAACAAGTGAACGCTGCATTAACAGTCTTGCGTAAGAGTTACATGGGTCTTGATCAAGAATCCAGTTGATCTTACTTTCATAATGTGACTATAAAAAAATTATTTTAGAAAAATCCTACAAAAATATGTGTAGTCATGTCTCTGCAATTTGGTTGTCAGTTCATTACAACTAAGTAACTTTGGTGAAATATCTATTTGCATTACCTGTGTTTTAATACTAGCACAATGTTATGCGTCTCTTAATGCAGTTTTTTAATTTTCAAAATATGGTGGTAATTTCTAAAATTTTTTCTAGATAAAGTTTCTTTCCTGTCTTTTGGATTATATTTCCAAATATATCCCTATCTCAGGTTTAAATCAAATTAAAGTATTCTCTCATTTACTTAAGTAGATTTCTGGAACGGGACTGCTTACAAAGAAATATATGCTAGTAACTTAAACAGAAGATGGAATATGAGAAATTTTAAGAATCCATCTTGATACATCATTGATTTATTTGGATTGTGGCAGAATTAACCTAACATATGGAAAGAGAACGAGAGACCTGTAAATAAACATGATCCTTATTGAAACCAGCAAATAGGAGCAAGGGTTACTTATGGATTAACAGAGACAATGTGACTGCCTTGAAAAAGAGGAAGTAATCTCCAAAAATAAATGTGGAAATTAGCAAGATGGATAAGATCGCATAATTGGGCCATGAGGTGGTTTTCTATTACTCCTCAAATTACACTCTGCCTCCTTAAGGGGCCACTATGAGAAGTCCAGAAGCAAGACTAAAGTATTAATTGTTATTGGGCTGAAAAAGCAAATGCTGGTCAGCAGCACTCACTTTAGGTATCTCGACTTTACCTTAAATAAGCATTTCCCTGGTACAGAGAAACAGCTAGCTTTTTTCTAGAGAGGCACCTAGTTAACATCCAAAGGAGTAAACATATCACACATACACACAGATACCCTCCCCTCCACACACAAACAACACAATATATCAGTAGTTAACATACTAGGTGTACGGATACAGTTTTTTATAGTAAGTGTACAGTTCTATAAACTTTTTTTCTAATTTACAAAATACTATCTATGGCTTATTGGAGATACTGCTACTACAGCACTTATTACATTCCACCTTGCATTATACCTATTGCTTTACATATTTTATGTTCTCTACTAGATGGAAAGTGACTGTAAAGCAGTCATTCTAAACATCATTCTCTCAGCCAAGGTGCTTTGGATATGTAACGCATTGTAAATATTTATCAAATGAATGAATTAAATAGCAGTGTTAGGGACATTTTTACTTTTATGTGATTTTGGTTTTCTAGACATGAGAGGAATTTACAATAATAATATACTTTCTTGGGGCTCTCTTGTCCCCTCCTGGCCTGAGCCAGGAGCTCTGTCCTCCTGTTGTCTCTCTAAATGAAAGCTTCTGCCTTGCTGTCCTAAAAATAACAATAATAGTAATATACTTTCTTGACTTTCATTTACTGCTTTGTATCTGAGTATAAACTTTAACAGTAGTGAGAGCATCCTAACATATAAAATTGAATCTAAATAAAGTGTCAAATCAAAGCACTTCTGAAAAATGAGCAAGACTCAGATAGCAGGAATATCCAAGGCTAAAGTATCCCAGTTAAGTCTGTCAACACTGCAGACTTTTCATGGTTGTCTGTTGTAGAAAACATTCCCTTCATTTCTCACAAAGCATTTCTGGAAAACGGGGTGGCAAGCTATGGTTTGTGGGCCAAATACAGCCACCCATCAGTTTTGTATGGTTTGTGAGGTATAAAAGGATTTCACATTTTTAAATGGTTAACAAAATCAAAAGGACACAGGACAATTATATGAAATTCCAAATTCAATGTCAATAAATACGGTCTTTGTACTGGAACACTGTTGTTCTCATTCATTTACATGTTATCTGTGGCTGCTTTCACATTAAAGTCAGAGGTGAATAGTTGTACCAGAGACTGGATAGATTGTAAAGCTCAAAATATTTACTCTCTGTTCGTTACAGAACTAGTTTACCTGCCCCTGTTCTAAAACATTCATTGCACTCATGTTCCAAAATGTGCTTGTAGAACATCCAAAATGGACTTAAAATTTTTTACTATTTATATACTATATTTTGTTAAGTTTGATTTTCCCACAATCCAAATGACACAATGATATATTAAAATGGATCCTTAAATTTCTCACATTCCATCCAGGACTTAGACTACTAAAACATGTTATCTCTTAAACACTGCTACTCCAGACACCTACTTCTGCAAATGCTGGAAGGATGTTTATAATTGGCTAGATTATGGAGATAATGTGGAAATATCCTCAAAAGAGAATGAAGGAATTGGTAAAATAACAATGATTTATACCAATTATAAAATAATTAAATGAATGGCTAAACGATAGCTACATAATTGGGAGGCAGTTTTAATTCCTATAAGAAACTAAAGTATGCTTAATAATCTGCATTACCACATAAGATGAATGAGGTATGATGAAAATTGTTCAAAAAATGTAAAATGATAATGTTGACATTTATTGAACATTTGTATGTGAGGTAGTATTCCAATGACTTTATATTTATTGCCTCAATCTACCACATAAGAAATAAGTGGACATGCTTTTCCCATTTTAAATATGAGAGAAACTGAGACCCCAAACTCAACTGAGGTTATAACACAAATAAGTGGTGGAACTGGCCTTTGAATTCTGATACTCTGACTGCACAGTACACCCTAAAGTGCCTTTTTTTTTTGTGGGTGTGGTAGGAACATGCCCAGACAGGAACACACTTTACTTGGGTTGGGTGTGGGGCCATAAACAGCTTTTTACCAAAAGCAATGGGCATTATAGGCTGCTTAGCATGCCTTGAAGATAAATTCCTTTTCACATTTCAATTAATTATACTCTTCAGCATATTAGCCATTTCATCCATGTGTTTTTTCATTCCTATTAGTTTCTTTAAAAAACAAATGATGTCTGATATTTTTTGTTTGTTTGTTTGTAGATAATTATTTTTTATTGAAGGGTAGTTGACACACAGTATTACATTACATTAGTTTCAGGTGTACAACATAGTAATTCAACATTTATATACATGACAATTCTAGGTACCAGCTATCACCATACCAAGCTGTTACAATATCTTGACTATATTCATTACATCCCGGTTACTTATTATTTTACCATTGGAAGTGTGTACTTTTTTTGTGTGTGTGTGTGAGGGCATCTCTCATATTTATTGATCAAATGGTTGTTAACAACAATAAAATTCTGTATAGGGGAGTCAATGCTCAATGCACAATCATTAATCCACCCCAAGCCTAATTCTCGTCAGTCTCCAATCTTCTGAGGCATAACAAACAAGTTCTTACATGGAGAACAAATTCTTACATAGTGAATAAGTTCTTACATGGTGAACAGTACAAGGGCAGCCATCACAAAAACCTTCGGTTTTGCTCATGCATTATGAACTATAAACAGTCAGTTCAAATATGAATACTCATTTGATTTTTATACTTGATTTATATGTGGATACCACATTTCTCTATTGTTATTATTTTTAATAAAATGCTGAAGTGGTAGGTAGATACAAGATAAAGGTAGAAAACATAGTTTAGTGTTGTAAGAGAGCAAATGTAGATGATCAGGTGTGTGCCTGTAGACTATGTGTTAATCCAAGCTAGACAAGGGCAATAAAACATCCACGTATGCAGAAGATTTCTCTCAGAACAGGGGGGGTGAGGTTCTAAGCCTCACCTCTGTTGATCCCCAATTTCTCACCTGATGACCCCCCTGCGACTGTGCCTGTCTTAGGTTGTTCCTCCCTTGAGGAATCTTACCCATCTCTGGCTAACCAGTCATCTTCTGGGGCCATACAGGGAAATGTAAAGTTGGTAAGTGAGAGAGAAGCCTTATTGTTTGAAATGGTTAGCTTTTTATTTCTTTGCATATTTATGCCCTGTGGCTTCTATGCCCAGCATTTGTCTTGAGGTATCTTTACCACTTGGAAGAATTATGATACTCAGTAAATTTGATATGAGGCACGAATTCTATTTAAGGGTTGTAATTAGGAAGGAAGAAGAAAAGCTATAGAAGTAGCAGGCGGCAGAAAACATGGGAAGATTGATTATTTCTTTGACATATCTTCTTGTAGAGTAACTTCAGCATGTATAGGTTTTAAGCTACTACTTAAATTGCGCACACACATTAACATAATAGGAGTATAGTTACATAACCAAAGCATACCTGTAATTACCAGCCATCTCCAGTGAAACCAAGAAAACCAGTTAGTGATGCCTGATATTTTGAGCACATGAAATACAGATTGAGGTAACCACAAAATTATAGTCTACAATAAATACACAAATAAATTTTTAAAAAGAGAGAGAAATCTAATTAAAACTGTAAAGAAAACTATTAATGACAAGAGAAGAATATAACACAGGAAAAAAGGAACAGTGGAGAGATACAAAAAACAGCAGAAAACAATAAAAATAAAATGGCAATAAGTACATATTTATCAATAATCATCTTAAATGAAAATGGACTGAATGAATCAATTACAAAACACTGAGTGGACGAATGGACAAAGCAACAAGACCCATCTATATGCTGCCTACAAGAGATTCATTTCAGATCCGAGGACATACTCAGCCTAAAAGAGAACAAATGGAAAAAGATATTCCATGTAAATAAAAGGGAGAAAAAAGCAGGAATGGCAGTACTTATATCAGACTTTCCAAGAGAAAAAAGAATGTACACACATATACAGAATCAGAAACGAAGAAGGAAAAATCACAATGGATACACTGAAATACAAAAATTTATTAGAAAATACTATGAAAAATTATATGGTAATAAATTGGACAACCTAGAAGAAATGGACAAATTTCTATAAAAATACAACATTCTAAGATTGACCCAGGAAGAAACAAAATCTGAACAGGAAAATTACCAGCAATGAAATAAAAATGGTAATAAAAAAGTTCCCAAAAACCAAAATGGCAGGTCCAGATGGCTTCACAGCCAAATTCTACCAAACATTTAACAAAGAGTTGATACCCATCCTTCTTAAAGTGTTCCAAAAAATGGAAGAGGGAATACTTGCAAACTCACTCTATGCAGCCACCATCACTCTAATACCAAAACCAGACAAAGCCACCACAAAGAAAGAAAATTATAGACCAATATCCCTGATGAACATACATGCAAGAATCTACAACACACTATTAGCAAACTGAATCCAAAAATACATCAAAAAGGTCGTCCATGATGACTGAGGGGGATTTATTCCAGGGATGCAAGGGTGGTACAATATTCATAAATTAATCAACATCATACACCACATACACAAAAAAGGGATAAAAGCCACACGATCCTCTAAATAGAAGCTGAAAAAGCATTTGACAAAATTCAACATCCATTCATGATAAAAACTCTCAATAAAATGTGTAGTACCTCAACATAATAAAGGCCACATATGACAAACACATAGCCAACATCATACTTAGTAGCAAAAAAAGCTAAAGGCTTTTCCTCTAAGATCAGGAACAAGACAAGTTTTCCTAATTTCACCACTTTTATATAGGAATGGTAGTGGAGATCCTTGCCATGGCAATCCGACAACTCAAAGAAATAAAAGGCATCCAAATTGGTAGGGAAGAAGTTAAACTTTCACTATTTGCAGATGACAAGATATTGTACATAGGAAACCATAAACAATCCACCAAAAAACTACTAAAACTGATAACTGAATTCAGAGAAGTTGCAGGATATAAAATTAATATGCAGAAAATATGTTGCATTCCTATATACTAACAACAAACCTGCAGAAAGAGAGACAGTTCTCCAAAGAAGAAATTCAGATGACCAACAGACACATGAAAAGATGCTCCACATCACTATTTATCAGGGAAATGCAAATTAAAACCACTATGAGACATCACCTCACACCAGTAAGGATAGCCAGCATCGAAAAGACTAAGAACAACAAATGCTGGTGAGGATGCAGAGAAAGGGGAACCCTCCTACACTGCTGGTGGGCATGTAAGCTACTTCAACCATTGTGGAAAGCAATATGGAGGTTCCTCAGAAAACTAAAAATAGAAATACTATTTGACCCAGGAATCCCACTCCTTGGAATTTACCCAAAGAATATAAGTTCTCAGATCAAAAAGACACATGCACCCCTATGTTTATCGCAGCACTTTTTACAATAGCCAAGATACGGAAGCAACCTAAGTGTCCGTTAGTAGATGAATGGATTAAGAAGAAGTGGTACATATACACAATGGAATACTATTCAGGCATAAGAAAGAAACAAATCCTACCATTTTCAACAACATTGATGGGGCTGGAGGACATTATGCTCAGTGAAATAAGCCAGGTGGAGAAAGACAAGTGCCAAATTATTTCCTTCATTTGTGGAGTATAACAATGACGCAAAACTGAAAGAAAAAAACAGCAGCAGACACAGAGACTCCAAGAAGGAACTACTGGTTACCAAAGGGTAGGGGTGTGGGAGGGAGGGTGTGGAGGTAAGGAGAAGGTGATTGAGGGGTATTATGTTTATTACACATGGTGCGGGGTGTCATGGGGAATACAGTGTAGCACAGAGAAGGCAAATAGTGAATCTGTGGCATCTTACTACACTGATGGACAGTGACTGCATTGTGGTATGGGTGGGGACTTGATAATATGGGTAAATGTAGTAACCACATTGTTTTGTGAAACCTTCATAAGAGTGTATATCAATAATACCTTAACAAAAAAAAAAGAGAATACAATGCCTGGGAATAAACCTTTTCAAGGAGCTGAAACACATATTCTCTAAAAACTACAAGACAACACTCATGACAGAAATTAAAGAAGACACTGATAAATGGAAATCTATTCCACACTCAAAGATAGAAGGAATTAATATTGTCAAAATGGCCATCATGCCAAAGCAATTTGCATATTTAATGCAATCCCTGACAAAATATTAACAGCATTCTTCAATGAGCCAGAACAGATAGATCTAAAATTCATATTAAATGACTAAAAACCCTGAGTAGCTAAACCTGGGGGGGGATTACATGCTCCTTGACTTCAAGCTCTACTACACAGCTACAGTAATCAAAGAAATTTGGTGCTGGCACAAGAACAGACCCATATTCAATGGAACAGTATAGAGATCCCAGATAAAAACCCACACATATATGGTCAATAATTATATGATAAAGGAGCCACTGTTATACAATGGGGAAAAGACAGTCTCTTCAGCAACTGATGTTGAGAAAACTGGACAACTACATGTAAAAGAATGAAACTGGATTATTCTCCAACTCCATACATTATTGATCCAACATAAAATGGATCAAAGACGTAAATGTAAGTTGTGAAACCATGCAACTCTTAGAAGAAAACATAGGTAAAAATCTCTTTAATATTTATTGCCTAGACACATCTCCTCAGGCAAGGAAACAAAACAAAATGATAAATGAACAAGTGGGACTACATCAAACCAAAGAGCTTCTGAACAGCAAAGGAAAACATCAGCAGAACAAAAAGGCATCCTATAGTATGGGAGAATACATTCATAAGTGATTTATCTTATAAGGGGATAACATCCAAAATATAAAAAGAACTCATATGCCTCAACACCCAAAAAAGCAAATAACCCAATTAAAAAATAGGCTGAGGGATTAAAGATGGGGGCATGAGAGGAGAGACAGAGGCTTCCTCCTAAAACCGTATACAATTAGAAAATATAGTTGGTGCAACAAATCCTGAAAGAACAACAGGAAAGAGGAGGGCACCAGACTGCATACACCTGGAGAAAAGAGCAGACCTCACGGAACAGGGTAACATACCGAAGCTGTGGCCCAGCAGGACCCAAGCCCTTCCTCCACCCCAGCTCACTGGCAGGAGGAAGACAAATGGAGAAGGGAGGGAGTGGAAGGCCTCAGCCTGCTGGATACCAAGCTCCAGAGATCTGCTCTGGGAGCACAAACCTACATTTCATTGTGCTTTCATGATACTTGCATGATTACAGGGTTGGAAAGCTAAAACAGGCAGAATTCCTGGAGAGACTGAGATTCCAGCTGCTTGTAGAAAGCAGGGATCCATATCCGGCTTCTCTGGGACAAAAGCTTATACCTCCATGCTCAGCACACTGGTTCAGGCAGTGGAGGCAGGCATAGCAGCCGGGAGGCAAGAAACAGCTCTTTCCTCCCCACAGGCACCAATATTGCTCCCCTGTGACCCCCAACATTGCTTCAGGAGCTGAGCAGCTCCAGAGTAGAGCTTCTGGACACTAGAGGGCGCCAGATACAAATATAAAATACCAAAGGAACCTGGTCCAGAGTAAAATTATTAATACAACTCCTGAGAAAGATTTAAATGAAATGGACCTCATAACTCTCCTGAAAGGGAGTTCAAAATAAAAATCATTAACATGCTAATGGAGGTATGGAAAGACATCCAAGAACTCAGGAATGAATTCAGGTCAGAGGTCCAATCATTGAAGAGCACGATGGAGGGTATTAAAAGTAGGTTGGATACTGTGGAGGAGATGATAAATGAAATAGAAACTAGAGAAGAGGAATAAAAAGAAGCTGAGGCACAGAGAGTAAAAGGGATCTCTAAGAATGAAAGAATATTGAAAGAACTGTGTGACCAATCTAAATCGGACAATATTCGCATTATAAGGATACCAGAAGAAGAAGAGAGAGAGAAAGGGATAGAAAGTGTCTTTGAGGAGGTAGTTGTTGAAAACTTCCCCAATCTGGGGAAGGAGAGCATCTCTCAGGCCATGGAGATCCACAGATCTCCCAACACAAGGGACCCAAGGAAGACAACACCAAGACATATAGTAATAAAATTGGCAAAGATCAAGGATAAGGACAGACTGTTAAAAGCAGCCAGAGGGAGAAAGAAGATCACATACAAAGGAAAGCCCATCAGGCTAACATCAGACTTCTCAGCAGAAACCTTACAGGCCATAAGGGAGTGGCATGATATATTTAATGCCATGAAGCAGAAGGGTATGGGACCAAGATTTCTTTATCTGGCAAGATTATCATTTAAATTTGAAGGAGGAATTAAACAATTTCCAGATAAGAAAAAGCTGAGCGAATTTACCTCCCACAAACCATCTCTACAGTCTATTTTGGAGGGACTGCTATAGATGGAAGTGTTCATAAGGTTGAATAGCTGTCACCAGAGGAAATAAAACCACAGTAAAGAAAGTAGAACAGCTAATTACTAAGCAAATGCAAAATTAAATTAACTATCCCAAAGTCAATCAAGGGATAGACAAAAAGTACAGAATATGACACCTAATATATAAAGAATGGAGGAAGAAGAAAAAGGAGGAGAAACAGAAAAGAACCTTTAGATTGTGTTTGTAACAGCATACTAAGTTAGTTAAGTTAGACTCTTAGATAGTAAGGAAGCTGACCTTGAACCTTTGATAACCACGAATATAAAGCCCGCTATGGCAAAAAGTACATACCTATCGATAATCACCCTAAATGTAAATGGACTGAATGCACCAATCAAAAGACATAGTCACTGAATGGATAATAAAAAACAAGATCCATCTATATGCTACCTACAAGAGACTCACTTTAAACCCAAAGACATACACAGACTAAAAGTGAAAGGATGGAAAAAGATATTTCATGCAACTAACAGAGAGAAAAAAGCAGGAGTTGCAGTACTTGTATCAGACAAAATAGACTTCAAAACACAGAAAGTAACAAGAAACAGGGAAGGACATTACATAATGATAAAGGGGTCAATCCAACAAGAAGATATAAACATTATAAATATCTATGCTCCCAACACAGGAGCACTCACATATGTGAAACAAATCCTTACAGAATTAAAAGGGGGAATAGAATGCAATGCATTCATTCTAGGAGACTTCAACACTTCACTCACTCTGAAGGACAGATCCACCAGACAGAAGATAAGTAAAGACACAGAGGCACTGAACAACAAAGTAGAATAGGTGGACCTAACAGACATCTCCAGAACTCTAAACCCCAAAACAACAGAGTACACATTCTTCTCAAGTGCACATGGAACATTTTCAAGAATAGATCATATACTAGGCCACAAAAAGAGCCTCAGTAAATTTAAAAAGATTGAAATTGTACCAGCCAGTTTCTCAGACCTCAAAGGTATGAAACAAGTAAGTAAAGAAAAAGCATGAATTATGAAAGAAAACAAAAGTGAATTTTGTCACTAAAATCAAATGCTAATTATTTGATAAAAAATCAAATGACCTATTGTCAAGTCTGATCAAGAACAAGAAAGATAAAACCACAAATAAGCAACATTTGGAAGAAAAAAGTGACCATAATTAGAAAGGTTAAATTATTAAAGACTATTATATACATTTCATACAATACATTTTCAAGTTAAATAGATATAAGAATATAGTAATGGAGATATAGGTCATAGATAAAGGTGTAAAAATGTCTGGAAGTATATATAGCAAAATGTTAACAGGGATTACATAACAGAGGGGAAAGGGAGTTAGAAGGAATGAAAAGGAACTTCTGTGCTTCTGTAGCACTGGAAGAAAACCACACGAACATGTACTCATGTATTGGTTATACATACTGATTCTATTGAAATAGTGAAGAAAAATGATATGTTTCTTTGGAGACAGTAATTGTCAGATGTTGTTAGTACATAGGTTACTTAAGCAAAACCAAAGAAACTGCTCACACCAGACAACAAAACAAACAAAATTACTTTTGGCTTCCAGTCCAGCCTAGAAAATGCTTAGGCTAAACTGTCACTTCCATTCCCACAAAAAACAAGCAGAAAAACCTGAAAATCAACACCTCTTCTTAGATCCATCATGGAATTAATGTCACAGGGCAAATCACAGCCTCCAAAACTGGAATGGCAGAGAGGTCAATACAGAGAATCACAACTCACAGGAGCAGAACCTGAGGAGCACAAACAGCCACAAGAACTAGTACCAAGGCAGGAAAATATAAGCTGTAACTGAGACAGTGTTGGGGGCTTAGTGTGGACAAGTCTGAGTTACAACCTGTAGAGGATCCCACACATATGTTGGTTTACCTCTAGGGGTCCTACTAGGTTCTCAAAGTGAAGATCAGAGAAAAATCCTCTCCTGCTTCCTTAAGAGAGAGGGAAAGTGCACCACTTTTGAAACACACCCAGAGCATTCTGTTCTTGACAAAGCCTGTCCTCAAGGGAAACTATTTTATAAACACCTAATCTGCTGGGGTTTTACAGACCCAAACCAATCCAAAGGAGGGAAATACTTGACTCCACTGCATTCCAGCCTTTAGTATGGGAGAAGGGAAATACTCAATTCCAGCCCCCTCTAGCCTTCCCATCTCACCTAAGGGGGGCTTTAGTGACTAAGAAGCACCTATGAAGGTCACAGCTCAGGGGCGCAAGTTCACTAAAATACTGATACCTACTCGTAGGATAATAAAATGCTTCCTCCATTTTCCTCCTCCTTTCCCCATATCTTACCACATCAGTAAGGCTCCTGTATAATAACATAAGAACACAGTTGAAAGAACTGCATGTTTCAGACATTATTTGAAAAGAAATCTTTTGAGAAACTCAACAATAAGAGAAACAAAATCAAGAACATCCGAGGAAGTTTTAGTCTCTGACACCAACTGCTACAGCAAGCAGTGCAAAGACTAACTTCTAGCCAGATAAACAAAAACCTCACACTAAATAGGTATTTACCCAAGTTATTTTTACCCAGTATACCATACCCAGCTTTCAACAAAAAATTACAAGATACGGTAAAAAAAAAAACCAGTTTGAAGAGACATAGCAAACATGAGAAACATATTCTAATATTGCAGAGATTTATCACGCCAGGGTTTTAAAACAACCATGATTAATATGCTAAGCGCTCTAATGGAAAAGGTGGACTAAAGTCAAGAAACAGACAGGTAACATAAGAATGTTAGAAGCTCTAAGAAATAATCAAGAGGAAATGCCAGAAATCAAAAACACTGTAACAGATATGAAGAATGCCTCTGATGACTGATCAATAGACTAGACCACAGCCAAAGAAAGAATCTGTGAGCGTGAATAAACTTAAATAAAAACTTCCAAAACTGAAATGCAAAGAGAAGAGGAGAATGAAGAAGACAGAACAGAATCTCAAAAGACAACTGAAAAAGTTGTAAAGTGGGCATAGTGGGAATGCCCGAAATAGGTGAATGAATGAAAGGAAGGAAGGAAGGGAGGAAAGAAGGAAGGAAAAGGGAAACAGAGAAGGGAAGAGGAAAGAAGGGCCAGCAGGCAGAAACACTTGAAGCAATAATACTAGAAGTTTCCAAAATTAAAAATATATATGAAGCCACAGATCCAGTAAGTTCACAAAACACTAAGCAGGATAAATACCAAAAATGTTAACATCCAGGCATATTATATTCAAACTGGAGGAAATAAAAGACAAAGGGACAATCCTTAAGGAAGCCAGGGTTGGCGGAAAGCCTTACTTACAGAGAAGCAAGGATAAGACTTACGATGGAGTTATCTTCAGAAACTGTTCAATCAAGAAAAAAGTGGACAGTATCATTTAAAATGTTGGCAAAAAAAGAAAAAACTCCACCAACCTAGAATTTTGTATCCACAAAAATTTTCCTTCAAAATAAAAGGGAAATAGACTTTTTCAGATAAAAACAAAAGAGAGAATTTGTCACCAGTGGACCTGCCTTCCACATAATGTTAAAATAAATTATTCATGAAGAAGGAAAATAGTGGAGGTTAGAAACTCAAATATAAGGAAATGAAGAGCGTTAGAAAATAATAAAGTGAAATAAAATATTTATATTCCTTCTTCTTATTTGGTCTAACAGATAGCAGTTTGCTCAAAATAAGCACAGCAACAAATGATTTAGTAATTATGGTTTATGGATATGCAAAATTAATGACAGAAATGGCAGAAAGGACTGGTGGGAGGAATTAAGAATACTTTCTATAAAGTACTTGCACTAACCAAGAAGTGTACTGTATATGAAAAAGGACTTTGATTAGCTGTCAATGGATATTGCAAACTCAAGGGTAGCCTTGAGGTATAACTAAAAAATGTAAAAAAAAAGTAGGAAAGATAACTAGCATGCTGAGTGCAGATACAATGGAATGATGTAAAATACTCAATAAAAGCAAAGAAGACAGGAAAGGAGTTGAAAACCAAAGAAAAGAACAAGAAGAAGAACAATGAATAGAAAACAATTTTAAAATGGTGGATATTAATCCAACCCTCAGTAATCACTTTAAATGTCAGTGGTCTAAAAACATCAAAAGATAGAAACTGAGAATGAAGCAAAAAACAAGACCCAACTCTATTTTGTTTATAAGAAACCCACTTTAAATATAAAAACATATGGCTTATAAGTAAAGGGAAGAGATATGCTAACACTAATCAGAATAAAGTTGCTTACATTAATTTCAGACAGCAGACTTCAGAACAAGGAAAATTATCAGGGCTAAAGAGGGGCATTGCATAATTATCAGGGAGTCAATTCACTGATAGGCTATAACAAACATTAATGCCTATGTGTCGAACAACAGATCACCAAAATTCATGAGACAAAACCTGACAGAACTGCAATGAAAACAGATGAATCCACTATTATAGCTTAAGCCTTGAAACCTCCCATATTAATGATTGACAGCTCCAGTAGGCAGAAAATCAGTAAAGACATATGAACAATTCCATCAATCAACTTGATCTAATTAACATGTATAGACTTTCAACTAGCAACAGCAGATACATATTGTTCACAAGTTCACATAGAATTTCACCAAAGTAGATCACAATCTGAGCCATAAAATACACCCTAACAAATTGAAGAGAATAGAAATCATACAATGTATCCCCTCAAACCATAGTGGAATTAAACTAGAAATCAATACAAGAAAGGTAGCTGGAAAGCCCGAAAATATATTGAGATTAAACAACACCATTCTACATAACACGTGGGTCAAAGAACAAGTCTCAGGAGGAGTTTTAAAATATTTTTTACTAAATCAAATGAAAACATAACTTACCGAAATTTTGTGGCATGCAGTGAAAGCTGTGCTTAGACAGAATCTCCAGCATTAAATGCATATATTAGAAAAGGTGAAAGGTCTAAAATCAATAACCTAAGTTTCCACTTCAGGAAACTAGAAAAAGAAGGATATGTTAAATTTTAAAAAAGCAGCACAAAAGGAAAAATTAATAAAAATTAAGGAACACATCAATGAATTTGAAATGGGAATTCAATAAAGAAAATCAATAAAAACAAAAGCCTGTTTTTGAGAAGACCAATAAAATTGATAAATCTCTAGCCAGGTTAAATAAGAAAAAAGATAGAAGACATAAATTACTAGTGTAAGAAATGAAAGAAGGGCCATCAATAAAGATTCTATGGACATTAAAAAGATAATAAGCACATATTACTCAAAATACTTGATGTTCATAAAATACCAATTTGATGACTTAGATTAAATGACCATTTCTTTGAAAAATGTAATGTGCAAATTACTTTTTGGAATTTCAGTTTTCCCTTTTATAAAGTGGAGTAAATGACAGAATTTGTATGAGGTGTAAATGAGAAAATAGGTATGAAAACATTTGGTAACTCCAATGACCCAAATGCAATGGCCTAAGCCCTTCCATTGGTAGGAAGTATTACCACAGAATGCATAAGCTATAGGTGATCGTTAAAATGGAAAAAGAAAACAAGGGTCATTGACCCAATTGCCCTGTTTCAATTGTTTAAATTCATTTTGTTATCATTAATCTACAATTACATGAAGAACATTATGTTTACTAGACTCCCCCCTTCACCAAGTCTCCCCCCACAAACCACAGTCACAGCCCATCAGCGTAATAAGATGCTGGAGAATCCCTACTTGTCTTCTCTGTGTTGCACATCTCTCCGTATGATCCCCCCACATTATACATGCTGATCGTAAGGCCCCCTTGCTTTTTCCCCACCCGTATCCCTCCCTTCCCACCCATCCTCCCCAGTCCCTTTCCCTTTGGTGACTGTTAGTCCATTCTTGGGGTCTGTGATTCTGCTGCTGTTTTGTTCCTTCAGTTTTTCTTTGTTCTTATACTCCACATAGGAGTGAAATCATTTGGTACTTGTCTTTCTCTGTCTGGCTTATTTCACTGAGCATAATACCCTCTAGCTCCATCCATGTTGTTGCAAATGGTAGGATTTGTTTTCTTCTTATGGCTGAGTAATATTCCATTGTGTATATGTACCACATCTTCTTTAGCCATTCATCTACTGATGGACATTTAGGTTGTTTCCATTTCTTGGCTATTGTAAATAGTGCTGCGATAAACATAGGGGTGCATCTTTCTTTTTCAAACTGGGCTGCTGCATTCTTAGGGTAAATTCCTAGAAGTGGAATTCCTGGGTCAAAATGGTATTTCTATTTTGAGCTTTTTGAGGAAACTGCATACTGCTTTCCACAATGGTTGAACTAATTTACATTCCTACCAGCAGTGTAGGAGGGTTCCCCTTTCTCCGTAACCTCGCCAATATTTGTTGCTGTTTGTCTTTTGGATGGCAGCCATCCTTACTGGTGTGAAGTGATATCTCATTGTGGTTTTAATTTGCATTTCTCTGATGACTAGCGATGTGGAGCATCTTTTCATGTGTCTGTTGGCCATCTGAATTTCTTCTTTGGAGAACTGTCTGTTCAGCAACTCTGCCCATTTTTTAATTGGATTACTTCCTTTTTGTTTGTTGAGGTGCGTGAGCTCTTTATATATTTTGGATGTCAAGCCTTTATCAGATCTGTCATTTATGAATATATTCTCCCATATTGTAGGGTACCTTTTTGTTCTATTGATGGTGTCCTTCGCTGTACAGAAGCTTTTCAGCTTGATATAGTCCTACTTGTTCATTTTTACTTTTGTTTCCATTGCATGGAGAGATATCTTCATGAAGAAGTTGCTCATGTTTATGTCCAAGAGATTTTTCCTTATGTTTTTTTCTAAGAGTTTTATGGTTTCATGACTTACATTCATGTCTTTGTTCCATTTCGAATTTACTTTTGTGTATGGGGTTAGACAGTGATCCAGTTTTATTCTCTTACATGTAGCTGTCTAGTTTTGCCAGCACCATCTTTTGAAGAGACTGTCATTTCCCCATTGTATGTCCATGGCTCCTTTATCATATATGAATAGACCATATATGTTTGTGTTACTGTCTGGAGTCTCTATTCTGTTCCACTGGTCTGTGGCTCTTTTCTTGTGCCAGTACTCCAAACTGTCTTGATTACTGTGGCTTTGTAGTAGAGCTTGAAGTTGGGGAGCGAGATCCCCCCACTTTATTCTTCCTTCTCAGGATTGCTTTGGCTTTTCGGGGTCTTTCCTGTTTCCATATGAATTTTTGAACTATTTGTTCCAGTTCATTGAAGAATGCTGTTGGTAATTTGATACGGATTGCATCAAATGTATATATTGCATTGGGCAGGGTGGCCATTTTGACAATATTAATTCTTCCTAGCCAAGAGCTTGGGATGAGTTTCCATTTGCTAATGTCCTCTTTAATTTCTCTTAAGAATGTCTTATAGTTTTCAGGGTATAGGTCTTTCACTTCCTTGGTTAAGTTTATTCCTAGGTATTTTACTCTTTTTGATGCAATTGTGAATGGAATTCTTTTCCTGATTTCTCTTTCTATTAGTTCATTGTTAGTGGATAGGAAATCCACAGATTTCTGTGTGTTAATTTTGTATCCTGCATCTTTGCTGTATTCCGATATCAGTTCTAGTAGTTTTGGAGTGGAGTCCTTAGGGTTTTTTATGTACAATATCACGTCATCTGCAAATAGTGACAGTTTAACTTATATACCAATTAATTCCTTGCATTTCTTTGTTTTGTCTAATTGCCATGGCTAGGACCTCCAGTACTATGTTAAATAACAGTGGGGAGAGTGGGCATCCCTGTCTTGTTCCCGATCTCAGAGGAAAAGCTTTCAGTTTCTCACTGTTCAGTATGATGTTGGCTGTGGGTTTATCATATATGGCCTTTATTATGTTGAGGTACTTGCCCTCTATACCCATTTGGTTGAGAGTTTTTATCATGAATGGGTGTTGAATTTTGTCGAATGCTTTTTCAGCATCGATGGAGATGATCATGTGGTTTTTGTCCTCCTTTTTGTTTATGTGGTGGATGATGTTGATGGATTTTTGAATGTTGTACCATCCTTGCATCCCTGGGATGAATGCCACTTGGTCACGGTGTATGATCCTTTTGATGTACTTTTGAATTCGATTTGCTAATATTTTATTGAGTATTTTTTGCATCTACATTCATCAGGGATATTGGTCTGTAATTTTTTTTTTGGTGGGGTCTTTGGCTGGTTTTGTTATTAGGGTGATGTTGGCTTCATAGAATGAGTTTGCAAATATTTCCTCCTCTTCTATTTTCTGGAAAACTTTAAGGAGAATGGGTATTATATCTTCTCTGTATGTCTCATAAAATTCCGAGGTAAATCAATCTGGCCCGGGGGTTTTGTACTTGGGTAGTTTTTTGATTACCGCTTCAATTTCTTTGCTGGTAATTGGTTTGTTTAGACTTTGTGTTTCTTCCTTGGTCAGTCTTGGAAGGTTGTATTTTTCTAGGAAGTTGTCCATTTCTTCTAGGTTTTACAGCTTGTCAGCATATAGGTTTTCATAACATTCTCTAATAATTATTTGTATTTCTGTGGGGTCCGTCAGGATGTTTCCTTTATTGTTTCTGGTTCTGTTGATGTGTGTTGATACTCTTTTTCTCTTAATAAGTTTGACTAGAGGCTTATCTATTTTGTTTATTTTCTCAAACAACCAGCTCGTGGTTTCACTGATTTTTTTTCTGCTGTTTTATTCTTCTCAATTTTATTTATTTCTTCTCTGATCTTTATTATGTCCCTCCTTCTGCTGAGTTTAGGCCTCATTTATTCTACTTTTTCCAATTTCGGTAATTGTGACGTTAGACTATTCATTTGGGTTTGTTCTTCCTTCTTTAAATATGCCTGGATTGCTGTCTGCTCTTCTCTTAAGACTGCTTTTGCTGCATCCCACAGAAGTTGGGGCTTTGTGTTGTTGTCATTTGTTTCCATATATTGCTTGATCTCTATTTTAATTTGGTCATTGATCCACTGATTATTTAGGAGCATGTTGTTAAGCCTCCATGTGTTTGTGGGCCCTTTTGCTTTCTTTGTACAATTTATTTCTAGTTTTATACCTTTGTTGTCTGAAAAGTTAGTTGGTAGATTTTCAATCTTTTTAAATTAATGAGGCTCTTTTTGTGGCCTAGTATGTGGTCTATTCTGGAGAATGTTCCATGTGCACTTGAGAAGAGTGTGTATCCTGTTGCTTTTGGATGTAGAATTCTATAGATATTTACTGAGTCCATCTGTTCTAGTGTGTTGTTCAGTGCCTCTGTGTCCTTACTTATTTTTTGTTTGGTGGATCTGTCCTTTTGAGTGGGTGGTGTGTTGAAGTCTCCTAAACTGAATGCATTGAATTCTATTTCCTCCTTTAGTTCTGTTAATATTTGTTTCACATATGCTTTTGCTCCTGTGTTGGGTGCATATATATGTATATATATATATTTATAATAGTTATATCCTCTTGTTGGACTGAACCCTTTATCATTATGTAATGTCCTTCTTTTTCTCCTGTTACTTCCTTTGTTTTGAAGTCTATTTTGTCTGATACTAGTATTGCAACACCTGCTTTTTTCTCCCTATTGTTTGCATGAAATATCTTTTTCCACCCCTTGACTTTTAGTCTGTGCATATCTTTGGGTTTGAGGTGAGTCTCTTGTAAGCTGCATATAGATGGGTCTTGTTTTTTATCCATTCAGTGACTCTATGTCTTTTGATTGGTGCATTCAGTCCATTTACATTTAGGGTGATTATCGATAGGTATGTACTTATTGCCATTTCAGGCTTTAGAGTCGTGGTTACCAAAGGTTCCAGGTTACTTTCCTTACTATCTAAGAGTCTAACTTAACTCACTTAGTATGCTGTTACAAACACAATCTAAAGGTTCTTTTCGATTTCTCCCCCTTTTTCTTCCTCCTTCATTTTTTATATATTAGGTATTAAATTCTTTACTTTTTGTCTATTCCTTGATTAACTTTGGGGATAGTCAATTTAATTTTGCATTTGCCTCACAATCAGCTGCTCCACCCTCCCTACCATCATTTTACTACCTCTGGTGACAGCTATCCAAACCTAAGAACACTTCCATCTATAGCAGTTCCTCCAAAATAGACTACAGAGATGGTTTGTGGGACGTAAACTCTCTCAGCTTTTGCATATCTGGAAATTGTTTAATCCCTCCTTCAAATTTAAATGATAATCTTACCGGGTAAAGTAATCTTGGTTCCAGGCCCTTCTGCTTCATGGCATTAAATACATCATGCCACTCCCTTCTGACCTGTAAGGTTTCTTCTGAGAAGTCTGATGTTAGCCTGATGGGCTTTCCTTTGTATGCAATCTTCTTTCTCCCTCTGGCTGCTTTTAACAGTCTGTCCTTATTCTTGATCTTTCCCATTTTAATTACTATGTGTGTTGGTGTTGTCTTCCTTGTGTCCCTTGTGTTGGGAGATCTGTGGATCTCCATGGCCTGATAGACTATCTCCTACCGCAGATTGGGGACGTTTTCAGCAACTACCTCCTCAAAGACACTTTCTATCCCTTTCTCTCTCTCTTCTTCTGGTATCCCTATAATGCAAATATTGTTCCGCTTGGTTTGGTCACACAGTTTTGTCAATGTTCTTTCATTTTTAGAGATCCTTTTTTCTCTCTGTGCCTCAACTTCTTTGTATTCCTCTTCTCTAGTTTCTATTTCATTTATTGTCTCCTCCATCGTATCCAACCTGCGTTTAATACCCTCCATCGTGCTCTTCAACGATTGGATCTCCGAACTGAATTCATTCCTGAGTTCTTGGATGTCTTTCTGTACCTCCACTAGAATGTTAATGATTTTTATTTTGAACTCCCTTTCAGGCGAGTTATGAGGTCCATTTCATTTAAATCTTTCTCAGGAGTTGTATTAATAATTTTACTCCGAACCAGGTTCCTTTGGCATTTTATATTTGTATATGGCGCCCTCTAGTGTCCAGAAGCTATACTTTCTGGAGCTGCTCAGACCCTTAAGCAATGTCAGAGGTTGCAGGGGAGTGTTCTTGGTTCCTGGGGGTAAGAAAGAGCCCTGCTTCCCAGCTGCTATGCCTGCCTCCACTGCCTGAACCAGTGGGCCAATCACACAGGTATAAGCTTTTGTCCCAGAGCAGCCACATATGGATCCCTGCTTTCCACAAGCAGCTGGAGTCCCAGTCTCCCCAGGAACTCCACCTGTCACAGCTTTCCAACCCCGTAATCACGGGAGTACAATGAAAGCACCATGAAATGTAGGTTTGTGCTCCCAGAGGAGATATCCGGAGCTAGTTATTCAGCAGTCCCAGGCTTCCACTCCCTCCCTGCTCAGTTTCTCTTCCTCCCACTGGTTAGCTGTGGTGGGGAAAGGGTTCGGGTCCCGCTGAGCCACAGCTTTGGTACATTACCCCGTTCAGTGAGGTCTGCTCTTTTCTCCAGGTGTTTGCTGTCTGGTGCCGTCCTCTTACCTGTTTCTCTCTCTGGATTAGTTGTGCCAACTATATTTTCTAATTGTATCCAGTTTTAGGAGGAAGCCTCTGTCTCTCCTCTCACACCGCCATCTTTAATCTGACAAAATTACTCTGTTCCCATTTTAATTAAGAATGAACTTAAAATTAGATTTTGCTTGCTGTAATTGTTGCTCATTTATCAGATGATTGGTATACAGGACTATGCTTATCAGATAGTATTTTTCACCTCTGAAGAAGGTAAGACACACGTTTGGGAGATGTGGTATCAGGCTCAGAAGTCATTAACAGGTCAAAGTTATTGCCAGAGCTATGACTACAATAGTAATGTATGTTTTATGGTGCTAAATGTCTTATAAAACACTAAGATACAATTTGTATTACAGAGGTTCTGTATACCCTTATGACAATTTAAAGTTTGTTTCCTTCTTCACCTACAAATATTTATTTCTGGGCACTGGATATACAGCAGTGAATAAGATGTATAAGGTCCTGCTGTCACAGAGCTGACTCTCAAGTCCTAAAAAGCCTGAAATGCCTAAAGTCAAGTCAACAGGTTCCCTTTCATCCTATTATCCATCCCCCAAGATAACTATTGTCAATAACTTGACACCTTTGCTTTCATACCTTTTCTTTTCCTTATACAAGCATATACATGTAGATACTTGATTTTGTTTTATGCAAATGTATGATCATACTGTGTATGTTATTAACACTGAGTTCACTTAACAAAACATTGAGGACATTCTTTCAAGTATGTACATATAAATGTACCTTATCCTTTTCAGTAGCTTGGTCATATTCCACTGCCACTATACCATATTATTGCCTCATTTCCCTATTGATAGATCACAAAGGCACTTCAAGTTTTACTATTGGAACTACATGGAAATAAATAGCTTAGTCAAGTCTCTTTCATAAAGATAACTTATTTCTTCAGGTAAGCTCTCCAGAATGAGACTCAAAGGGGATGTGAGTTCATAGTCTCAGAAACACTGCTGGATTATTTCCCCAAAATGTTGACTAATATATGTACTAGTAACATTGTTACCAATAATTATAACAATACAAGAATTACAAAAGTTAAAATTTATTTAAGACTTATAATGCCAGAAACTATGGCACAGTTTGGCATAATCAATTACAAAGTAGTTCTGCAATGTGGGAACATTATCTTCTCCATACATATAAATGAAGAAATAGAATCAGCAGTAAGTTTAACTGGCCTAAGATCACACATCTAGCAAGTGATGGAGCTATTATTTAAATTCATGTAATTTTGCTCGAGTCCAACTTCTTTTACCAGTTATTTGACATTTTTTATCAATATGATGGAGAAAAAAGTTGTTTTACTGTTGTTTTAATTTTCCTGTTTATTATTAGAGCAGTTGAGAATTTTTGGTGTTTATTAGCTTCATTCCTTCTCCTACAAATTGTTTGTTTATATTTCCACCCATTTGACATAAGATTGGTTTTTTTATCGATAATAACTTGTAGGTGCCTTTTGAGTATTTATTATGATAACTATTTAGAATGAAAACACGTTGTTTTGTGTTGCACTCAGTTTCCCAAACTTGCTTCTCTTTTGACGTTCATGATTCTGCTTTTTGCCATACAGATAAATTTTTTATATCAAACATTTTCCTTTGTAGCTTTTAGAATTCTTGTCTAAGAAGGTCTCCTCTATCTAGAGTATATAAATATTATTCTACATGTCCCTATATTTGATTTGATGTTTAGAAGTTGTCTTTAATTCACTGGCAGTTAGTGCATAAATGGTGTGAGGTTAGGCTCTACTTTTATTTTCTGAAATAATTAGTCAGTTATTCCCAAACAATTGTTTCAATTAGCAACCATTTTCCAAATGCTCTTTTAATAAACTTGTAACTCTCTCCCCTCTTTTTCACCTGTGCTTTGAGATTCTGATATGGCATTGCCCATCCACTCCCACCCTCCCTGGGTTGAATATTACTCTTTTAATATAAATAGAGATAACACTGTAATACTTGTAATTTCAAGTGTCATAGACAATGGGAGAGAAAAATGATATTTTAGGTCCAGAGACCATAGTACTTCTTCATCCGTAAGGGAAGAGCTTTCTCTTCGTCGTCTTCTCAAACCTTTAACCTTGCAATTGGTTGAGTTCATTTGGAAACTCATTCTAATGACACTCCAATGCCAACAGAAGAAAATTAAAAATCTGCCTCAAGAAACATAAGAACTGTAAGATATCTTTATTTCACAAATCTCCTAAAATTTCTAAATATATCTGTTATAGAAACTAAAAAATACATGTGTTCTAAGTAGAAAGACTTGCTTAACAGGGCATACTAAAATAGAAGAGGAACTATTTCACCTTTGTTGGTAAGCTTCCCACATTGTAGTGAGAACAGTGATGAAAATTTTCTTCACACTATAGTGTCCTGAAGTCAGCTACATTTGTTTTAATTTCTACTCACTAGCACTTCTCTTTATCAACCACAATATTTAGCAATTATTAGCACTTCTGTTTCTTACAGTATGAGTATAATGCCTCAGGAAAAATGTGAAAGTTATTAAAAACAGCTAGTGGTCTAAAAAGAAACAGCCTATCTATATAGATATTAAAGAGAGAACCAAACACCTCACAAGCAATCTGTAGAGGCTTACTTATATCTGCATTTGAGAATTTTAGCTATAAGTATTTTAACTGATTTTAAGGATACCTTTAGACAAACTAAACAATTACGAACTTTATAATTTGACTCGTCCATAGATTTCATCTTATACAAATAGTTTTAAAATAGATTTAATTTTCTACATTTAGGGGAACAATAAAGGCAATCATTCACCCACCCACGCCACTTACAACCACATGTTTAAAAACATTTTAAAGAATATTATCTTGTCCAAGCAGTTTTTGGTATAGCAATATCATCATATATATAAAGAGATTCGGGGTAGAGCAAAGTAATTTTCTTCCCGTTCTCATTTTTTCCTTGCTGAAATTATTACAGGCATTTTAAAAGCTAACTTTAGAGGAGATTTTGTGAAATTCCTAAGATCAGTAGTTTTCTGAGGGAATTTTTCTAAGAAACCATAGAAAAACAAAAGGTAAATAAAAAGAAACAAAGAACCAAAAATCCAGTCACACATTCATGACATTTATTTTTCTCTCTGAGGAATATAGCTAAACTTTAATTACGTATTTCTAGCTTGACACAATTACCAAGAACAGGCAGATTTTTGGCATCAAGTAGTTTTAATTTTATCTGTAACTAATTCTCCATCTTCTAGGTTTAGTTTCGGGAAAATTCTCCTCAGACATTGGTGTCTGTCTTGACCTAGTGTACCTTACGTGAAGTTTTTTTTTTATTTGGTCCCAGGATTCCTCCGTAGACCGCAAATGTCACAAAAAGGTTTTGCGTGTATTGCTTTAACCCTCTATAAAAAGATTTACGCCCATCAGTCTCCTCAGAAACTGAAGTGTGGATCGGCACCTTCCTTTCGTCGACCTACTAGGACTTACACTAAGCAAGCGGTAAAAATCAGCTCACGTCTTTATTAAGCATCAATTCATTCACCCGGTATCATCAACTATTGCCAAGAGAGGTAGGATTTTTATCTTAGTTAAACCAGTAAATTATATTTTTACTTACCCTCTTACGAGTGACAGAGATGCCTTTTGGCTGTTAGGAGCCCGCTAGAAATGCGCTTTCAGCTTCTTTCCGGTCCTAGGCTATGCTCATTGGTCAATAAAATTTGATTGACATAAGCTAGACCCAATTATGGCCTAGTCAGGTTTAGCATCTTCCCAATATGGAAAATTCGTTACCTCACTAATTGCAGATAGGGTGACCGCCCGAATTACAGGATGGTAGATTAATTTGTACTTTAAACAGTGGATAACTCTTTAGTCATGAGTACATCTCATCAAATATTTTAGATAAGTTAAGCTAAAAATATTATGCATTGTTTATCTGAGATTCAAATTTACTTAGCACCTTGTATTGTTATTCACTCAATGTGGCAATACTGCTTGCAGAGAATCTGTCTTTATGAAAATCTATACTTCATTTTACAATTTCCTAATGCTTCACTAATGAGTATATATAATTGCAGCCTATATAATTCAGGAGAGGGACGTGACTCTCTCAGTGTGGGTTTACCTGCTATCATAATGACCCTTCCTGCTACCTCCTTGTCAAGCTGGCAATTACTTTTATCACAAGCAAGAATAAAAAATAACAGAGATAAAGGGTGATGTGGCTCTAAACCTTGTATTGAAATCATCTTCACTAAACATAGAGAACAGCAAAATAATGTCTCTGAAGATGTTTTAAATGCATTGAGGGATTTTTTTTTCATTTCTAGTAACAAAGACCTTAAGCAGTGTAAAAGAAACACAGACAAAGTCCCCTATTTTGGGGGTAATGGATCCTAGGGCCAAATTACAGGACAAAATCCACCCAGGGTCTGGCAAATAGTAACCACAAATAAAACTTAAATTTTATTTTGATTCTAGTAATTATAAGAGAAATCTTCCATTTGTATGTCTATTTTAAAATAATTTAACAACCTGATCTATCTATTTAATTGCTTTGTTTTTAAATTTTTTATTAAGGTATTATTGATATACACGCTTATGAAGGTTTTCTTCTGTATGACTACAACAACAGGAAAGCATGTATTGGTACATAAAATATAATTATAGAATTAAGTGTGGACATTGGACATTTGGTATTTCCGTGTGTTAATATTACAGAGCATCTTGCCAATTTTACTGTACTCTATAAACTGTTTTTGAAAACTTGTTTAACTTTATTGTAGGTGTTCACAGAGTTCCCAGAATGTTTGAGGAGAGTATTACTTTGTATACAAGTGAGGCCCTGACACTCTTAAAGGTGAGGTCACAGTTTATATCAATGTCAAAAATATTTGCTATTTTTGGTATAGATTGTATAAATGAAATTACAATAATATTTTACTAGTAACATGTGACTAGACAAAATGTTAAGGAATAACAAATCTCTGTGTGCTTTAGAAGATGGTCTTGTACAAGAGTTAGTTTGAACATTTTAGCATATTGTGATCGGTGTAACAAATTACATCAGTGAGCTATTTTTTGTTTTTGTTTTTTAGCCTCAACACAGTGAAGGCCTTCCTTTTGGTAAATGTGAGGAATTATATAGCTATTTGGGGTGATATTTGAGTAAGAGAATGATATTTTACTGAAAATGAGACTTTCTATTTTCAGCTTTAGATGTTCTCTTTTATATTTGTTATTTTCCAGATATTAGAGGACCTTTTTTCTTAAAATAGAGAATGTTTTTTAACTTCTGACTCTTAACTTAAAAATTACCAATGATTTTATGACATTTCATCCATTGGGTACTATCAGTTTCCCTTAAACCTTTTAACATGTTAAAGTAATGAGGCGAAGCCTGGACTATTGGATTTCCATTTATAGTATGAGGTGTGACAACACATACACTTAACACACTTAACAGCTATATGTAATTTATTCTTGAAAACTTGTTCTGCCTTCACAAATGAAAGCAATTATAACTACATATTAAAATGACACAATAATTTTCATCTTTGATTACTATATGAAGGAAAGAACATTCTTCTCTTCTTTCTACTCCATTTCTTGAAAGTATCCACTTTCTTTCCCTTTGATAAAGATTTATGGTAGCTTCACCACCACACATGCACCCACTCTTCCAATGTTGACAGGAGCTTCCTAACACAGAAAATAAAAACAAGGAAAGAAATGCTGTTTGAATGAACTCCTGTCTTTAACATAATATAGCATGCTGGAGTTGAAAAAGTCCTTAGCTATTCTGGTCCAACCTTCATCTTGCATAAAAGTAAGTGGAAATACAGGCCAGATCACAGTCCAGGGTGGTGGAAAGAATGTACATATCTTTGGAGTGATGCAGACCTGAATTTGAGGAGCAGGTGATATTGAAGAAGTTTCACCTCTCTGATAATTTTCTCCTTTGAGAAATTGCAGCTAATAATACTCATCCTTCATTTTGTTGTTTACTTTTGGGCACAAGCCAAAAAGAGGAGCAGACATTTGTGGATGAGGTCATTGCTCTTTGACTCACAAATCATAATATATACATAGAAAGTCAGCCAGAGAGTAAAGCTCTTAAATTATTGAATATATTCACTTTTCTGTGAAGGGAATGAGTCCATGAAGTCAAAGGAATGTTCTACCCTCTTCCATGTAAGTACTATTGGATCTTACTAATGATCAACTAGATCAACTAGTAATTTTCTGTGGCACAGATAAAGCACACACTACAAAATTTTCAAAGAGAATCTGGATAGCCCCTAGAGAAGAAGGTAATCCAATTAATTCCAAACATATATTTTGAAATATTTTATTAAAGTCTGAAATATATCAATCTTATTATATTCAATGTGAGTACCTCTCTCCATTCATCTTTTTGTGCATCATATGAATCAACAGTATTCAAACAAGTATGTCCATCATATCCTCCAACCACATAGAGCCTATCTCCAAGGGGACATAGAGCACTACCTTCTCGAGGAACCCTCAGAGGCGCCACAGTTGACCATGAATCAGTTTTTGGATCATACCTTAAGAGGTTTAGGAAGACAATAGAGAGAAGTCCAATAGTGTTAAAATTAAATATATAGACATTAATAAAATGCATATTTATCTAAGGAGTTAAAAATACCTTATAAATATCAAATGTAGTCTACTAAATGTTACTGATAAGCACATGACAAAATTCTCTTCTGCCATCAGAGGTCACTGAACGCATATCAAAATTGTACTTCCTTTCCAAAACACTAGGCATTTCTTTAATAGATACTCAGATTCTCTATGAGCAAATCTCACATATTAGCATCTTAACATTCTATTAAAAATGCCCCCTCTCTCACTTAGTGTACTGATTGGAGAGCTTTTATTTTTCTATTGTCTTATTCATTATTTACCAAAGTTATACACGATCCTGTTCATACAAGAGCTCACATTTTAAGTAAATCTGAATATAATGGCCTTTTTGCCATATATAATGTAGTTTCCTTTTTTTCATACTATTTGTAGTTAGAATGATTATTGTCTTATCCTATGTTTTTCCCCTCTGGAGTTCCTATTTATCTTCACAGGAGCCTAGGATTATTTTCCGTTTATTTTTATATGAAGTTAAGTCCTTGTCACCAAGCTTCTTCTGTAAGCAAATTAAAGGCAGTTTGGTAACTAATATTAATTAAAATCTTCTCCAGGAATTATTTCTCAAAATTTGAAGCTTATTAAAAATTATGCAATACTAAAATCTAAAAGGAGAGACTAAAAGAAAACTCATGCATGGAAATACTCTCGGATTTTATATTGGCCTATTTGAAAACCCCAATGAAAAAGATTTATTTTATGAAAAAGATTTTCATGTGTTACCTTCTACTAATTTCCTTATAATTCTAATACCTCTTATTTGTGTTTTTATCTCTTTAATCACATTATAAAGTATCTGATCCTAGCTTTCCATTTGAACTTGGCTGCACACATCCAGTAATATTTTTAATAATATCTGAAAATCAGCAATAATTAACATAACCTCAATATCCAGTACATATTTCTGAGTGTCACAAAGCATATCACCTGGAGTTCTGATATTACAATAAAACCCAGAAACGGAAAATCTCATAGCTGCATACTTTAGTAAGCTGAATTTTCAGCACAATTGCTATTAATTGATGCTCCACTCAGCTAACACAGTACACACATATATGAATGGTGAACCAGGGCCCACAGGATATCCTTAAAGACTGGCACCCAAACCCAAGACTTTTATACATGAGCATAATAATGCTAAAAAATTCTGGCTGTTCATATTATCTGGATACTGTTTGGTTTAACAACAGGGTTTTGGGGAATGCTGAATGTTTTGGGGAAAAAAACTGGCAATATGGTTACCATCTGTAAAGACACACAGAAGCAGTTATTTAAAAATAATTAGCCACTATATCACTTTCAAATTAAAATAGCATAACACCTCTCCCTTTTTGTTTCTTTTTTGCCTTTCTGTCTCTCCTTACTTTGGATAAAAATATCTGTATTCTAGTGGAAATAAAATGGAGGCTGCAACAAAGGGAATCAGTCCTGGACATTTTCTTCCACTTGGAAGAATAACTAGGGATAATTTGCTAGACTTCTTTGCCTCAATGTTCTCATCAACATTATGGAAATAGTAATCCCTGAGCCAAGCAACGTAAGTTTATGTGATAGATTAGGAACCTTTAATTTATATGATTATCTTAAATAATTTGATGAGACTCCCAAGGTACTCGGTAGGCCAACAATTTTTTAGTGAAAATAGTCTTAGAAAACTTGTCTAACTGATTGCAGTGTGGTGTGCGGGGGACTTGAAAAAATGGGTGAACGTTGAAACCACAATGTTGCTCATGTGAAACCTTCAGAAGTTTGTGTATCAATAATACCTTAATTTAAAAAAGGAAAGGAAAGATTGTCTAAGTCATTGAAATAAGGATTATCTGATTCCACAGAATATGCACCTTTGAATTTCTATTGACAAAGCTATGTTACAACTCTGTCGATATAGAGGTTAACTTTAGAAAACTGGGTTTTCTTGTGATTCTTGTACATAACAATCAAATGAATTTTGCCTGACACAGAATTAAACTCCACCATGTAGAAATGATGACGCTCAAAGATTACATTTCATTCCCTATAGGATATTACCTACTTTTGCATCTATTAACAATTTTTTTCAGAATTCCTAAATTATCTATATACCTTTTCTTCAAAGACTCTTTGAACTGGTTTTAGCATCTTACGGGCTTGCTTCCTTAATTAATCACATAAAATCCTTGACATGTGTAAATATATTTGTGTGAAAGTCATAACTTTCTGAAAATTATACTTTAGCAGTAGCCATTTTCTCAGGGTTTTTTGAAGGAAAATGCTAATAAGGGGATAATGATAGTAATAAGAATAATACTGTTTACAAAAATAATACATGTGAAAACAGTATCATGAGCTAACTTCTATTGAGTACTTAATGGGTGCCAGGAAATGTACTAAGTACAGTAACATTGATTATCTTGTACCCAAGGAGGTTGAAACTATAATTATTCCCATTTTTCACATGAAGAAACTGATATTTAGAGATATAAAGTAACAGGATCAAGTTCACATATCTTGTAAACAGTAGTCCTGGGATTTGAACTTAGACTTCCCTTGATTGGTGCAGTTCATTATTGGAAAATAAAAATTTCTTAGTGTTCTTAAGAACTGGTTTTTCTCCAGGCTCTATCAGTTGGTTTTCTTCATACTTGCACCAACCCCTTCTTCTAAGTCACAAATTGTTTTTCTCATGCTGTTTTCAAGACTGTCTCTTTGTTTTTGATGTTCAACAGTTTGATTACACTGCTCACTGCGGATCTCCCTAGGTTTGCCTGCTTGAAGTTCCAAACGACATTTCAACCTAAAATCTCTGCTCTTATCTACAAACCTTTCTCCTTTACTTCCACAGTTTTGATTGTGCTTTCTCCTCTACCTGAAATTCCCTCAATTTGTTTGTATACATACAAATTACAAATTTCACCTCTTGCATGAATTTCCCTTGAGGACACCATCCCACACTGATCTGTCTATTGAATTTTGATAACCTTACTGACTGTAAATCTCTCATTTGTTCTTTGTTAATATTATTTAACTATTATATTTGAATATTTTTCTATTTTGAAAAGGAGCATGAATGGTATAACTCCAAAGTCATAGGACTGACTTATTTTAAACAAGTCACACAAATAAGTGTTTCCCATTCAAAAAAGTTACCCTTGGAAAATGAAATACTTAACACAATAGAGTCATAGTTCAGAAAATAATACCTCTGTTTGGGAATACTTTCTGTATATTTTGTAGTGGTAAGTCTTCATCTTTTGAAGATTGATTTGATTTTTGAAACAATAAAGTTATTTTTAATTGAGTTGGTGAATGGTTTGAGTGATACAGCTGGGTGTAAAATTTCTTTATTATTACATCCCTTCTGTCTTATTATTTTAAAAGTTGACTGTCAAACAAAGCAGTATATTCTTTTAATATATTTCTTAATGATGGATCTGAAAGGTTTAAGGAGGATTTCTTCAAAATATTTTGAGCCTAGGAGTAAGTGTGCAATTTTACAAAGGTTTAGTTCCCTGAAAGGATTAACATTTTTTGGAAGCATAAAAATCTTTCTGGTAGCCTGAAAATCTTTCCTACTTCTGACAAAAAGAAAAACAACAAATAAATACATGTATGGGTAAATAGAAACATTTTACCGTTCCACATGGTTAGAAATGCTTGTGCATTGGTTAGAAGTAGAGAAATCATGGCCCCCAACAACATATAAGAATCCTCTGTATGTTGCAGCTCCCACACGTCCACGTCTTTTAGACATTGAAGCACACAGACTCCATTTGTTAGTGTGTGGGTTAAAGTATTCCACTGATTTGAGGCAGGAACATTCATCACATCCACCAACAGCATATAACCTAGAAAAATGACACAAGTGTGTGTATGTATATACACATACAGAGAGGGAGAGAGATTATATTTCCAATTTGTGCATAGAATGAAAGTGAAAGAACCTTGCACAAAGCATTTAAAGTTTCTGAATATATATTCTTCTCTGGGATGGACTGACTCTGTGAATGGATACTTATTTGAAGGCACATGCTAAGGTCGAACTTAATCCAAGCCTCTCTCCTTTATAATTTTTGTGAAAGTTACTTTGATGTGATAGATTAAAGGATTCCATAGGAAATGAAATACAGACAAAGAAGGGAGATATCAAAAGTGTTGGCAGTGTTTGTCAATACAAGCCTCTCTCCTTTATAATTTTTGTGAAAGTTACTTTGATGTGGTAGATTAAAGGATTCCATGGGAAATGAAATACAAAGAAAGAAGGGAGATATCAAAAGCATTGGCAGCGTTTGTCAATTATGGTTTAATAAAGCTGGAAAATAACAAAAAGGTAGGTGTTGCCAAAGACCAACTCTAGGAACCTTATAATTTTAGCTAGATTCAAAGGCCTAGCACTGGAATCCATATTGTCTTTATGAACTGCTTTGTTTAATATTAAAAAACTGTCACTAACAAAACAATAACTAAAACATCTAAGGGAATAGGATAGAACCAAGAAACTGGAATTTTTCCTAGGGAGATATATTGTCAAGGAGATTTCTCTGATAAACTTTACAATGCCAATTATTTTGATGAGCAGCATTGTAAATCTGACTTAAATTGAATCCTACATCAATAAAGAACATAAACATCTACTAAAACATGTCTATAACTACACTTTATGCTCATTATGAGCCCATTTGTTTTGTGAGTGAGCAAAACATTAAATTAGTCAAATTTAATGCTTTAAGCCTATTCTGCAATAGGTAGGAGATGGTTACTGAGTCCCCTGATATCATTCATTCAGGTCAGACCAGAGATAATGACGGGTAGGAGTCTTTTAGGCTCTAAGACATGGTAAGCCTGGGTTTTCTCTTAACTATAGACATTTCCTACTTCATACACAGGTGCTAAAAAACATCTGTGTTGAAATTTCTACTGAGACCATTTATATGACAAAGACCTGGCTTTATACATAGAAAATATGGACACAGAAGACTATCTCCTGCCACTGATATATCACGGTGTCTGAAATTCTTATCATTCAAGTGCTTCCTATACGCTAGTCATTGTCTCCAAAGGTCCCTTGTCAGAAAGTACATAATTACTTGAAAGAAGTAACCATTCAGGCTCTTTGCAACCTCTTACACCAAAGGATTTTAATATATTAGCTTTCTCTTATAGGCAAGTGATCACAAGTGGGAAAGATTCAGAAAGATGGTACTAGGTGTAATTCTAGAGTTGGGAATCCTGGACTCTCAGGAGAGAGTGAGTAGTAAAGAACAAAAAGACTTCCCTATTACAGAGACCAAAGTTTTGATTCTAAAAAAATGTCATAATGTAAAAAGTGGTAGGCTCTTGAGGGCAAAATTGAAACTGTTTTGCCAACAAAAGTGCTTTTCAAGTTTACTGCGCACACAAGTCACTTGAGGATATTGATAAAATACTGATTCTGTTTCAGGAGTTGTATATAGGGTGGGACTAGGATTCAGCATTTCTTTTTTTTCATGAATTTTTATAGAGGAACATACAATGAAATGCACAAATCTTCGTGTATAGCCTGATGAAATTTGACATGTGTATATGCTCACGTAACCATCACCCAGAGCAAGATATCAAGCCAGCATATCTAAATCGATCTCAGGTAATGGTAATGCTGCTGGTCCCAGGACGACACTTGAGTGGCAAGGGACTACAGAATATTTAATTTAAATGCTCATTTGGAGAAGTGTTTTCTGTCATAGTGAAGGGAGGGTTCCAACACAGGTCTTTTACTACTGGTAACTAGGATGTCCTGGTCACTGGGAATGCTTACTCACTGATGGAGCACATCAAGGAAGTGCTGTATCACATGACCTGGGAGCAAAGCGCATTCAGGTTTGGTTTTACTCACTTGCCATTTAATGCAACAACGGCAGCTAAGCTTCTACGAGATGACATACTGGCCACGTAAGTCCACTGACATCCCTCAGGGTCCCATCTTTCAACAGTATTTAGATGATTCGACCCATCATGACCACCAACAGCATACATTGGTCCTTCAAGTGTGGCTACACCTTAAAGGATAAAAACAGCATGAGGGCTCACCACTGTACACCACAGATAAGGGATACTGTTTCATTCTGCAAACAACTGATGGGATAACAATTAGTTTTTTGTTTCTTAAATGGTTTTTCGTACACATGAATAATTTACTGATCTTAATATGAAACTAAATATGGTCTATTAATCCTAGGAAACTTTCAGGCTGTAGTTAGTGTATCGTAAAAGGGTATCACTATTGTAACACTGAAATCAAAGGAGGTAGTGAGACCCACTGTAATAGGGATATCATAGAAAAGGCAAGCTGATTTTTTCTGGCATAATTTCAAGGCTAGGTTTTGAATGTATAGGGTAGATGAGAAATGATACTAAATCTTCGATCTAAGTTTTAGAATTATAGGCTATCTGTGGTAGGTCCTTTTAAACCTTGCTCTTTATTATAGGGATTTAAAAAAAAAGAGATTCCCGTGGGATAACTAAATAAACAGGGCTTTTGGAGGTTTAGTCAGAAGTGTGTTCCTTTAGATACTATGAATAACCCCTTTCTAACTGCTGCTTATCTGCTCTGGGAATTCACATAATTGGTTTTCTTCCCCACCTTCTTCACCATCTCAGTCAGTCTCTCAGTGGTATATCCTCATCACCTCTCTTACCTCTCAAGTGATATCAATGAGATTTTTTAAACTTGCTCTGACTTCTCCACAAGATATGTTTTCTAAGCTATGTCAATGAATCACACTGACACAACTGAGCTGCATAATTATATAGTCTACCATTTGGCATAGACTATGTATTAGATAATTTGGGGTAAACAATACCAGACCTTGATCTGCCACTTTTTAGCTGTGTATAAGTCAGTTCTTAATTGCCTTACTAAGGTAAGTATTCTTCTTTTTAAACAAAGGAGTCTAGCATGCAAAAAGATGTACTCTGCCAATATTCAGGAGAATCAAAGTTCCTCACTATTCCAGAGGTTTTTCCTTCATCTTTCTTCAACTTCTTGGCAACTTCTGGCTTAAGTATAACCTAGAGCTGCTCTGCAATTTCCTAACTATCTCTGCCTTGGATCTGTGTCCTAAGGCTTTTGCTGACATACAAATTTGATGTTCTGGGAAGGGTCATGATTCATGCATCTAGAAACGCAATGTCTCTCCATCATCATGTGCCCTTTCCTCTAAACTGAGCTTAGAAAAAAAATTCCTGGTGGGGTTTTATATTCCTCAACAATGTATTTCTTCCAAAAGTTTTTATCTTTCTTAAAGCAGGCCTTGTTAAAATACCAGCAGAAGGGAGAAAGGTTTGACAAACACGACATCTGAAACAAGAGAAGAGTTTGACAAGTTTTTACCATTTGCTTAACTTTTCAGCATGTTGGAGACATTTTGTCTAAGGGTTTGGCTAAATCCCAATTATGTGCAGCTGAATTTAATTTTTAAAAATCCCTACTAACTATACATTATTTAGAAACTACTTTTTAAAAAGCTCTACTAACAACTGTACATTCTTTAGAAACTACGTAACACTAAGCTCTTACCTAAGCCATGCCTCGGTGTTGACATGGGAGGCATCACAGTCCAGATTTTGCTAGCTGGATCAAAACATTCCACAGTATTTAAGGTTTTTGAACCATACCTTCCTCCGAGGACATAGAGCTTATTATCAATAACTGCAACTCCAAACTGAAACCTAAGCCTACTCATGGTGCTACTATGTTGCCAGCTTTTGGTCCTGAGGTCATATTTTTCAATTGTAGGGGTACCTGTTAAAGGGGATATTGGACAAAGTTAAAAAACACATGGATAAAAATGTGAATTGGCACCATTCACATTTTATTTACGTACCTATTATTTATAGCATAAAATCAGTGATTGCAACTCAAAGTAAAGTAAGTAGACCAGATGATTCTCCAACTTGGCAGGCAAGGCAAGGGGAATATTTTACCATTCCTGGATCCAAATGCAAGAGTCAGAGTGAAATAGTTTATTTACTATATATATGGCTTACATGCTCCTAATGGCTTCTTTGGCTACACTATGATACTGGTAGTTCTAACACAGGTGGCAAACACAAAAAATTATCTTGGAATCTATCACTGACTTATTTGCACATCCACTACGGTTTTAATTACTTATTCATTCAATATGGAAAAATTTTATTATACCATTCAATATATTAATTTGTGCTCTTTTAAAATTCAGCTTGGGGTGTGTGTATGCTAATCTAAAATGCAAATGACCTAAAGAGCAGGAATGATAATTCCTTTTAAACGAGTCTTTGGTGTTGATTCATAGAAAGTTTCATGATGGTGACACAAAGGATTATAATTAAGAATAAAATTATTATTGTTGATATTAAAATATGACGTTGAGTTATTACCTCCTTTATGCGTTAATAGTTCGTTTTTAATTCAATTACTGAAATACCAAGCTTACTACCATAGTATATTGTCACCACTGCCATAGTAAATTGTCATTACTTCATAATAAGTTGTCACTTTTATAGGCAGTACTTTTTACCAGTCATTCACAATGGCTGTAAATTTTAATAAAAGTTGATTTTGTACAACAGGGAAGTTTCTGACTAATAACCAAGGTGGAAAATGGAAGAATTTTTATTCAAATGTAAAGTGTACCTAAGAGAGCTTGTGATAGGTTTAGGGAATTTCATCCCAATCGCACAAAGCCAACCATAGGAATAAACAAAAGCAGTTTTCAGTTGTTTTTCTACTGGGAGATTTGTGGAGAAAATATAATCTATTAGTAATTATGAAAACATAGTTAACATTTGAAGCATCTCCACTGGCCAATTATAATGCTATGATAGGAGGTCAGATCAAGTCAGTATTTAAGCAGGGTATATTTTACATTTATGGATGTTTCTGAAAGTTTTTGTGTGTATAATGTATTAGTGGCAACATTTCTTTTCTTTTCTTTTAAATCTTTCCTGGTGAATAGTACACTGTAAGTATTTATGTCTGAACACGTTGTATTTTCACAATAAAATCTTGTGACTATACAGGCACTCATTTACCCTTTCTCTTTAATCCCTGCATCTTTCACTGATAATGTGGATTTGGCTAAAGGCTGATTGACAGATCAGCAATTGCTATATTGACTAGAGTTACTGCTGAGAGATCAAATACCATCACCTAGCACAGTATTTTTTCTAAACTAAATATCTCTGGGTGATAACCATGAAAACTGGAGTATCTACAAACAAACTAACCTCTGCTTTCACTCTGTCAACCAATTTTCTCTGTTTTTTATATCTTTTCACTTCCACATTCTTATCTTCCCAAATCTGTCTTCCTACTCGATCCTTCTTATTTTAAGTTTTTATTTTGAAGTCTTTTAATTAGTGGAATTTACCAAACAGCCAATTTAGATTAAGAAATGAAGGCTAAGCTGCACTATTAAGATTATACAGATATTAATGGTGAAGTAATTAGGAAATTGTACAAAGCTGTATTAATCAAATGCATATGGGAGATTTATACTTTGAAAGGATGTAGAGGTGTGTTTCATGCCAAGTTAATTTTTCCCAGGCATTAGATTAAATATGGAAGATAAATTTTCTCCACATCTTTTATTTGTATCTATGAACATATATGACTGGTAATTCTGTATGTTGAATTCTGAAGATGCTTTTCAGCCCATTTTTCCACCTCTGCTATTGTTCCAACTAATCAAAATGTAATTCATCTAGCTGGCTTGCTATGGCAGCTCTATATTTGATGGGGAAAGTTAAACTGGATTGTTTTACTTATTTCTCTCCTTAACACCCACTTGAAAATTTTTCTGTGTAAAGTGACCTTCTGCCCTAAAACACTGCAAAAACTGTTTTTCAATTCATTTCTAAGCCCCTACTAATCCCTCACTTATGACCTATTCAGGAAGCAACAAAACCAGCCAAGCTTTGTACTATTGTTGGTAACATGATAGTTCCTGTAGTTCTGACTATATCTGATTTAGTGATTTCCTGTATTTTTAAAATGATGTAAAAATGAGTAATTGGTCCCTTGCCATACCCTCTCTGAGAGTTCATTGTTTTTAATAAATGAAAAGCAACTGATTACGTGGTAGGTACAAAAGCCCAAAGTTTACCATTTGACCATTTAGAAATTTTGACTCCATGATCATGCTTACAGTTTTCTCATGATTACTTTAAATGGTAGGGGTCATAGTTAGCCCCAGCCACTTATGTGATGTCTATATTTAGCCACTAATTCCAAGTTACTTGCATGAGTCAGAGAGGAAATTAAAGACTGAGGAAGTGCTACTTTCCCAAGATATCAAAAGGTGAAAGTTCAAAAAGTATCTTAAAAAGAAAGGTACTGAAACAACACACTAAGCACAGGCACATCTGCAGAAATTCTTTTTAAAGTTTTACGAAGGAGTGAAAATTGGTACATTCTAAAATGTAATACTGATTTATGTAAATAAATGCTACCTTGCTAATATTTTTGCTATACTTAGGTCTTTTTCCTTTTTTGTTCCTAAGAGCTTGTGTTGGTTCTTCAGCAGATTCTAAAACCCTCAAAGAGGAGAATCAGTTTTTTTTGGTGTTTCTCTCTCTTCTAAAACAGTGGCAATATAGCAAAAAGGAACATAGGATTTGAGTGACAATTCCATTTCTAGTCTTTCTAGGTGTTTGTCCTTGGGTTGGCTATCTAAACTGAAGAACCTTTTGTTTCTTCATCTGCAAAATTAGATAATAAATCTATCTTGTAGCCTTATTGTAAGGATTAGAAATGATGTTTCCAAAACACCAAGGATCAGATACTCAAAAAGGGTAGCTTTACTATTTTAGTTGTCTGCAACTTCCCACAGGGCCTTTTATGTCTCCATGCTGTCAGTATGCAAAAAGTCTCAAAATCATGGCCTTACTTCCTCCCATATAAAACTGTGGTAATAGATTTAAGGAGTTGTAGGGTCACATTTGACTCATTTTCAGAGACTGATGGGTTGTAAATTCTTAATACCATGTTCTGTAACAATAAAAAAAGAAAACAAACACAAAACCAAACAAACAAATACAACATTTTCCACTTCTCACGTTGCAAGTTAGGTCCTTTTTTTAACAAGAAACTAAGAATGACTGTACTTGCATTTTGTATTTAGTACCTCTTTAATTTAAATATCAAACAAGACACCTTTCAACATGCTGTTAATATTCACTCTATTCAATAACATGCAATAAAATAACAAGTTGTCAGACCTGAAATAAATTATAAGATTTCGTTGTATTTGTTGTTTTCTGAAGAATACTAGTTTTGTGAGGTTACTCTACTACTTTGGAAATAATTACATTTGCAAGCTCTTGTTTTATAGATTTGTGATTAATTGGCATTATTTCCTATAATTTCCATATTAAAATTACAACTAGACATATCAAAAGAAAGAATCAGGTTCTAGTAGTACAGAACTTTGATGTTTGCATTATTTTCTGAAAGGTGTCCAATGAAATTTGTAAATATGATTTGGCGGGTTTCAAGTAGTTGGATTTTATTTCCTGAACAATCAACTCTTAATTATAAAATCCTCAACCCACTGTTTTGACAAACACGGGTCTACTGTAAAAAGGGCAGAACTACAAAAAATAGGTTCTAAGAACAGTTCAAAGTAAAGATGATGGCTTCAGAAACATTTCCTTATTACCTTTAATAAAATTCTTATGTAAAATCATTACTTTATTCCAGGTTTTAACTGCTGATCTTATTATCCTTACTTCGAGATTTGCCTTTGAGTACCTAACAGGAAACTGACATCAAGGAGTTAGAGGCCATTCTTCTATTTCTGACAAAAAGCAAATTTGGAGGACCTTGTCCCTTCTATTTATGATCAACCTTAAATAAGTTTTCTTTGAACAAATAATATACTGCAGGGAAAATGTTCGTATTTAAAAATTGCTGCCACAAAAGTACCTGTTCCGAGTTTAGCCAACACTAATAAAAGGGTTATATCCCATAAAATAAGAAAAAAAGTCACAAAATTACATAAAGAAGCCTAAAAATAGCTTTAGATGCCAATATTTAAATATGGCTTTAATACCACCCTCATAATTCTGAGTGTGTTGAGAATATATCCTCTCTTTATAATGATACTTTCAATTAATTAGCTTGTTCCTGCTACCTCTTATAGTGTCCTTGCATCCCACAGCATAAAGCGCCCCCATAGACGATTTTCTAGGCTTGGTCCGAGGGCTTTGCAGCATGTGTCCTCTCTCAGGTAAGAGATGATACTTCATAGCTTCTATCAGGAGTTTCTGGCACTGTAGATCAGCAGTAAACACGGGGCTCTCTTCAAGATCCACCAGTAACTGAAAAGTAATAATTCATGGTGTACGAAATGAGGAGCCCACCATTAGAAAGAACAGATTCATTTAGAGAACTGTGGAGAAAACTCGAGCTAATTCAAATGTAGGAATGCTATCATTTAATATTTTGAGTTGCTTACTAACATACTTTGTGTTCACTGATGATTTGAAGTGACTAAAGGCCTCAATGTAGTAGCTAAAGATCTCTGCAGATTTGACATATTATTCATCTTTGGAATACATACAAATTCACTCCCAAGGGGTGAAGGTGAAAAAGCACTCATGAAATGTGTTTCTTAAAGCAGTCAAAGGAGGGGACAGTGTGTATGTACACAAAGCAAGCATCTCCCAGTCTACTGCATGTAGCTGGACAAGCAGCCACCTTTATTCTGGATTTAGAGGAGGGAATACAAACATGCCCAGTGAAAATAAAACAGCATTGCCTGCATGGTGTCACATCTTTATCATCAAATCACTTCTGTAAGGTATTCTGAAAGCAAGTGCTTTTTAACTGTACGCATGTACATGGGTACATCAGTGAAGTACATGTGTTAGCAAGAAGGCAACACATCAGCAAGAGTAGATGGCCAGTCCTTTCTGGCCAAACCATCACTGCCTGACAGACAATAAGACCCTAACTGAATGGGGTAAACATTAGGTATAGTATTTTTCCTGAGATGAACTGAGAAATTAAGTTTGTTTCAGAATTTATCAAGCATCATTTAGATTCTTGGAGTGTCCTTGGAGTTTGGGGTCCACAGTATCACAAGGACCTTGAGAAGAGTATCAGACTGTTGTAATGAAGGTGCTTATTTCAGTTCCTAAAACTTCCCTGAAGGTTCCTGTTCTGCACTGGTTAATCTCACCTCTGATCTCACCTTATCTATAATTTTTGATGAATAACTATTTTTACTTGGCTGGTGAGACCCTAGGCATTTCCTAATGCATACACTGTTGAAATAGCTTTGAAAATTGGGCTGCAAAATTGCTTATCCTCCACAAATATTCTTCAAAGGTTTTGTATATTTTTTCTTCATATATTTCTTCATATATTTCATTTCTAGAATATTTGCTTAAGCTCACTTTCAAAATTGTTTTGGGAAGTCTGTATTCTGAATGCCATTACCCACCACTGCCATCATCAACAAAAGTTCACAGGAGTCCACATTGCAGGCTCTAAGGCCTGCTCAGGGGTGGGAGGCCAAGGTACCACTGGTTGTATGGGCTGGAAATGTACCCACCTTCTAATAAAGTAAGAGAAGTCCAAACTAAGCACTTTGCTGAAAGAATGTCATATTGACTTAAAGCAGTGTAGAGTCAAATGGGTCTGATCCTTTACACCAGTGCATCTCAAGTGCTTACATACCTAAGAATCATCTGGAGAACTTGTTAAAACACAAATTCCTTCTCGCTGTCCCCAGAAATTGTTCCAGTATGCATGTGGTGGGGATCAGAAACTGAGTTTCTGACAAGCTTCCAGAAAATGGCATGCAGCTGGTCCAGGGACATTTTGAGTAGCACTGCCTTAGAAAATCTATTACATTTTATAAACCCTCTCATGAGAGTAACACACATAATATCAACATAAAATTTCCATAGATGCTGAACCTTGGGTCTAAGATTACATGTATATTTTAATGTTTCTCTTCTTGGTGTGATTATTGCCTTGCCCTTTATAATTTGCCTAACCCAGGAGAACAGTCAATGTTTTTCATTGCATATGAATAGATTCTCAAGCTTACTAGAGTTAAATGGAATTTATCTTACAGCTAAAATGTTTTAAAAAATGTAGAGAAATCATCAGCGAATTAGCATTCTGTTTTTCAAAATTAACATTTAATTAGTAAATTTGTTGAAAATCAATGAATTTTTTAGTGTCTCTGACACCACTGATCCACTAGGTCCCTCCTCCCAATGTGGATGATGTTTCAGGACTTTAGCTAGAGGCTCTATATGAACTGTAAAATATAGTCATATATATGGTACATAAAGGATATTTACTATTGATCAATTTGCTACAGAGAAATAGTGTGGTTTTCACTAATGGTAGAATTACGTAGTGGGACTGTATTCTGCCCTCCCTAAAAATCACATACTAAAATTCAATATGAGATGGGTCAGTCCTGAATCTTATGCAAGGGTGTTTGTTTTTAGAATCATTTTTAGGATAATCCTTCAGCAGGCATGATGAAGATGCTATTATAATGATGGCCAAGTGCATCCGACTATTATAGTATGCTTTCAATCACAGCAGCTAATTACCCATATGAGTAGTGATTATCCAGAATCTGACTCCTTCCTAGAGTCTCCTCTGACATGCTACTGTACCAGTTATCATCGCCTTGCCTAAAAGGTAGGCAGAAAAAGACAGAGTTAACGTAGTCATTTTCCCTGGTTGTTACAAGCGCCCTTTGGTGAGAGAAGAAATGGAAACTAATGTGTAAGCTGACCTTCAGGGATTACCAGCAGGGTTTCAAAAAAATTCCTTTTCTCTGCCTTCATCATAAATATTGCTAATTGAAGGCTGCATGTGTCCTTCAAAAATCCTGTACACTCCAATTATCAGAAATCCTCTGAATAAAATAAAACTAGGCAACTAGGGAATGGATTAACGCCTAGTGGTTGTTGAGAAGGAGAGTTTGCTCTGCCTGGGTAGATGTCCCTACCTGTGGTGGAAGTAAGGGCAGTCTGATGTAAGAGAGCAGCACTGGCAGGTCTTGCTTCCTCGCCTGCACATCATAACCCACCCACTGCATGACAGCATTGAAGATGGTTTCTTCATCAGGCACATTAACGTCATCACTGCCTAGAAGTTTGGAAATCCCATTAGCTGGAAGCAGGAGGAATTCTTCATTCTTTATTACCTCGATGAAGTGTTCCTAGAAAAGAAAGGTCTTCTACTGAAACCTCGTACTTTGGAAACTTCTTAAACAGAATGAAAACGTCAAAACATTTCACTTTGTTAAATTTCAGAAAAGGCCAGAGAGACAGACATATGCATTTATACTGCCTAGCATAGGAGGCATGGGCGATGGGGTGCTTGTGAGGCTGAAGAGCCAAATGCTTCCACTAGGAATATTTACACAATACGCAGAAAGACCTTAACTGTTTTATGGGCCACTCAGAGAGTCACCAAGTTGTTTTTCTTTCCCAGGTGTTGTGGGTGACAACAGCTTATGGCTCCAGAACTGATGTTGAGTTCGTCTATGGTCAAAAACCTTAGGAGAAAGGCTGAAAAATTTCAAGGTGGGTACTATGTTGAAGGGCTGGGAGGGGTAGCTCTGGCTGTGCATTTGAGGGGAGAAAATGCTGAATTCCTCTGAGATGAGAGGAAGAAATTGATGAAAAACCCTTTTCTCTTATCGCAAAACACAATCTTCTGTTAACCAAGGAAAGATTTCTTTTATAATGGACAACAATCTCCAGATTCAGGATAATTTAAAAGGGACTCCTGTGGAATTATTTTTGGGGGACAGTGGGACTCTCTCCATTTTTATATATTATATCTCCATTCTTCCTTCTGTCATGGTATTATCTTGCATTTTGTAAGGTCCAAATTTCAGGCAACTGTGTTTCATTTTTTACCTCTCAAAACAAAACTCCATTTTTTTCTGATTTAAAAGGCCATACATTTTCTGTGACAACACGATTATCATCTCCAACATTTTTCTCAGTAAGGATCTCATTTTCAATGCAATGAACTATACTTCTGAAGTGGAGATAAAACATGTCTACTTGGCAATTTATGTTGCCCACTAAATAGATATTCTGGAAGAAGCCAAAGACAGCGTCTGAATAACTGGAGTATCTGGATAAATCAAAACACTCCCTCAGCTCCAATCTGAGTTTAGTCACTGTGCAACTGAGTAAGCCTAATAGAAAAATACATCAAGTTTGATATACCCATCAGGAAGCTCTCATACCATAAAATCTGAGTTAACTTGCTTGTTTAACCCAAGAGCCCTTTTGTGACTGAAGCGAAAGACTGAGAGAGACCTGATGATCTTACTGTAGCAGATGTCCCCAGAGGAAAACCCTCTCACCTATAGCAAAAGAATAGAACTAGAAATGTTCCTACAACTAGTAGTACATCACACTTGTACAGTATTTCACACTTTACTAGTTTCTGTCACGAACACTGTCATCAGCAATGGGATCTTGAGGAAGGTGGAATTTTTATGAGGAGAAAAAAGGCTACGTGAACTGTTTGATCTCTTGTGCAACAAATGGCAAGTATGGATTCAGACCTAAGCCTTCAGGTCTGCTTCATTTTGTCTGATACTGAAACTGCTTTTCATAAGTAACATAATTTTTGTGAAAGGGTTAAGAAAAAGCTAAAGCACTCCAAAATTTGTGCTTGCCCATTACTGGTACTATATGTACACTCTGAACAGTATAGTGCTAATAATACTACAGAAGACTCCATACTTCATTTTCCTTTCTGTCCACTCTCTAATGAAAGAAAAGGAAAAGAGAAAATACATGAGATGGCAGGAGGTAGGGAGGGAAGGAGAAAGGAAGAGAGGTGGCCAATATGGACCATAGTACAGTCTGTCAGATTTGGTCATGCATTAGAGAAAGCTAGGAAATGATTAAAATGCTTTACATGTGGGTCATATTAAACAAATTAATATGACAAACAGACAAATAAACAATTAAACAAATACAAACAGACAAATAAAACAAATTAAACAAACAGACAAATAAACAAATAATTAAGGAAATACAACCATAAATTACATTTTTTGATAGAATTGATTATGGCTTTAGAGGGCTTGCCTAATGAGACTGTTGAAAATTGTTTGGTAATACAGTGAATTAATCTAAATAAAAAATAACCATGTTGGTCTATAGTATGTACGTATGGCACTACCATACCCAGTACTGTAGAGAAATATTTAGTGAGTCAAGATTAATTCTAAATCACCTTAGATTAGAATTATTTTGCTCCTAATTTCAAGGTAAACACTCTCCTCTGTGCACCATCCTAAGAGTCTTCTTTTGTGCCTTTGGTTTCATATTCATTTTTTTGTCCACACTTAGACACTGTTGTAAAACTTATTAAATGAATATAGCACACTTGCTCAAGGTTTCACTGATGCCAGGTACTGATTATATGATTATGATGCTTAATTTTATGTCTCACCTTGAGCAGTGCAGCGTCCAGACTTTGGCGAAATATTATTTTGAGTGTATCTGTGAGGGTGTTTCTGGATGAAGCTCTCTCACATTAGGGAGGGCAATATGTTTACTCACTTTACAAATCAAGAGACTGTAATTAATTCTTGGAATTTAACATTATTCTAAGACATTAAACTTATTTGCATATTATACTGTCAATAGTGTATTACAAAGGCATTATTACAGGAAGAACTTTAACTATTTTACTAAAATAACTGAAGAAGGGGGATTTAAGGAGACCACAGTATTGTGTTTTGATGCACATCCTGCACTAACACTCAGTTTCAGTCACATAATACGAAAAGGAAGACAAGTTCATTTTGAGCAACAAAAATAATTCAGGCTGTTTATCAGAATATGTTTTGTCTGAAAGAGTAAGATACCAGATAGGAAACTGTTAATACTTAGTTCAAGAATTTAGGGAATTTAACAGGGAAGTTTTCATGTTCAGTTTTTGTGTAGGATTAACCTTTGAATTATATAACTGGTGTTCCTATAGATTATATGGCATCTGTATTTAGGATATAGGAATATAAATAGCATACGTAAGAGACATGTCAAAAATGCCAATTCACTATAATATGGCTCTCCACATTTCAGGGATATGTTTGAAATTTTAAATTCTTAACAATAACCAGGGCTGGGAATAAGAAAGAAGAAGGTTTAGAAGAAATTTTTTGAGACCTCAAGTACTAGAAATTTAAACATTTTAAGGTCTCATAAAAACTCTAGAAAATACTATTTATTTAAATGCACCTCAAACCTAAACCTGTAATGTTAATTTTATTTATTTCTGTTTATGTGTAATTTTCTATTGTTTTCTTTTATATACTTGCATTTTATTTTTGAATTTTAAATAACTAGCAATTTTCTTAGCTTAAAATATTTATCTTTTGACTGGATTTCACAGAAAGATCCATCTCTTGTGTTGTTCCCTCCTTCAGAAGTTAAAACATTCATTTTCTTCTTTGAATCAGGGAATTAGCATTACTGGTAATTTAATATCTTCTTTCTACTTTTTCTTGCCTCCCTACAAAAATCTGTATTTCATGTCACTGCCATCTGACTGAATAAACGTAGCCTTGTTCCATGCAACTTTCAAAGAATTAACACATACAAACATGTTCATTTATTACAATTCTACTAATAGAATTGAAGATCTTAAGTTAGTTAAACGTTTGAACTGAAAATTGTTTTTAACCAAAATACATGTTTTCACTAGGACATAAGAAGTCCATTCAATAGAATTGGTTGATTTACTAATGTTAATAAGTTCTCAAGTTCTTCCAGTTAATATTGGCCCATTAATATTTGTTTTCCCTTATTGTACATTTAACTTTCATTAGAAATCATAATTTGTGTGATTTTATACATTAAAGTCCTAATAGTATAAAAACATCAGGGAAACTTTATTTTCCTAATACTGTGGATTCTACTTGAAATATGTACTTGTTTGGTAGAATTTTTGGTAGAATTTCCATTTCTCCAGGCTTTGACATTTAATTAAAACTTTTTAGTTTCAAAAATGAGAAACTTGTTTGAGTACAGCTCAGTCATACAAATACTTTTATATACTATCCATTAGGTGCAAGTCATTTTCAAATTATATGTTCATGCTGCTTTTTATTTTATCCCAACATTATAATCTTTACTTTGGAAAGCTTATATATATGTATATATATATATATATATATATATATATATACATATATATATATATACACACACACACATATATATTCATAGATGTGCAAGTACACACACACACAAATATATAAACATATATACACACATATATGTATACCAGTAAACAAATCAATAAGTTAGGTATTGTGTTAATATAAGTTAACTTGAAGCAGTTAGTTTTACCATTGTGTACTTATGTGCCAATCTCAGGAGCTCTGTGCAGCCCAGGGCATCTCCAAATGACAGAATCCCTAAGCAGTTTGAAGGATGGAGCTGCTTTATAAGAAAATTGGAGCAGACTTCAATGACTTCAGTCAGCTGCAGAAAACAAGCTGCACCCAGCAAATTTTCAATAGTATCTTCTTTCAATTGCAGAACACCTAGATGTTTTGAAAAAATAATGATTATGTGTCCCATGAAATAAGGCACAAGTATGCTAACTAGAAATTTTTCAATTCTCTCATTAGCAGTGCTGTCTTTTGTAATGTACAACAACCACTCAGGAAATATCTTTTTAAGCCACCATGTGCAAGGGAATCTGTATAAACATTAGTAAGATGGGCGAAGGGAGCCAGTCTAGATTATCAAAAACAACTGTAACAAATGAACAGTGAATACTATCATTACAAAGAGCGAATTGTTATTTCTTTACCATCTTAAACCTGCACTACACCTTATTTAAACACATGTCTATATCATGACTCAAGGAGCATTATATAATATTATATAAGGATCATACAATTGGCCAAAGAGGTAGCTGTCATTTGTGTGGAAAAACATCTTGGTAAATAAGAGCATTGAGGTTATATGTCTGTTTTTTAAAGTCTCCATTTATTAGCTGATAAGGATGATGTTTCCTAAATATTTTGCCCATAATTGACACCTGGACTATGTCAAAAGAAAGAAAACATTGCCCAGAGTCTGCAAATAAACAATTGCTTATATGGTTACATTTGAAGGTATGAAAAGCAGGTTCTGTTTAATAATATAGGTAAAGACTATCTCTAAAGAACTTTTAAAAAGGAGACGAGAGCTATTTAAGCTATTTCCTGTATACTGATATGCTGCAATAAACACATATTTATTTATATATTAAATAACTATTTAAGGTATTTCCTGTGCATTGATATGCTGTATTATTTTTGGAACAAGCACTATTGATGAATTATTGCAAATGTTATTTTATTTTGGTAAGTTATATTCCTGTTTGTTTTGGCCAAGCAATATAGGTAAATTACAATGTATGATATTTCATTTGGATTATATAAATTATAAACTCTTCCTTTGTAAATTTGCCTGTTAAAATTCCTCCATATAGATTCTGTATGGTTGCATAACCATAAAAAAAAGATTAATACATACTGCGAGTTGATCTATATTTGGTTTAACCTCTAAAATAAGTTGTAAACAAATCCTGTCCATCAGCACACTTTTCTGTATTGTTCTTGTCCTGGATTTTGAAGGGAGAGCCCTGCCCATATCTCATGAGACCCAGAGAAGTATGAACTATTCTTAGATTCAGATCTAAAGATTCACCTGTTACTGACATTGAAACTTGGCCTGGTTATTAAGAATATTTATTGCTTAATGAATGAAACCATAAAACTCCTATAAGTGAACAGCAAAAAAAAAAAAATCCTTAATCTTGGAATGATTTCTTGAATAAGCCACCAAAATACAGACATCCAAAACTAAAATAAACATGTGAGATGACATTAAACTAAAGAGCTTTTTCACAACACAGGAAATAAAAATAAAATGAAAAGATGACCTACTGAATGAGAGAAAAATTTCCAAATTATACATCTGATAACAGGTTAATATTCAAAATGTATTAAGGACTCATACAACTCAATAGCAGAAAAGAAAATAATTGAATAAAATAAGGACAAAGAACCTGAATGGACATTCTCCAAAGAAGACATACAAATGATCCAGTAGGTACATGAAAAGGTGCAGGGCATCACTAATCATCAGGGAAATGCAAATCAAATCCATGAGATATCCTCTCACACCTGTTATGATGGCTATTATCAAAAAGACAAGAGATAACCAATGTTGGTGAAGCTTTGGATAAAAGGGAACCCTTGTACAGTTGGTGGGAATGTAAAGTGGCACAACCATTATGGAACACAGTACGGAGGTTCCTGAATAAATTTAAAAAAATAGAACTAACACATGATCTAGCAATCCCACTCCTGGGTATATATACAAAGGAAATGAAATCAGGATCTTCAAGAGATATTTGTACTCTGTGTTTATTCCCACGTTACTCACCATAGCCAAGATATGGAAGCTAAATGTCCTTTGACAGATGAATGGATAAAGAAACTGTGGTGTGTATATGTATATGTGTGTATGTGTACACACACCATAGAATATTATTCCGTCATGAGTAAGATAGAAATCCTAGCATTTGTGGCTACATGGATGAACCTGGAGAGCATTATGCTAAGTAAAATAAGCCAGAAAGATTTAGACAAATCATGTATGATATCACTTATATGTGGAATTTTTTAAAAAGGGCTGATTTTATAGAAACAAGTAGATTGGTATTTGCCAGAGGCTGGGAGGGGAAACAAAAAAAATATAGGTCAAAGGGTACAAACTCAGTTACAAGGATAATAAGTTCTGAGGATCTAATGTACATTGTGACATGGAAAGATGCTCCATATCACTAATTATGAGGAATATGTAAATAAAAATCACAATGAGATATCACCTCACACCAGTTAGGATGGCCAGTATTGAAAAGACTAAGAACAATAAATGCTGGCGAGGATGTGGAGAAAGGGACACCATCCTGCACTGCTGGTGGGAATGTAAGCTGGTTCATCCATTGTGGAAAGCAATATGGAGGGTCCTCAAAAACCTAAAAATAGAAATATCATTTGACCCAGAAATTCCACTCTCAGGAATTTATTCAAAGAATATAACTTCTCAGATTCAAAAAGACATATGTGCCCCTATATTTATTGCAGCCTATTTACAATAACCAAGATATGGAAGTAACCTAAGTGTCCATCAGTAGATGAATGGATAAAGAAGAGGTGGTACATATACACAATGGAATACTATGCAGCCACCAGAAAGAAACAAATCCTACCATATGCAACATTATGGATGGAGCTGGAGGATGTTATGCTCAGTGAAATAAGCCAGGCGGAGAAAGACAAATACCAAATGATTTCCCTCATTTGTGGAGTATAAAAACGAAGCAAAACCGAAGGAACAAAACAGCAACAGACTCACAGACTCCAAGAAGTGACTGGCGGTTACCAAAGGAGAAGGGTGGGGAAGGATGGGTGGGGCAGGAGGGAGAAGGAGATTGAGGGGCATAATGTGTGGCACATATGGTGTGGGAGGGATCAGGGGGAAGACAGTGTAGCACCAAAGCCACATAGTGACTCTGTGGCATCTTACTATACTGTTGGGCAGTGACTCTAAAGGGATATGGGGGGGGGACATGATAACACGGTTAAATAAAGTAACCACAATGTTTTCTTATGTGAAACCTTCCTTAGAGTGTGTATCAATAATACCTCAATAAAATATATATATATATGTATATATATAAAATAATGTACAGTGTGATGTCTACATATAACAACATGGTACTGGTTATTGTATACTTGAAAGTTGTTTGAGAGTATAGCTTAATCATTATCACCATGGAAAAGAGTTAACTATTTGCCATGCATTAATTTTCAAAATTTTGGTAAAGTTTCCACAAAGTACATGCATATCAAATCATTACATTTTATACTTTTAAGTATGTACAATTTTATTTGTCAAATATTCCTCAATAAAATTGGCATGAGTGAATGAATAAAGAAATACTTGTTGGCCCCCAACTCATCTTGGGTACCTTTGTTTTATAGTTTGGGTAAATATGATATCATTATTTCCAAGAAAGAGACTGACTAAAAATCTAATGTAGAATTGGTATATTCCACTTCCCTTCTAAGTTTTACCAATGAGAATGTACGCACACCATAAGAGAGACATATTCTTGTATCAGTGTGTTAAAATAGCTCTATTCTCCCACAGTCAAAAGTTTTTATTGAGTATTATTTACCTCTTTCTCTCATACTACTGAGTTTAAATCCTGATCCTTCCCCTTACTACCTTAGGATAGTTACTTAACTGGTCTATGCTTCAGTTTTCTCACTGGTAGAGTAGGAATAATAGGATTGTGGGTTATATAATGCAGGGTTATTGTGAGGATTGAATCAGCTAATACATACCAAGCACTTACCTGTGTAAGCATACTGAACTAAGGAATTAAGTGCATTAGGATCGATTCCTTCCACCTTGACCTCTTCTTGAATGGCTTCACGCATATTGGTAGTAAACATCACAGCAAAATAATCGGACATTGCCATGAGAACCAACCTGGAAATAGGAATGTTTCATAGGAACTTAAATTAGTCCATAATTTCACAAAAATTATATTTCACATAATTTCATAAAAAGCATGAAATGCAAACAATAAGTTTGTAACACTGGTAAGTCTGTTTTCAGCAAAAATCTTTCACAGTTCATTAAAGTGTTATGAAATGAGAAAGGTAAACTGAGTTGATTTTCTTTTAGAGGGTTTGTGCTGTTTTCCTTCATCAATTTCTCCCTAGCTTAACTCTTCTAAGTATCACACAGGGCAGGGCGGTGGAGCAAATATGTTACTGCTTTTTCAATACAGGAAGATAAACATTTGTTTTCCTTAGTGTTCCAATTTGTAATCAATGGACTGGTTTTTGTTTATTCATACTTGGCTATACTCAACAAATGTTCTGTTTGCATACAGATACTTACCGATGGGCTGGGATTCGCATGTTTCCAGCAATGAGTGTCACGTCACACAGTTTTTTCTCTTTCCAGTAGTTCTCTATTTTATGGAGAGTTTTCTCTGCATGGTTTACAGCACGGAACTCCTCCTCATCTCTGCTGACATCCATTTCTTCAGGGTGTTGTGTGTCTAATCTAAAAGGGGGTGAGAGTGAAAATATGTGAGGGCAAATGTCCCATGGAAATTAGACACATAAACTACAAGAAATATATTGTATTAAAGTAAAATTGAAATTTGTCCTACAATTTAAAATATTTCACTGTGATTACAACCTAACCTTCCATCAAAGTGATGTGTCATGCTTAGTATTCGTACCTGGAGTGGAACCATATAGAGGTATGGATTAGCTGCAGGGCTCCTGGTCACTGTCATATGAACAATCATAAACTTCAATATACCAGTCTTTCTTTGATTTATATTGGTATCACAGTTATGCCAGTAGACATCAAATTGTGGGTGTTACTTAAAGTATTTTTCAAATTTGAAAGGTATTCAAGTACTCATAACATATGAGAAATATTTCTTGAGGCATCTCAAGCCTGAGAGTTTGGTTACACTCTACATGTCAACCCCATTAAGGTAATGTACAGCTTCCATCTTTTTTTGGGGGGAGGGGGAAGATTTGTTAGGCTGCTTTAGAGTCAGGGTCATTTCCTTTTTTTTTTTATTTTGTTATCATTAATCTACAATAACAGAAAGAACATTATGTTTACTAGGTTCCCCCCTTCACCAAGTCCCCCCCACATACTCCTTCACAGTTACTGTCCATCTGCGTAGTAAGACGCTGTAAAATCACTACTTGTCTTCTCTGTGTTGCACAGCCCTCCCCGAGCCCCCCACGCACTATACATGCTAATCATAATGCCCTCTTTCTTTTTCCCAGCCCTTAACCCTCCCTTCCCACCCATCATCCCCAGTCCCTTTCCCTTTGGTAACTATTAGTACATTCTTGGGTTTTGTGATTCTGCTGCTGTTTTGTTCCTTCAGTTTTCCTTTGTTCTTATACTCCACATATGAGTGAAATCATTTGGTACTTGTCCTTCTCCGCCTGGCTTATTTCACTGAGCATAACACCCTCTAGCTCTATCCATGTTGTTGCGAATGGTAGGATCTGTTTTTTTCTTATGGGTGTGTAATATTCCATTGTGTATATGTACCACATCTTCTTTATCCATTCATCTACTGATGGACATTTAGGTTGCTTCCATATCTTGGCTATTGTAAACAGTGCAGTGATAAATATAGGGGTGCATTTGTCTTTTTCAAACTGGAGTGCTGCATTCTTAGGGTTAATTCCTAGAAGTGGAATTCCTGGGTCAAATGGTATTTCTATTTTGAGCATTCTGAGGAACCTCCCTACTGCTTTCCACAATGGTTGAACTAGTTTACATTCCCACCAGGAGTGTAGGAGGGTTCCCTTTTCTCCACAATTCTCCACAACCTCACCAACATTTGTTGTTGTTTGTCTTTTCGATGATGGCGATCCTTACTGGTGTGAGGTGATATCTCATTGTGGTTTTAATTTGCATTTCTCTGATGATTAGTGATGTGGAGCATCTTTTCATGTGCCTCTTGGTCATCTGGATTTCTTCTTTAGAGAACTGTCTATTCAGCTCCTCTGCCCATTTTTTAATTGGATTATATGCTTTTTGTTTGTTGAGGCATGGGAGCTCTTTAGATATTTTGGATGTCAACCCTTTACCAGATCTTTCATTTATGAATATGTACTCCCATACTGTAGGATACCTCTTTGTTCTATAGATGGTGACCTTTGCTGTACAGAAGCTTTTTAGCTTGATACAGTCCCCCTTGTTCATTTTTGTCTTTGTTTCCCTTTCCCAGGGAGATATGTTCATGAAGAAGTCACTCATGTTTATGTCCATGAGATTTTTGCCTATGTTTTTTTCTAAAAGATTTATGGTTTCATGACTTACTTTCAGGTCTTTGATGCATTTAGAGTTTACTTTTGTGTATGGGGTTAGACAGTGATCCAGTTTCATTCTCTTACATGTAGCTGTCCAGTTTTGCCAGCACCATCTGTTGAAGAGACTGTCATTTCCCCATTGTATGTGCATGGCTCCTTTCACGTATATTAATTGGCCATATATGTTTGGGTTGATGACTGGAGTCTCTGTTCTGTTCCACTGGTCTGTGGCTCTGTTCTTGTGCCAGTACCAAATTGTCTTGATTACTATGGCTTTGTAGTAGAGCTTGAAGTTGGGGAGCAAGATCCCCCCACTTTATTCTTCCTTCTCAGGACTGCTTTGGCTATTTGGGGTCTTTGACGGTTCCACATGAATTTTTGAACTATTTGTTCCAGTTCATTGAAGAATGCTGTTGGTAATTTGATAGGATTACATCGAATCTGTATATTGCTTTGGGCAGGATGACCATTTTGATGATATTAATTCTTCCTAGCCAGGAGCATGGGATGAGTTTCCATTTGTTAGTGACCTCTTTAATTTCTCTTAAGAGTGTCGTGTACTTTTCAGGGTATAGGTCTTTCACTTCCTTGGTTAGGTTTATTCCTAGGTATTTTATTCTTTTGAATGCAATTGTGAATGGAATTGTTTTCCTGATTTCTCTTTCTATTAGTTCATTGTTAGTGTATAGGAAAGCCACAGATTTCTGTGTGTTGATTTTGTATCCTGCAACTTTGCTGAATTCCGATATTAGTTCTAGTAGTTTTGAAGTGAGTCTTTAGGGTTTTTACGTACAATATCATGTCATCTGCAAATAGTGACAGTTTAACTTCTTCTTTACCAATCTGGATTCCTTGTATTTCTTTGTTTTATCTGATTGCCATGGCTAGGACCTCCAGTACCACGTTGAATAACAGTGGGGAGAGTGAGCATCCCTGTCTTGTTCCCAATCTCAGAGGAAAAGGTTTCAGCCTCTCGCTGTTCAGTATGATTTATCTGTGGGTTTATCATATATGGCCTTTATTATGTTGAGGTACTTGCCCTCTATGCCCATTTTGTTGAGAGTTTTTATCATGAATGGATGTTGAATTTTGTCGAATGCTTTTTCAGCATCTATGGAGATGATCATGTGGTTTTTGTCTTTCTTTTTGTTGATGTGGTGGATGATGCTGATGGACTTTTGAATGTTGTACCATCCTTGCATCCCTGGGATGAATCCCACTTGGTCATGGTGTATGATCCTCTTGATGTATTTTTGAATTCGGTTTGCTAATATTTTGTTGAGTATTTTTCCATCACGTTCATCAGAGGTATTGGTCTGTAATTTTCTTTTTTGGTGGGGTCTTTGCCTGGTTTGGGTATTAGGGTGATGTTGGCTTCATAGAATGAGTTTGGGAGTATTCCCTCCTCTTCTAATTTTTGGAAAACTTTAAGGAGAATGGGTGTTATGTCTTCTCTGTATGTCTGATAAAATTCCGAGGTAAATCCATCTGGCCGGGGGTTTTATTCTTGGGTAGTTTCTTGATGACCAATTCAATTTCGTTGCTGGTAATTGGTCTGTTTAGATTTTCTGTTTCTTTCTGGGTCAGTCTTGGACAGTTGTATTTTTCTAGGAAGTCGTCCATTTCTCCTAGGTTTTCCAGCTTATTAGCATGTAGGTTTTCATAGTATTCTCTAATAATTCTTTGTATTTCTGTGTGGTCCGTTGTGATTTTTCGTTTCTCGTTTCTGATTCTGTTGATGTGTGTTGACTCTCTTTTTCTCCTAACAAGTCTGGCTAGAGGCTTACCTATTTTGATTATTTTCTCGAAGAACCAGCTCTTGGTTTCATTGATTTTTTCTATTGTTTTATTCTTCTCAATTTTATTTATTTCTTCTCTGATCTTTATTATGTCCCTCCTTCTGCTGACCTTAGGCCTCATTTGTTCTTCTTTTTCCAATTTCGATAAGTGTGACATTAGACTTTTCATTTGGGATTGCTCTTCCTTCTTTAAATATGCCTGGATTGCTATATACTTTCCTCTTAAGACTGCTTTTGCTGTGTCCCACAGAAGTTGGGGCTTTGTGTTATTGTTGTCATTTGTTTCCATATATTGCTGGATCCCCATTTTAATTTGTTCATTGATTCATTGATTATTGAGGAGCATGTTGTTAAGCCTCCATGTGTTTGTGAGCCTTTTTGCATTCTTTGTACAATTTATTTCTAGTTTTATACCTTTGTGGTCTGAAAAGTTGGCTGGTAGGATTTCAATCTTTTGGAATTTACTGAGGTTCTTTTTGTGGCATAGTATGTGGTCTATTCTGGAGATTGTTCCATGTGCACTTGAGAAGAAGGTGTATCCTGTTGTTTTTGGATGTAGAGTTGTATAGATTTCTATTACGTCCTTCTGTTCTAGTGTGTTGTTCAGTGCCTCTGTTTCCTTACATACTTTCTGTCTGGTGGATCTGTCCTTTGGAGTTAGTGGTGTGTTAAAGTCTCCCAAAATGAATGCATTGCATTCTATTTCCTCCTTTAATTCTGTTAGTATTTGTTTCACATATATTGGTGCTCCTGTATTGGGTGTATATATGTTTATAATGGTTATATCCTCTTGTTGGACTGAGCCATTTACCATTATGTAATGTCCTTCTTTATCTCTTGTTACTTTCTTTATTTTGTAGTCTATTTTGTCTGATTCTAGTATTGCAACACTTGCTTTTCTCTCTCTGTTGTTTGCATGAAATATCTTTCTCCATCCCTTGACTTTTAGTCTGTGCATGTCTTTGGGTTTGAGGTGAGTCTCTTGTAAGCAGCATATGGATGGGTCTTGCTCTTTTATCCATTCTATTACTCTGTGTCTTTTGATTGGTGCATTCAGTCCATTTACATTTAGGGTGATTATTGAAAGATATGTACTTATTGCCATTGCAGGCTTTAGATTTGTGGTTATCAAAGGTTCAAGGTTAGCTTGTTTGCTACCTTACTGTCTGACCTCACTCGCTTATTGAGCTGTTATAAACACAGTCTGATTATTATTTCTTTCCCTTCTTTTTCCTCCTCCTCCATTCTTCATATGTTGGGTATTTTGTTCTGTGGTCTTTTTAGGAGTGCTTCCATCTAGAGCAGTCCCTCTTAGATACCCTGTAGAGGTGGTTTGTGGAAGGCAAATTCCCTCAACTTTTGCTTGTCTGGGAATTGTTTAATCCGTCCTTCATATTTAAATGATAATCATGCTGGATACAGTAACCTTGGTTCAAGGTCCTTCTGTTTCATTGCATTAAATATATCATGCCATTCTCTTCTGGCCTATAAGGTTTCTGTTGAGAAGTCTGATGATAGCCTGATGGCTTTTCCTTTGTAGGTGACCTTTTTCCTCTCTCTAGCTGCCTTTAATACTCTGTCTTTGTCCTTGATCTTTGCCATTTTAATTATTATGTGTCTTAGTGTTGACCTCTTTGGATCCCGTCTCTCGGGAGTTCTGTGTGCCTCCGTAGTCTGAGCAACTATTTCCTCCCCCAGTTTGGGGAAGTTCTCAGCAATTATTTCTTCAAAGATACTTTCTATCCATTTTTCTCTCTCTTCTTCCTCTGGTACCCCTATAATGTGGATATTGTTCCTTTTGGATTGGTCACACAGTTCTCTTAATATTGTTTCATTCCTGGAGATCCTTTTATCTCTCTCTGCATCAGCTTCTATGTGTTCCTATTCTCTGGTTTCTATTCCATCAATGGCCTCTTGCATCTTATCCATTCTGCTTATAAATCCTTCCAGAGTTTGTTTCACTTCTGTAATCTCCCTCTGGATGTCTGTAATCTCCCTCCGGACTTCATCCCTTAGCTCTTGCATATTTCTCTGCAGCTCTGTCAGCATGTTTATGATTTTTATTTTGAATTCTTTTTCAGGGAGACTGGTTAGGTCTGCCTCTGCAGATGCTTTCTCAGGTGTAACTATCTTGGACTGGATCAGATTTTTTTGCCTTTTCATGGTGATAGCAGTGGCTGTAGGCAGGTTGCGGGTGTGTCAGCTGGGAGAAGAACGTCCTTTCCTGCTTGCTGGATGCCTTGCCCTTCTCCGCTGCCTGTGATGGTTACCCGCACTCCTGGAGCAGCCACCAGGTTAGTCCCCTAAGCTGCTGTGGGCGGGGTGTCCGTCAGAGCAGTGCAGAGCCCTGCGGGGAGTGGCAGGCATGCCATGTGCACTCCTCCGTGCTAGTGGTGACCCTGCCAGGCAGCTGTGTGGCAGCAGCGGCCTTTGGGTCTGGCCCGGGTGGCTGTTCATTGGGCTAGGATTCCGGTCAGCTGCTGGGAGTGTGCCTGCTCCCTCTGGCTCTGCTGCAGGAGCGCGCAGGGCTCTTCTGCACAGGCTTCTACCGGGCTCTTTCTTCACTGCCGCCAGTGCTCGCGAGCCGTGCCTGGGGTGTTCGGTTGTGCCGCTGCAGGCTAGCACAAGCCTCTCCTGCAGCACACAGATCTGCTCTTGGTTCTTTCCGGCACTGCCGTCCCTGGTGCACGCTGCCACTCTCCTGCTATTGGGCCCATGTGTCGGGGTCCACGCCAGTTGGAGGAATGACTGGCAGGCTGCTTAGTGCCATGAAGGGCTTCAGAGCTGCACTGCCTCCATTTAGGGCGCCTAAGTTTCCCCAGTATTCCCAGCTTTCAGGACAACTTCGTCCAGCTATGGGGTCCCTGTCTCTTTAAGACTTGCAGAAAGCACTCACTTTTCTTTTGTCTCAGGGGCGCCAGTTGCGGGGACCTGCCCACAGGTTTTGCTTTTCCATTTCTCTAATATCCAGCACCCTGTGCACCTTGTGTCTGCGTTCTGGGTGCAGATTTCTAGAGCTGGTTGTTTAGCCCTCCTGTACTTTCACTCCCTCCCCGTTCTGACTCCTTTCTTCCTGATGGGTTTTGGGATGGGGAAGCATTCAGGTCCCGCCTGGCCGTGGCTGGTATCTTACCCCCTTCATTTCATGCTGAGTTCTCGCAGATGTAGATGTATCCTGGCTATTGTACTGCATCCACTGGGGTCTCTTTTAGGAATAGTTGTATTTATTGTATTTTCATAAATATATGTTTTGGGGAGGAGATTTCCTCTGAACTACTCATGCTGCCATCTTCCTGTGATCCCATCAGCTTCCATCTTTTATATCTTTTCTCAGCTTTAATGGGATGTAATTCACATATAACATTGAATAATTTAAGGTGTACAATATGGTGATTTGAAAATGTATATATTGTAAATGATTATAATAAGTTAGTTAAAACACCCATTACTTCACATAGTTACCATCTTTTGTGTGTGTGTGGTAGGAACATTTAAGATATACTCTCTCAGCAATTTTCAAGTGTCCAGTACAGTACTGTTAAGTATATTTACCATGCTGTACTTTAGATCCCCAAAATATACTCATCTTCTATCTGGATGTTGTACCCTTTGACTATTTAGGCAAATATAGTAACTGTTGAATTTACAATAATGAAAGCTGTTTATATGTCCTTTCAACACCACACAACAGCAGAATTTAAATCCTAACACAAGCACATTGAAGCTTATAATTAGTAGAAACTTAAAAATTTGATGGTTGGATGAACACACTGAAACTTTGTTACCTTTCTTGCTTCCAGGCATCATTTTCCAACCACCCAGTTAAGATTAATTTTAAGTTCCCCCACCCACAATTCAGCCTATGGTTTTTTTTAAATACAATTGATCCAGGGTGGCATTACTCTTTGTTTTGTTCAAATAAATGATTAATCTCTGAATCTTCTTTGGGACTTTAAGTTACTCTACTATATGGTTCATCAGGGTAGCATGATATGAATGTCCTTAAAATTGCCTGCTGCAAAATGAGCCTGTTTTCATCTGTTTTGGAAAGGAACAATCCCTTGGCACCACAGACTAGAAAGCACACAGGTTTCAGTTAACGCACTTGTCCTAATCTTTACTCTGCTCAGGTAATGGTATGATTACACTGAATCAATCAAACATCAAATGTCTAATTATCTTAGATATCCTCACATATACTCCACCATGTATTGGAATGGGCATACTCTAAAGGAGAAATATGTTTTGGGAAGTTCTTGCCAGGAAGTAATTTTATTCTCTGAATGTTCTTCAGCCTAATTTGGTTAAGGATACAAAAGTATCTTCAATTTAATCTTGTTACATAAGAATGAAGTGAGTTTTTTATTTTCTTTTTTAATGTAAGCACTTATAACTACAAATTATCTTCTTAGCACTGCTTTTGCTATATCAAGTATGTTTTGGTTTGCTGAGACTTCATTTTCATTGATTCAAGATATTTTCTAATTACACCTGTGATTTCATCTTTGTCCTATTGATGGTTTAAGCATGTATTGCAATTTCCACATATTTAGGGATTTTCTAATTTTCCTTCTATTAATTTTTGTTTTCATGCCATTGCTATCAGGAAAGATACCTTGCATCATTTAAATCTTTAATGTATTAAGTTCTGCAGTCTAAATATGATCTAATCTTGAGAACAATCCACATGCACTTGAGAAAAATATATATTTTTCCATTATTTGGTGGATTGTTCTCTGTATGTCTGGTTAGGCCAATTAATCTATAGTATTGCTGAAGTCCTCTGTTTCCTTATTGAAGTTAGGTCTGATTGTTCTTTAGATTTTTTATATTGGGGTATCAATATTATTGTAGTCTCTTCTAATATTATTGTAGCTCCATCTAATTCTCCCATCAATTCCATCACTGTTTGTTTCATATATTTAGGAGATCTGGTGTTTGTTGCTTCTATCTTTATAATTATTATATCTTATTGATAAATAACCCTTTTATGAGTATAGTCTGCTTTGTCTTTTGTAATAGTTTTTTTACTTATTTTTATTAAGGTATGATTGATATACACTCTTATGAAAGTGTCACATGAAGAACAATGTGGTTACATTTACCCATATTATCAAGTCCCCAGCCATACCCCAAAGGAGTCACTGTCCATCAGTGTAGTAAGAAGCCACAGATCCACTATGTGCCTCCTCTGTGATACACCGTTTTCCCTGTGATCCCCCACACCATGTGAACGAAACATTATACCCCTCAATCCCCTTCTCCCTCCCTCCCCACCCACCGTCCCACAACCCTCCTCTTTGGTAACCAATAGTTCATTCTTGGAGTCTCCGAGTCTGCTGCTATTTTGTTCCTTCAGTTTTGCTTCATTGTTATAGTCCACAAATGAGGGAAATCATTTGGCATTTGTCTTTCTCCTCCTGGCTTATTTCACTGAGCATAATGTCCTCCAGCTCCATCCATGTGGTTGCAAATGGTAGAATCTATTTATTTCTTACTGCCGAATAGTATTCCATTGTGTGTATGTACCATCTCTTCTTTATCCATTAATCTACTGACAGAAAGTTAGGTTGCTTCCATATCTTGGCTATTGTAAATAGTGCTGCAATAAACATAGGGGTGCATATGTCTTTTTGAATCTGAGAAGTTGTATTTTTTGGGTAATTTCCAAGGAGTGGGATTCCCAGGTCAAATGGTATTTCTATTTTTAGTTTTGAGGAACCTACATATTGCTTTCCACAATGGTTGAACTAGCTTACATTCTCACCAGCAGTGCAGGAGGGTTCCGCTTTCTCTGCATCCTTGCCAGCATTTGTTGTTCTTAGTCTTTGTGATGCTGGCCATCCTTACTGGTGTGAGGCGATATCTCATTGTGGTTTTAATTTGCATTTCCCTGATGATGTGTGATGATGAGCATCTTTTCATGTCTGTTGGCCATCTGAATTTCTTCTTTGGAGAACTGTCTCTTCATATCCTCTGCCCATTTGTTAATTGGGTTATTAGCTTTTTGGGTGTTGAGGCGTGTAAGTTCTTTATATATTTTGGATGTTAACCCCTTGTCAGATATGTCATTTACAAGTATATTCGCCCATACTGTAGGATTCCTTTTTGTTCTGTTGATGGTGTCCTTTGCTGTACAGAAACTTTTTAATTTGATATACTCCCATGAGTTCATTTTTGCTTTTGTTTCCCTTGCTTGAGGAGTTGCATTCAGGAAGAAGTTGCTCCTACTTATATTTAGGAGATGTTTGCCTATGTTGTCTTCTAAGAGTTTTATGGTTTCATGACTTACATTCAAGTCTTTGATCCATTTCGATTTTACTTTTGTGTGTGGGGCTAAACAATAATCCAGTTTCATTCTCTTGCATGTAGCTATCCAGTTTTGCCAAAACCAGCTGTTGAAGAGGCTGTCATTTCCCCATTGTATATCCATTGCTCCTTTATCATATATTAATTGACCATATATGGTTGGGTTTATTTCAGGGTTCTCTAGTCTGCTCCATTGGTCTATAGGTCTGTTCTTGTGCCAGTACCAAATTGTCTTGATTACTATGGCTTTGTAGTAGAGCTTGAAGTTGGGGAGTGTAATGCCCGTAGCTTTATTCTTCTTTCACAGAATTGCTTTGGCTATTCAAGGTCTTTTGTGGTTCCATATGAATTTTAGAATGATTTTCTCTAGTTCATTGAAGAATGCTGTTGGTAATTTGATAGGGATTGCATTGAATCTATAGATTGCTTTAGGCAGGATGGCCATTTTGACAATATTAATTCTTCCTATCCATGAGCACGGGATGTGTTTCCATTTATTCGTATCTTCTTTAATTTCTCTCATGAGTGTCTTGTAGTTTTCAGGGTATAGGTCTTTCACTTCCTTAGTTAAGTTTATTCCTAGGTATTTTATTCTTCTTGATGCAATTGTGAATGGAATTGTTTTCCTGATTTCTCTCTCTGCTAGTTCATTGTTAGTGTATACCCATTTTGTTGAGAGGTTTTATCATGAATGGATGTTGAAATTTGTCCAATGCTTTTTCAGCATCTATGGAGATGATCATGTGGATTTTGTCTTTCCTTTTGTTGATGTAGCGAATGATGTTGATGGATTTTTTAATGTTGTACCATCCTTGCATCCCTGAGTTGAATCCCACTTGTTTATAATGGATGATCTTTTTTATGTATTTTTGAATTTGGTTTGCTAATATTTTGTTGAGTTTTTTGCATCTCTGTTCATCAGGGTCTGTAAATTTCTTTTTTTGTGGTGTCTTTGCTTGGCTTTGGTATTAGAGTGATGGTGGCCTCACAGAATGAGTTTGGAACTATTCCCTCTTTTCTACTCTTTGGAAAAGTTTAAGGATGATGGGTGTTAGGTCTTCACTAAATGTTTGATGAAATTCAGCAATGAAGCCATCTGCTCCAGGGTTTTGTTCTTAGGTAGGATTTGATTACCACTTCAATTTAATTGTTGGTAATTGGTCTGTTCAGATTTTCTGTTTCTTCCTGTGTCAGCCTTGGAAGGTTGTATTTTTCTAGAAAGTTGTCCATTTCTTCTAGGTTATCCAGTTTGTAAGTATATAATTTTTCATAGTATTCTCTAATAATTCTTTGTATTTCTGTGGTGTCCATAGTGATTTTTCCTTTCTAATTTCTGATTCTGTTTATGTGTGTAGACTCTCTTTTTTTCTTGATAAGTCTCACATGTGGTTTATCTATTTTGTTTATTTTCTTGAAGAATCAGCTCTTGCTTTCATTGACTCTTTCTATTGCTTTATTCTTCTCGATTTTATTTATTTCTGCTCTAATCTTTATTATGTCCCTCCTTCTACTGACTTTGGGCCTCATTTGTTCTTCTTTTTCTAGTTTCATTAATTTTGAGTTTACATTGCTTATATGGGATTGTTCTTCTTTCCTGAGGTAGGCCTGTGGTGTAATATACTTTCCTCTTAGTATGGTCTTGGCTGCATCCCACAGATTTTGCAGTGTTGAATTACTGTTGTCATTTCTCTCCATATATTGCTTGATGTGTTTTTATTTGGTCATGGTTCCATTGGTTATAAAGGAGCATGTTGTGAAGCCTCCATGTGTTTGTGGGATTTTTCATTTTCCTTGCATAATTTATTTCTAGTTTCATATCTTTGTGGTCTGAGAAACTGGCTGGTACAATTTCAATCTTTTTGAATTTATTGAAGCTCTTTTTGTGGCCTAGTATATGATCTATTCTTGAAAATGTTCCATGTGCACTTGAGAAGAATGCGTATTCTGCTGCTTTGGGGTATAGAGTTCTGCAGATGTCTGTTAGGTCCATCTGTTCTAATGTGTTGTTCAGTGCCTCTGTGTCCTTACTTATTTTCTGTCTGGTTGATCTGTCCTTCAGAGTGAGTGGAGTGTTGAAGTCTCCTAGAATGATGCATTGCATTCTATTTCCCCTTTTAATTTAGTTAGTATTTGTTTCACAAATGTAGGTGCTCCTGTGTTGGTTGCATAAATATTTATAATGGTTATGTCTTCTTGTTGGATAGACCCTTTTATCATTATGTAATGTCTTTCTTTGATTCTTGTGACTTTCTTTGTTTTTAAGTCTGTTTTGTCTGATACAAGTACTTCAACTCCTGCTTTTCTCTGTTAGTTGCATGAAATATCTATTTCTGTCCCTTCACTTTTAGTCTGTTTATGTCTTTGGGTTTAAAGTGGGTCTCTTGTAGGCAGCTTATAGATGGGTCTTGCTTTTTATCCATTCAGTGACTCTATGTCTTTTGATTGGTTCATTCACTCCATTTACATTAAGGGTGATTATTGATAGGTATGTACTTATTGCCATCGCAGACTTCAGATTCGTGGTTATCAAAGGTTCAAGGTCAGCTTCCTTACTATCTAAGAGTCTAACTTAACTCACTTAGTATGCTATTACAAACACAATCTAAAGATTCTTTTCTTTTTCTCCTCCTTTTTCTTACTCCTCCATTCTTTATATATTAGGTATCTTATTCTCTGTACTCTTTGTCTATCCCTTGATTGACTTTGGGGATAGTTAATTTAATTTTGCATTTGCTTAGTAATTAGCTGTTCTACTTTCTTTACTGTGGTTTTATTACCTCCGGTGACAGCTATTCAACCTCAGGAACACTTCCATCTATAGCTGTCCCTCCAAAAATAGACTGTAGAGATGGTTTGTGGGTGGTAAATTCTCTCAGCTTTTGTTTATCTGGAAATTGTTCAATCCCTCCTTCAAATTTAAATGATAATCATGCCGGATAAAGTAATCTTGGTTTGAGGCCCATCTGCTTCATTACATTAAATCCATCATGCCATTCCCTTCTGGCCTATAAGGTTTCTGCTGAGAAGTCTGATGATAGCCTAATGGGCTTTCCTTTCTATGTGATCTTATTTCTCTGTCTGGCTGCTTTTAGTAGTCTGTTCTTATCCTTGATCTCTGCCATTTTAATTACTATATGTCTTGGTGTTGTCTTCCTTGGGTCCCTTGTGTTGGGAGATCTGTGCATCTCCATGGCCTGAGAGACTATCTCCTTCCCCAGACTGGGGAGGTTTTCAGCAATTATCTCCTCAAAGACACTTTCTATCCCATTTTATCTCTCCTGCATGTGAGCTGGGGTGGGGGAAGGGCTTGGGCCCTGCCAGGCCACAGTGTTGGTACGTTACCCTGTTCTGTGAGGTCTGCTCTTTTCTCCAGGTGTATGCAGTCTGGCGCAGTCCTCTTTTCTGTTGCTCTTTCAGGATTTGTTGTATTAATTATATTTTCATATTATGTGCAGTTTTAGGAGGAAGCCTCTGTCTCACCTCTCACACCGCCATCTTTAATTCCCCATTAGGGTTTTCTCTCAATGGAATAATAGTTTCATACTCTATTAATGAACATGCTAAAATATTAACCTGACTAGTCCTTTTTCCCATCTCCCCATTTTGCACCTGATACCGAATTCTAGAGAGTGGCAGTTAATTGCTAGTTTGGGGTATCTCTGATACACAAATATTTAACCTGGTGATTCTGAAGAGAAACATGTCCTTAGGTAAGTATAATCCAATAAGAAGAGAAAGAAATTTTAGGCTTAGTAGCTACTCCCATAAATTTCCAAAGGATGTGTAGGAATTAATGAAAGGCCGTGAAAAGAACTTTTCCTTTGGCCTATGGTGAATGGCATATCTGAGGCAATTTTATGCATTTGTAAGACACAGCTAGACATTTCTGCCTCCAAAGTACTTTGTTATCCTGAGAGAATTTATCTTCTCCTACAAAGATCCGGAATGGACTGGATAAATTAAAAGATCTGGTATTAGATAGAATAATACATTGACTCAACAAATAATTGGTAGTTGTCTATCTATAGCAAACTTTGTGCTAAGCTCCAGGCAATCATCAGTAAATAATACAGACATAGTCCCTGCTCTCATGAGCTTGTTTTTAGTGGAGAACATGGAGAATAAATAACTTTGTAATTTAAAATATGATTGGAGTTTGTAGTAAGGACTATGAAGAAAGAAACAGGATGCTGTCACAGAAAATAATAGGTAGGGGTTACTTTAAATGGGATGGTAAGCAAAGGCCTCAATGAGGTGAAATTTAAGCTGAGAGGCAAAAGAGAAGATGCCAGGTATGCCATATGAAGTACCTGCAGAAGGAGCAAAAGGGAACTGTGCTGTCAAAGGCACTAAGCAGGAGTAAGCCTGCTGTGTTCCAGGAAATGAAAGATGGCTGCAGCAAAGACACCAAAGGGCATGGTGGTAAAGGAAGCGGGAGACACACCAAGCATGGCTTTGCAGGCCACAGACAGGATTTGGGATTTTATTCCAATTGCAATGGAAAACCACTTATAGGCAAGGTGGTAACTTGATCTGATTAAAAGATCTCTCTACTGTTTGGACAATGGATCAGAAGAGGTCAGGAGAGGAAGCACAGAAGCAGGGAGACCACATAAAAGACCACTGGGACAGTCCAGGCTAGAGATGATAGTGGCTTGGACTATGTTGGTGGCAGCAGAGATGAGAAGCAGTGGGCAGAGTAAAGATAGATGTTTCAGAGGTAAAATCCACAGAACTGGTGATGAATTCATTATGGGCAATAAAGAACCAAGGGAATCAAGGAAGCCTTCTAGATTTCTGTCTTGATCAACACAGTAGGTAGTATGCCCATGTACTGTAATGAGAAAGAAGTTCAGGGATTGGGGAAGCAGCAATTATGGCAGCATGAGTGGTGGAACACTACAGATGTCCATCATGCTATCATAACAGATGAACTTGGGTGATTACTTTGGCCAGAAGTTATGGTCAAAATGTTCATAAACAGTCAGGACTCAGTTTTAAAAATTAGGAAGATTCACTTAACCAGTTTCATCAATGCAATACCAGTAATAAACAGTAACAAATTACCTTTTGATTTGTTTTATATTTTAAAAATCAACATTTTATTTTCTTCTTTGACTGGGTCAGTGGTTTAGATGTTCTGCAGTTACATAAACATATATTTTTGTTGTTTATTTGTGCTTACACTTACCTTAGAAACTAGTTTCAGTCGGTAGGTAAATCAAATATTTTTCAAAAGTTCACACTCTCTTTAATTTACTAGCTCTGCAACTCTGACTATAATCTATGAAGTCTCACATGATTTAAACCTGGATACTTATGGAGCGTCATGATAACTCAAATATGCTCATGTCCTTCCTAGAAAAGTCCCAGATTTATACAGCCAACAATGGAAGTCACATGTTTCCATTTATGTGACATTATGGGAAGGTCAGCATCTTTGGCATTTCCTGCCTGCTATGGTTTGACAGATATTCACTTTTGTTTTTTGTTTTAAACAAAGTTTAAAACAAGATCTCTTTTGAAATAGCTGGTTTACCTCAGGGAAGTGGCAAGACGAGTTTTTTAAAGCATGCTTTATTTAATATTCATTCTTTTTGACCACTACACTTTTTCTCATTCTGTAGATGTTTTTAAACTCCTATTACTTTGTCCATGTCAATGAACTTTAACACAAGTTATGCTCAGCATGGTGTAATGGGAAGCAAGGGCCTTGGACATAGCACAACTAGTTCCCTATCAGGTACAAATGTCATCTCCATTAGAAAGATGGGAAAACTGAAGGACAAAGAAGTTAAATAAGTTTTCCAAAGTTACACTATGTGTAGTGTAGAGCCAGGATTTCAAGCAGGATTTTCAGCATTTCAAAGTCTGTCTTTGGAGTCCATGGTATTTACAGCTATGCCCTGCTGCCTCGAATTGACTGTTACAGTTATTTCTGGTAGGTCCTGAAGTAGAGAGCTCTTGCCTAGTCACATAACATCCCAGAACACAAAATCAAGACTTGATCCTACACTCAAAGAATGCATGATCTCTGGTCTCACTTTACCATATTAATCTGCTGCCCATGGAAGTGGAAACACATATATGCAACGTACAATTCTTTAAACCTTTCAGAGTAATGAAGAGGTTACATTAAATAGTCTAACCATTAGAATGTAATGGAGAGACTTAGATCCTTACAGGTGAACAACTTGGCTGACTTAATTGCTCTTCTGAAATGGCCTGTGATCAACAACACCAAAGTTAACTGTTAAAGAAAAAACAATATTCAAGGTCAGGCTGCCATAAAGCAGCCAGAAACAAAGATATCAAGGTGATAATGGATGGTGTCAAAAGGATCCGAGATGGCAAACAGGAAATAAAGTCTGGATATTAACTTCTATTAGATGGGAATAGAGATCATCAGGGCTTCACATACCCAAATGTAGCTGAGTTTTCCAATCCTTCCAGAAACTCAGGTGCCTTTCCTCCTGAATTCTAACAGAGAGAAAAATGACAACTGAATAACCATCTTTACTTTTACCCTAGCACCCTTTACACACACACACACACACACACACACACACACACACACACACACACACACACACACACCACCCTTTATAAATGTTAAAGACGTATATGTTGAAATCTGTTCCAAAAAAATTCACAACCACTTAAAAAAACTTTCTAAGAGTCTCAATGGTTATTTTCATACTTGTGTTTTGAACACTTTTAAAGCCTTTGAGACTTTTCTCAATTAATCTGAATATTTTTTTACCTTCCCTCATTCATCAAGCTAAGATGTAAGCTTCTGAGAAACTCAACTAAATAGAAATGCCATAACATGCCAAAATGAAAGACAGGAAAACAAGGAAAGAAAAACAGTTTCCATAAGCCTCACATGATTTGGTGAACATAGGTCAATAAGAAATAACTGAATCTTGAAATTTTCCATGTAAATACTGACAAATATGTGCACTGGGAAAATATTTTAATGTCTAAAATGTTAATTACTATGACTTACATACCTCAACTACCACTCTTCACTGCGGTAATATTACTATTAACTGTTTTTGTAATTCATCGTACAGTTCTTCCTTTTTCTTGATTCTAAACTATATCATAATGATAAATTAAAAAATTTTTTAAACACTAAATTCTAACCTTATAGTAAAATATAATTCTCCCAAATTCTCTTTTTCTCTACATTTATGTGTGTGTGTGCACATGCAAGTGTTTTCATGAGTTCCTAATATTGATTTATTGATTCCCATTTTGAATGCCAATTTTTAAGTATTTACAAGCATTGTGAAAATACATTGTTTCCCCATGATGTAGAGGATCATTGTCTTGAAAAAGAATGTAGCTTTGGTTGTGAATGGAATTTTTGAAGGCTTGGAGTTGGTGTCCAATTGCTACCTACACTATTCAGGTATTGTTATACTGTCAGGAAGTAAAGAAAAGATTAGCTTCTTTCAGACTTCCATTTGTCAGAAACAGGAAAGGCAAACCATAGGAACAAGTACAAAAAATAACCTACACAAAATAAAGCATTGACAATACATAGGAATCACAGTGTAGAGACTGTTTTTTATCTGTTTTCTTCAGGAATGTGTGTAAATGGAGCTGTCAGCGATGCCTTTCTGACAAGGTGACCGCTCACTGCCCAAATCTACCTATAACACAGTTAATAAGTTCCACAGAAATTTATATCTTGATATGGAAAATATTTCCCTCATGAAACTATATTGTTAATTCCCTTAAATGTAATTCCACTGTGCAAAACTGCAAGAGTCACAATCTGATATTTTTACATACTCTTGGATTAAAGTTTTATTTCATATATATATGTATTTTTATATATAAGGTTTTATTTTCTATAAATGAGAATTAAGAAATCTGCACCACCCCGTTATGTCCACTCCCTTCAAAGTGGCTTATGAGCACGTTAGCTTAAGAAAAGAGAAAGTAAAAAAAGAATTATTAAGGCATATGATACTACAAACCATAAACCATTTCTAGACTTCCTAAGCAGGGATTGTTAGCAAGGAGTTTCACTGATAATCTAGTAAGATGCTTCTCAGAGTACTCTCAGGAACAGCTATTACGTGTGAGGCTTTGAGCAAATTCCTTTTCAGAATTTCCTTTTTTCCTTTTATAAAGTGGAGTAAATGACAGAATTTGTATGAGGTGCAAATGAGAAAATAAATATGAAAACCTTTGGTAACTCCAATGCCCCAAATGCAATGGCCTAAGCCCTTCCATTGGTAGGAAGAATTACTACAGAATGCATAAGCTATAGGTGGTTGTTAAAATGGGAGAAGAAAACAAGGGTCATTGACCCACTTGCCCTGTTTCAATTTTAATTAAGAATATAATTAAAATTAGAATCTGCTTGCTGTAATTGTTGCTCATTTATCAGATGATTGGTATACAGGACTATGCCTATCAGGTAGTATCTTACACCTCTGAAGAAGGTAAGACAGGACGTTTGAGATATGTAGAAACAGGCTCAGAAGTCATAAACAGGTCAAAGTTATTGCCAGAGCTATGACTACAATAGTAACATATTTTTTTTGGTACGAAATGTCTTATAAAACACTAAGATACAATTTGTATTACAGAGGTTCTGTATACCCTTATGACAATTTAAACTTTGTTTCCTTATTCACCTACAAATATTTATTTCTGGGCACTGGATATACAGCAGTGAATAAGATGTATCAGGTCCTGCTCTCGTAGAGCTGACGCTCAAGTCCTAAAAAGCCCGAAATGCCTAAAGTCAAGTCAACAGGTTCCTTGTCATCCTATCATCCATCCCCCAAGATAACTATTGTCAATAACTTGACACCTTTGCTTTCATTCCTTTTCTTTTCCTTATACAAGCATATACATGTAGATACTTGATTTTGTTTTATGCAAATGTTTTATGCAAATACTATATGTTATTAACGCTGGGTTTATTCACTTCTTAACAAAACATTGAGGACATTCTTTCAAGTATGTACATATAAATCTACCTTATCCTTTTCAGTAGTTTGGTCATATTCCATTGCGACTGTATCATATTATTGCCTCATTTCCCTATTGATAAATCTCAAAGGCACTTCAAGTTTTACTATTGGAACTACATGGAAATAAATGCCTTAGTCAAGTCTCTTTCATAGAGATAACTTATTTCTCCAGGTAAAGTCTCCAGAGTGAGACTCAAAGGGGATGTGAGTTTACAGTTTCAGAAACACTGCTGGATTATTTCCCCAAAATGTTGGCTAATATATGACCAAGTAACATTGTTATCAATAATTATAACAATATAAGAATCACAATAGTTAACATTTATTTAGGACTTTTAATGCCAGAAACTATGGCACACAGTTCAGCATAATCAATTAAAAAATAGTTCTGCAATGTGGGAACATTATTTTCTCCGTATATATAAATGAAGAAATAGAATCAGAAATAAGTTTAACTGGCCTAAGATCACACAACTAGCAAGTGATGGAGCTATTATTTAAACTCATGTAATTTTGCTTGAGGTCCATTTTCTTTTACCAGTTATTTGACATTTTTTATCAACATGATGGAGAAAAAAGTTGTTTTACTGTTGTTTTAATTTTCCTGTTTATTATTATAGGAGTTTAGCGTTTTTGGTGTTTTTTATCTTCATTCTCTCTACTACGAACTGCTTTTTTATATTTCCACCCATTTGGCATAGGATTGGTTTTTTATCGATAATAATTTGTAGGTGCCTTTTGAATATTTATTATGATAACTATTTACAATGAAAACACTGTTTCTTGTTGCACTCAATTTCTCAAATTCGCTTTTCTTTTGACTTCAATGATGCTGCCTTTTGCCATACACATATATTTTTTAAATCATATTTTTTTCATTTTTGGCTTTTGCAAGTCTTATCTTGCCTAAGAAGGTCTCCTCTATCTAAAGAGTATATAAATATTATTTTACATGTCCTTATAGTATTTGATTTGATTTTTAAAGTTGTCTTTAATTCACTGACAATTAGTGCATAAATGCTGTGAGGTTAGTTTCCACTTTTATTTTCTGAAATAATTAGCCAGTTATCCCCAAACAATTCTTTCAATACACAAGCATTTTCTATATGCCCTTTTAATAAATATGTAACTCTCTTCTCTCTTTTTCACCTGTGCTTTCAGATTCTGATATGGCATTGCCCAGCCACTCCCACCCTCCCTGGGTCTGGTTGAATATTACTCTTTTCTTTTTCCTTTCATTTTTTTTTGGTATCATTAATCTACAATTGTATGAGGAACATTATGTTTACTAGACTCCCCCCATCACCAAGTCCACCCCACAATACCCCATTACAGTCACTGTCCATTAGCGTAGGAATATTACTCTTTTAATATAAATAAAGATTACACTATAATACTTGTAATTTGAAGTGTCATGGACAAGGGGAGAGGAAAATCATATTTTAGGTCCAGAGACCACAGTACCTCTTCTTCGTCTGTAAGGGAAGAGCTTTCTCTTCGTCGTCTCAAACCTTTAACCTTGTGATTGGTTGAGTTCTTTGGAAGCTCATTCTAATGGTACTTGAAGGCCAACAGAAGAAAATTAAAAATCTGCCTCAAGAAACATAAGAACTGTAAGATATCTTTATTTCACAAATCTCCTAAAATTTCTAAATGTATCTGTTATAGAAACTAAAAAATACTTGTGTTCTAAGTAGAAAGACTTGCTTAACAGGACATACTAAAATAGAAGAGGAACTATTTCACCTTTGTTGGTAAGCTTCCCACATTGTAGTGAGAACAGTGATGAAAATTTCCTTCACACTATGGTGTCTGAAGTCTGCTACATTTGTTTTGATTTCTACTCTCTAGCACTTCTCTGTATCAACAAAATTTAGCAATTCTTAGTACTTCTGTTTCTTATGGTATGAGTATAATGCCTCAGGAAAAATGTGAAAGTTATTAAAAACAGCTAGTGGTCTAAAAAGAAACAGCCTATCTATATAGACGTTAAAGAAAGAACCAAACAAACACCTCACAAGCAATCTGTAGAGGCTTACTTATATCTGCATTTAAGAATTTTAGCTATAAGTATTTTAACTGATTTTAAGGAAACCTTTAGACAAACTAAACAATTACGAACTTTATAATTTGACTCGTCCATATATTTCATCTTACACAAATAGAGTTTTAAAGTAGATTTAATTTTCTACATTTAGGGGAACAATAAAGGCAATCATTCATCCACCGATGCCACTTACAACCACATGTTTAAAAATATTTTTAAGAATATTATCTTGGCCAAGCAGTTTTTGGTATAGCAATATCATCATATATATATAAAGAGATTCAGGGTAGAGCAAAGTAATTTTCTTCCCGTTCTCATTTTTTCCTGCTGGAATTATTACAGGCATTTTAAAAGCTAACTTTAGAGGAGATTTTGTGAAATTCTAAGATCAGCAGTTTTCTGAGGGAATTTTTCTAAGAAACCACAGAAAAACAAAAGGTAAAAAAAAGAAACAAGCAAAAATCCAGTCACATTCATGACATTAATTTTTCTCTCTGAGGAATATAGCTAAACTTTAATTATGTATTTCTAGCTTGATACAATTACCAAGAACAGGCAGATTTTCGGCATCAAGTAGTTTTAATTTTATCTGTAACGAATTCTCCATCTTCTAGGTTTAGTTTCGGGAAAATTCTCCTCATACATTGGTGTCTGTCCTGACCTGGTGTACCTTACGTGAAGTTTTTCTTAATTTGGTCCCAGGAATCCTCCGTAGACCGCAAATGTCACAAAAAGGTTTTGCGTGTATTGCTTTAACCCTCTATAAAAAGATTTACGCCCATCAATCTCCTCAGAAACTGAAGTGTGGATCGGCACCTTCCTTTCGTCGACCTACTAGGACTTACACTAAGGAAGCGGTAAAAATCAGCTCAAGTCTTTATTATATATCAGTTCATTCACCCGGTATCACCAACTATTCCCAAGAGAGGAAGGATTTTTATCTTAGTTAAACCAATAAATTATATTCTTACTTTCCTTCTTACCAGTGACAGAGCCGCCTTTTGGCCGTTAGGAGCCGGCTAGAAATGCCCCTTCAGCTCGTTTCCGGTCCTAGGCTATTCTCATTGGACAATAAAATGTGATTGGCATAAGCTAGACACAATTATGGCCGAGTCTGTGTTAACATCTTCCCAGTCTGGAAAATTTATTACTTCACTAATTGCAGATAGGGTGGACTCACGAAATACGGGGCAGGAGATTAAATTTGTACTTTAAACAGTGGATAACTCTTTAGTCATAAGCACATCTCATGAAATATTTTAGATATGTTAAGCTAAAAATATTATGCATTGTTTTTCTGAGATTCAAACTTACTTATCACGTATTGTTATTCACTCTATGTGGCAATACTGTTTGCACAGTATCTGTCTTTATGAAAATCTATACTTCATTATACAATTTCCTAATGCTTCACTAATGAGTATATATAATTGCAGCCTATATAATTCAGGAAGATAGACGTGACTCTCTCAGTGTGGGTTTACCTGCTCTCATAATGACCCTTCCCGCTACCTCCTTGTCAACCCGGCAATTACTTTTATCACAAGCAAGAATAAAAAAGAACAGAGAGATAAAGGGGGAAGAGGCTCTAAACGTTGTATTCAAATCACCTTCACTAAACATAGAGAAAAGCAAATTAATATCTCTGAAGGTGTTTTAAATGCATTGAGGGATTTTTCTTTTCATTTCTAATAAAAAAGACCTTAAGGAAGATAAAAGAGATGCAGACAAAGCCCCATATTTTGGGGGGGAAAGGATCCAAAGGCCAAATTGCAGGACAAAATCCACCCAGGGTCTAGCAAATAGTAAACACAAATAAAATTTAAGTTTTATTTCGATTCTAGTAAATATAAAAGAGAACTCTTCCATTTGTATATCTACTTTAAAATAATTTATCAACCTGACCTATTTACTGTAATTGCTTTTTTCTTTTTATTAATTTGACATATCTTCTTGTAGAGTAACATAAGCATGTATAGGTTTTAAACTACTAATTAAATTGCATACACACATTAACATAATAGGAATACAGCTACATAACAAAAGCAGACCTACAATTACCAGCCATCTCCAGTGAAACCAAAAAAAACCAGTTAGGCACCCTAGGCATTTGTGAAAACTTATCAATGATATGATGGATATTGTGTAACTGAATTTGAATAGTTTGAGAAAAATCAGACAAATTAAAACAACACATTCCTGGGAACTGTTCACATCCCATATGTTCTTTTAAAAGTAGATAGTCTGTAGTCGCAAGATTTTGGAGCACTGCAACTTGCACTTCTCCTAATTCTTGGTTGAGTTCCGACAGTATAGATCCAGTCAAATTTGTTGTTTTACTGTATGCACAGGCCAGCTTAGATATCTCCTTCTTCATTCCAATGGCAAGTCCAGGAACCTGTGGGATGAATGCAGCTACAACTGGAACAGCGCCAGGATCTTTGTTGAAGTTTTTCGATGTTCATCTTCTGGAATGACTCTTCCAGAGAATATTGATGTTGGAAGTTCTTCTTCATATCATATCTTAATTCGTTTTCTGGGTAGCCAAATTAGGCTTTAATCCTCTGTATAAACACAAACAAACCCTTTGCCCACACTTTGATATACGCTTTATATCATTGTGAAGAACTTATTGTATTGGAGATCACCACACAGGAACAGCTTTTTTTTTTTTAAGAGAAAGGAATATTATCAGAAAAATGTACTTCCATAGCTGATCGTCTGACACCCTGTTAGTCCATTCTTGGGTTCTGTGATTCTGCTGCTGTGTTGTTCCTTCAGTTTTTCCTTTGTTCTCATATTCCACAGATGAGTGAAATCATTTGGTATTTCTCTTTCTCCGCTTGCCTTATTTCACTGAGCATAATACCCTCTAGCTCCACCCATGTTGTTGCAAATGGTAGGATTTGTTTTCTTCTTATGGCTGAGTAATATTCCATTGTGTATATGTACCACATCTTCTTTATCCATTCATCTACTGATGGACACTTAGGTTGCATCCAATTCTTGGCTATTGTAAATAGTGCTGCGATAAACATAGCTGTGCATCTGTCTTTTTCAACCTTGAGTGCTGCATTCCTAGGGTAAATTCCTAGGAGTGGAATTCCTGGGTCAAATGGTAAGTCTATTTTGAGCATTTTGAGGAACCTCCATACTGATTTCCACAATGGTTGAAGTAATTTACATTCCCACCAGCAGTGTAGGAGGGTTCCCCTTTCTCCACAACCTCGCAAACATTTGTTGTTCTTTGTCTTTTGGATGGCAGCCATCCTTACTGGTGTGAGGTGATACCTCATTGTGGTTTTAATTTGCATTTCTCTGATAATTAGTGATGTGGAGCATCTTTTCATGTGTCTGTTGGCCACCTGTATTTCTTTTTTGGAGAACTGTCTGTTCAGTTCCAATGCCCATTTTTTAATTGGATTATTTGTTTTTTGTTTGTTGAGGTGTGTGAGCTCTTTATATATTTTGGATGTCAAGCCTTTATCAGATCTGTCATTTACAAATATATTCTCCCATACTGTAGGGTTCCTTTTTGTTCTATTGGTGGTGTCTTTTGCTGCACAGAAGCTCTTCACCTTAATATAGTCCCATTTGTTCATTTTTGCTGCTGTTTTCCTTGCCCGGGGAGATATGTTCAAGAAGAGGTCACTCATGTTTATGTCTAAGAGGTTTTTGCCTATGTCTTTTTCTAAGAGTTTTATGGTTTCATGACTTACATTCAGGTCTTTGATCCATTTTGAATTTACTTTTGTGTATGGGGTTAGACAATGGTCCAGTTTCATTCTCCTACATGTAGCTGTCCAGTTTTGCCAGCACCATCTGTTGAAGAGGCTGTCATTTCGCCATTGTATGTCCATGGTTCCTTTATCAAATATTAATTGACCATATATGTTTGGGTTAATGTCTGAAGTCTCTAATCTCTTCCACTGATCTGTGGCTCTTTCTTGTGCCAGTACCAAATTGTCTTGATTACTATGGCTTTATAGTAGAGCATGAAGTTGGGGAGTGAGATCCCCGCCACTTTATTCTTCTTTCTCAGGATTGCTCTTGCTATTCGGGGTCTTTGGTGTTTCCATATGAATTTTTAAACTATTTGTTCCAGTTCATTGAAGAATGTTGTTGGTAATTTGATAGGGATTGCATCAAATCTGTATATTGCTTTGGGTAGGATGGCTTTTTACGATATTAATTCTTCCTAGCCACGAGCATGGGATGAGTTTCCATTTGTTAGTGTCCCTTTTAATTTCTCTTAAGATTGACTTGTAGTTTTCAGGGTATAGGTCTTTCACTTCTTTGATAACGTTTATTCCTAGGTGTTTTATTCTTTTTGATGCAATTGTGAATGGAATTGTTTTCCTAATTTCTCTTTCTATTGGTTAATTGTTAGTATATAGGAAAGCCACAGATTTCTGTGTGTTAATTTTGTATCCTGCAACTTTGCTGTATTCCGATATCAGTTCTAGTAGTTTTGGAGTGGAGTCTTTAGGGTTTTTTATGTACAATATCATGTCATCTGAAAATAGTGACAGTTTAACTTCTTCTTTACCAATGTGGATTCCTTTTATTTCTTTGTTTTGTCTGATTGCCATGGCTAGGACCTCCAGTACTATGTTAAATAACAGTGGGGAGAGTGGACAAACCTGTCTTGTTCCTGATCTCAGAGGAAAAGCTTTCAGCTTCTCTCTATTCAGTATAATGTTGGCTGTGGGTTTATCATATATGGCCTTTATTATGTTGAGGTACTTGCCCTCTATACCCATTTTGTTGAGAGTTTTTATCATGAATGGATGTTGAGTTTTGTCAAATGCTTTTTCAGCATCTGTGGAGATGATCATGTGGTTTTTGTCTTTCTTTTTGTTGATGTGGTGGATGATGTTGATGGATTTTCGAATGTTGTACCATCCTTGCATCCCTGGGATGAATCCCACTTGGTCATGGTGTATGATCCTTTTGATATATTTTTGAATTCGGTTTGCTAACATTTTATTGAGAATTTTTGCATCTACATTCATCAGGGATACTGATCTATAGTTTTCTTTTTTGGTGGGGTCTTTGCCTGGTTTTGGAATTAGGGTGATGTTGGCTTCATAGAATGAGTTTGGGAGTATTCTCTCCTCTTCTATTTTTTGGAAAACTTTAAGGAGAATGGGTATTATGTCTTCTCTGTGTGTCTGATAAAATTCTGAGGTAAATCCGTCCGGCCCGGGGGTTTTGTTCTTGAGTAGTTTTTTGATTACCGCTTCAATTTCTTTGCTCGTAATTGGTTTAACTTTTGTGTTTCTTCCTTGGTCAGTCTTGGAAGGTTGTATTTTTCTAGGAAGTTGTCCATTTCTTCTAGGTTTTCCAGCTTGTTGGCATATAGGTTTTCATAGTAGTCTTTAATAATTCTTTGTATTTCTGTGGAGTCTGTCATGATTTTTCTGTTCTCATTTCCAATTCTGTTGATTTTTGTTGATTCTCTTTTTCTCTTAATAAGTTTGGCTAGAGGCTTATCTATTTTGTTTATTTTCTCAAAGAACCAGCTCTTGGTTTCATTGATTTTTGCTATTGTTTTATTCTTCTCAATTTTGTTTATTTCTTCTCTGATCTTTATTATGTCCCTCCTTCGCTGACTTTAGGCCTCATTTGTTCTTCATTTTCCATTTTCGATAATTGTGATGTTAGACTATTCATTTGGGATTGTTGTTCCTTCTTCAAGTGTGCCTGGATCGCTATATACTTTCCTCTTAAGGCTACTTTTGCTGCGTCCCACAGAAGTTGGGGCTTTGTGTTGTTGTTGTCATTTGTTTCCATATATTCCTTGATCTCTATTTTGTTCTTTGATCCATTGATTATTTAGGAGCATGTTGTTAAGCCTCCATGTGTTTGTGAGCCTTTTTGTTTTCTTTGTAGAATTTATTTATTTCTAGTTTTATACCTTTGTGTTCCAAAAAGTTGGTTGGTAGAATTTCAATCTTTTGGAATTTACTGAGGCTCTTTTTGTGGCCTAGTATGTGGTCTATTCTGGAGAATGTTCCATGTGCACTTGAGAAGAATGTATATCCTGTTGCTTTTGGATGTAGAGTTATATAGATGTCTATTAGGTCCATCTGTTCTACTGTGTTGTTCAGTGCCTCCGTGTCCTTACTTATTTTCTGCCCGGTGAATCTATCCTTTGTGGTGAGTGGTGTGTTGAAGTCTCCTAAAATGAATGCATTGCAGTCTATTTCCCCCTTTAGTTCTGTTAGTATTTGTTTCACATATGCTGGTGCCCCTGTGTTGGGTGCATATACATTTAGAATGGCTGTATCCTTTTGTTGGACTGAGCCCTTTATCATTATGTAGTGTCCTTCTTTATCTCCTGTTACTTTCTTTGTTTTGAAGTCTATTTTGTCTCATATTAGTACTGCAGCCCCTGCTTTCTTTTCCCTGTTGTTTGCCTGAAATATGTTTTCCCATCCCTTGACTTTTAGTCTGTGCATGTCTTTGGGTTTGAGGTGAGTTTCTTGTAAGCAGCGTATAGATGGGTCTTGCTTTTTTATCCATTCTATTACTCTGTGTCTTTTGATTGGTGCATTCAGTCCATTAGCATTTAGGGTGACTATTGAAAGATATGTACTTATTGCCATTGCAGGCTTTAAATTCGTGGTTACCAAAGGTTCAAGGTTAGCTTCTTTAGTATCTTACTGCCTAACTTAGCTCACTTACTGAGCTGTTATATACACTGTCTGTAGATTCTTTTCTTCTCTCCCTTCTTGTTCCTCCTCCTCGATTCTTCATATGTTGGGTGTTTTGTGCTGTGCTATTTCTAGGAGTGCTCCCATCTAGAGCAGTCCCTGTAAGGTGCCCTGTAGAGGTGGATTGTGGGAGGCAAATTCCCTCAGCTTTTGCTTGTCTGGGAATTATTTAATCCCTCCATCATATTTAAATGATAATCGTGCTGGATACAGTATCCTTGGTTCAAGGCCCTTCTGTTTCATTGCATTAAATATATCATGCCATTCTCTTCTGGCCTGTAAGGTTTCTGTCGAGAAGTCTGATGATAGCCTGATGGGTTTTCCTTTATAGGTGACTTTTTTCTCTCTAGCTGCCTTTAAAACTCTTTCCTTGTCCTTGATCTTTGCCATTTTAATTATTATGTGTCTTGGTGTTGTCCTCCTTGCGTCCTTTCTGTTGGGAGTTCTGTGTATTTCCACGGTCTGTTCGATTGTTTCCTCCCCCAGTTTGGGGAAGTTTTCAGCAATTATTTCTTCAAAGACACTTTCTATTGTTTTTCTCTCTCTTCTTCTTCTGGTACCCCTATAGTACGGTTATTGTTCCTTTTGGATTGGTCACACAGTTCTCTTAATATTGTTTCAGTCCTGGAGATCCTTTTATCTCTCTCTATGTCAGCTTCTATACGTTCCTGTTCTCTGGTTTCTATTCCATCAATGGCCTCTTGCATCTTATCCATTCTGCTTATAAATCCTTCTAGAGTTTGTTTCACTTCTGTAATCTCCTTCCTGGCATTTGTGTTCTCCCCCGGACTTCATCCCATTGCTCTTGCATATTTCTCTGCATCTCTGTCAGCATGTTTATGATTTTTATTTTGAATTCTTTTTCAGGAAGACTGGTTAGGTCTGTCTCCTTCTCTGGTGTTGTCTCTGTGATGTTGGTTTGCCTGTAATTTTGCCTTTTCATGGTGATAGAGATAGTTTGCAGAGCTGGAATGAGTGACAGCTGGAAGAACTTCCCTTCTTGTTGGTTTGTGGCCTTACTCTCCTGGGAGAACAGCGACCTCTAGTGGCTTGTGCTCGGCAGCTTCGCACAGACAGGGCTTCTGATTCCTGCCTGGCTGCCATGGAGTTTCTCTCTTGCTGTGGGCGTGGCCTGGCTCGGGCTGCCCCTTTGCAAGGTGCTGGGTTCTCGCAGGTGTGGATGTGGTCTGGATGTTTTCCTGTGTCCTTTGGTCTCTATTCTAGGAAGAGTTGTCTTTGTTATATTTTCATAAATACATGTGATTTTGGGATATTTCTGCTGCTCTATTCACGCCGCCATCTTGGCTCTGCTTTGTAAACTACTGTAATTGCTTTTATATAGAAAAATTTTAGTGACAGATTTGTGGCTACATATATGTGATCTTAAAACAAAGCTGTGGGGGATGCAAAGGCAATTGAGTCAGTTTTACATGTTCAGGAAGCTAAGGATTAGGTTAATTGATCTAGCCTAGGTCATAACACTAATAGACTGAAGGCTGCCCCAGAAGGACAAACCAGGTGCTCTTTTTGATATAGTATTTTTATCTTGAAACTAACAGGTGTGCCTAATTTGGCTCACTGTAGACGTTACTAAGTAGCATTTCCAAAGACTGGCTTGGGTAGTTCTCCTCATCCCACCAGCTTTCCAGAGTTGTTCTAAGTAAATAATCTCAATAGAAATAGTTTGCCCTCCTAAGTAAATAATCTCAATAGAAATAGTTTGCCCTCCAAATGCAGTTTGAAGAAAACTTCCTTAGTCCCCTTCCTGTCAGTGTGTCAAACCTACCTAAGCACATCCTACATAGAAATTCCTTCACAGCCCATTATCTTACTTAGATATTTTGTTCTTTCTCCATCCAAAATATAACCCAGATATGTCAAAATTACAGTTAGTCACAATTCTGTAAAAAATTCTGAACTTGAAGGAACTGCATACAGAGATATTGAAAACACACTGTGATTAATATAAAATCCAGATGCCAAGTTAATGTTCATTTTAACATTTTGGAACTTGGAATGTATTGGGATGGAGAAGATGACAAGTGAACACCACAATGTCAGAATTTCAAAATGAAAGCAGGATCCACAGAGGACCAGTGCAAAACCACTTCTTTTAACCATATGTAAAAGACTAAAAATTATATATGGTTTAAAATTTGATTTGTATATAGTTAGATGAATAAGTTAACTGTTAAGTTTATTTTATAAATTTTTTTATTCCTCTGCCACGGGCACATATATTATTTTATACTTATATTGGGATTTTATATAAAGAAGCAAAAGAATCACATCAGTCATTTTAAAATAGATTTCACTTCTATAAGGACACAACTGACAATCAGACTGATGATTCTGATGGAAATAATGGTCAGACCAGGTAAGCAACACCCTATATAGAACAGTGCCTGAGTGAGGTATATGTTTTACTTTTAAATTCACTATATTTTATGTATCTGCTAAAGTATATTTTCAGAAATTGGAAAAACATAACTCACAAATATAAAGTGAACATTAGTCAAAAATTGTATTTAATACATTTGTTAATGAAAGGACAAGTAATGTATTCAGACTGGTTCAAAGGAGAACTTAAAGAGAGTTGGTAGAAATACTGACATAAATTTGTCAATATATATAAAATGGGTTTATATCTTGTAAAAGAATGAAATGTATTATGTGGGCTTATTTTTTCATTCCAAGTGGCAATCAAATATACTTTTACTGGACAGAATATACTTGCATAGCTTAAATAAAAAATTATCTGTATTTCTACCAGTTGAAAACAAAGTAAATTCTACCTCTACGAAATAGGAAATAACCTAGTGAATATAAAATCATCAAATTTTAAACTCGTCTTGTTTTCAATTTTTTTATTGAAATATAGGTAATACACTGTATGTATTGGTTTCAGTCATAAAACCTAGTGATTCAACAATTACATACATTACTAAATGCTCACCATAAGTGTAGTTACCATCTGTCAACATACAAAGAAATCACAATATTATGATTATATTCCCTGTGCTATAAACTTCCATTCATGTGAATAATTTATTTTATGATTTGAAGTTTGCACCTCTTTATCCCCTTCACCTATTTCACCCACCACCCCCATCCCCCTCCCTATGACACCCAACAGTCTGTTCTCCATGTGTATGAATCTATTTCTGTAAGACTTTTAAATGAAATAATGCCCAGAGGATTTGCTAGGTAGTGCCTAGGACACATTTCGGAATTTATTCTGTCCAGTTTTAAGTATAGTAAAACTTTTTAAACACTTCATTTGCTTACATTTTATTAGTCTTTTCTATATATCTGACTATAATATTTCACTATAAATGTATCTTATATCTCTGTTAATGCATTGGTAATACTCTTAATTGCTATGGAGTGAATGTGTGTGCCCCTCAAAATTCATGTTGAAGCCCTAATCCTCAAGGTAATGGCATTTAGAGGTGGGACCTTCAGGAGACAATCAGGTTTAGATGAGGTCATAAGGATGGAACCCCCACAATGGGATTAGTGGCCTTACAAAAAGAGGAAAACACCAGAACCCACTGTCTCTCCATTATGTGAGGATATAGCAAGAATACTATCTGGAAAGCAGAAAGAGGGTTCTTAACAGATACTGAATCTATTGACACCTTGATTGTTGATTTTCCAGCTTTCAGAATTGTGAGAAATAAATATATGTTGTTTAAGCCACCTAGTCTATGGTAATTTGTTGTTGCAGCTAGAGCAGATGAAAAGAAATTTCAGCTCAAACAATGCCTAAAATATAAACATTATTTTTGAAATATTTGTACCTATATTAAATAAATCTTTTCTTTTTTCCTAGGGGTAAAAAGATGCTTTGGGTATGGACTCATCTGTTTTGATGGTAATATTCCACAAAAATTGAAATAAACTGAAAAGAAATGAACACATATTCACTTAGGTTGTTGAACAAAAGCAAACATCAGCCTTGTCTTCATTCAATATTGCTGGTACTCTCACCAGTGTGGTTTTTCCCTTTTTTATACTTTAAGAACAGGTCTCAGTAGATTTTTGTGCTTAGCTCTGGACTGTGACAAGACTTCACCCAGGCCATACTATTACTCTTTGGCTTACATGTAGCATACAGTTAGCCATCCTATACACTGTGGATGAAAATTGCTAGCTGTTATATTTTTCAAATGATCTTGTCGGTATCGGTGTTGTCCATCAGTTGGCATGACTTCCCATAACATGGCCACTATACAAGTTCCCTAATTTTAAAAAACACATCAAAAAGGGAGCTACACTTATGGAAATAAACTATCAGGATAGTGTCTCCTTTTCAACTTTACTCCATAAAGCACACTATGACCTTCACCATAGAGAACTTACAAAATAAGTAAATTAGCAGCAAATAGTTGAGACTTTCAAATGCAAGGCATTACACATGATAAGCCTGTTTAGGACAAACAGCTAAAAGCATGGAGTTAGGAGAGGGAATTTTTACTTTCAGAAAGAGAAAGACAAAAAGCAAATTTAAAGGGCCAGGCAATACAATAAGGCATATTTTTTCTCATAGATCTGAAGAGTATCTCAAAGGTACAGTTTAAGATTCAGTATTTAGTATTTTAGTGCAACAGAGATACTTGCAACAGAGATACTTTCAAATTATCAGTGTTAATACACAAGATAAAGGAAACCTAAAAATTGTTATTTAATTTTTGCATTTCATTAATCATTTTCAACCACACTCTTTGGTTAAATTCTACAAGAAGAGCTAATACCATGAAGTTAACAAAGAATATTTAACTTTGCACAAGAGAAGATCCTTATGGCTGAGGGGGAAGATGGACAATCATTTTATTATTATTATTCTTAACATCATGTCCTCCTCCTCTTCAACTCTCTTAAAATTTTTGGTCTTAAACGTTCTTTAAAAATTATAGAGTACCCCTTCTATTCAACATAGTACTGGAAATTCTAGCCAGATCAATTATTCAAGAAAAAGAAGTAAAAGGCATTCAAAATGGGAAGGAAGAAATAAAATTAATTTGTTCAGAGTTATAATAATCTTTTACGCAGAAAACTCTAAAGATACCACAAAAACTGGTAGAATTAAGACAGATTCGGCAAAGATGAAGGATTCAAAATCAATATGCAAAGACTATACACTAACAATGAATGATTACAAAAGGAAATTGAGAAAAAATTCCATTAACAATAGGATCAAAAACAATAAAGTACTTAAGTGTAAATTTAACCAAAGAGATGAAGGATTTATACACTGAAAACTACAGAATGTTGACAGAAATCAAACAAAACATAAATAAATGGAAAGATATGCCTGTCTATGTATTGGAAGACTTCCTTACAATGTCAGTGCGACCCAAAGTAATCTATAGATCCACTGCAATCCCCATCAAAATCCCAAAGACGTTTTCTTGTAGAAACAGAAAAAATTCATCCTAAAATTCATATGGAATCTCAAGAGACCCCAGGTAGACCGAACAAAGTTGGAGGTCTCACTTTCTGATTTGCTGGTTGTCATTGTGGGCACACAAGAATGGAGGCCAGTGTTGGAAGCTAGGCCAGGAGTGTACAGGTGAACTGCTGGAGGGGCCAGCTCCAGGTGAGCCCAGTGGTGCAGACCAGTAACCCAAGACAGGGTTGGAATCAGGCTCACAAGGGGTTGCATGGGCCCTGGCTGTTTTCATGCACTTCTGTGGCTACAAGGTCGCTCCACAGGTGTGTATACATACAGCAATGCAGACTGGTGATGGGGGTGAAGTTGGAGGCATGCAGGTGGACAGATGGGGAATTAGTTGAACATAAGTCCAGTGGTGCAGGCCAGTGATGGGAGACAGGCCCTAACCCAAGCCCACAGCAGCTGTGGGAGACTGGGCAAGCAGTGTACACATCCTTGGATGAATGATCTTGCCCCGGGTACGGACATGGATGGGCATTAGGAGGTGGCATGCAAGTGTACAGCTGGAAGGGCTGGCCCTGAGAGCATGCATGGTGCGGGAGTTAGCTGTGCCGACCTAGGCTATTCTCTTGCACTTGCTCAGCTGCAGAGAACTGGGCAGGCTGCCAGTAAGGGTCCTTGGGCTTCAGTGGGGGGTGGGAAGGGAGGGAGTGGGCAGGAACTCAGGCAGCTGGCATCAGCAAACACAAATACCTGTGGGGCAAAAACAGATGAAATCTGCAGGGCATCCACAGCAGCTGTGCTGGCCATTGGTCTCAGTGGTGAAAGTTTCTGGGGTTGTCTGCATAATACGTGACTGGGAACTGGTCACCTCCAGTGGGGGCTGGTAATGAAAGTTCCTGGTTTTTCTCATTGTTTCTAGCCATCTGTCTGTGTCACTGCTTTGCCAGTGTCTGGGAGAGGTGAAATCAAAGTACATCCTTTGTGGAGTGCCCCCCAAAACTGGAGAAGTGGTCACTCTCCCTGCTCTCCCTATTCCAATGAGGTAACACTTCTTGGTTTGAGAATTCCCTTTCAGTGCAGGGTAAGGCTGGCTTGGAAGAGGCAAAATAACACTGTTCTTCCTTCCCTTTTAGTACAGTTGTTTCAAGGCTTTTCGTTCCACTGTATCACTGAAGTTTCATAAGTGGACTTCATAGTTCTTTCAGACTTGCTTTTATTCATGGATACATGTCTAAATGCTGATCTTTGGGGGAGCGGGATGGAGGCTGGGGGTCTCCTACTCTGCTATCTTTGTGACATCATTTTGATTTTTTTTTTTGTAGCTAATTATTTTTTATTGAAGGGTAGTTGACACACAGTATTACATTACATTAGTTTCAGGTGTACAACACAGTGATTCAACATTTATATACATGATAATTCTAGGTAACAGCTATCACCATAGCAAGTTGTTACAATATTCTGACTATATATCTTATGCTATACATTACATCCCGGTTACTTATATATTTTACAATTGGAAGTGTGTACTTTTTTTTTGTCGTTGTGAGGGCATCTCTCATATTTATTGATCAAATAGTTGTTAACAACAATAAAATTCTGTATAGCGGAGTCAATGCTCAATGCACAATCATTAATCCACCCCAAGCCTAATTTTCGTCAGTCTCCAATCTTCTGAAGCATAACGAACAGGTTCCTACATGGAGAACAAATTCTTACATAGTGAATAAGTTACATGGTGAACAGTACAAGGGCAGTCATCACAGAAACTTTCGATTTTGCTCATGCATTATGAACTATAAACAGTCAGTTCAAATATGAATACTCATTTGATTTTTATACTTGATTTATATGTGGATACCACATTTCTCTCTTTATTGTTATTTTTAATAAAATGCTGAAGTGGTAGGTAGATACAAGATAAAGGTAGAAAACATAGTTTGGTGTTGTAAGAGAGCAAATGTAGATGATCAGGTGTGTGCCTGTAGACTATGTGTTAATCCAAGCTAGACCAGGGCAATAAAACATCCACATATGCAGAAGATTTCTCTCAGAACAGGGGGGGTGAGGTTCTAAGCCTCACCTCTGTTGATCCCCAATTTCTCACCTGATGGCCCCCCTGCGACTGTGCCTGTCTTAGGTTGTTCCTCCCTTGAGGAATCTTACCCGTCTCTGGCTAACCAGTCATCTTCCGGAGCCACATAAGGAAATGTAAAGTTGGTAAGTGAGAGAGAAGCCTTATTGTTTGAAAAGGTTAGCTTTTTAATTCTTTGCATATTTATGCCCTGTGGCTTCTGTGCCCAGCATTTGTCTTGAGGTATCTTTACCACTTGGAAGAATTACGATACTCAGTGAATTTGATATGAGGCACGAATTCTATTTAAGGGTTATGATTAGGAAGGAAGAAGAAAAGCTATAGAAGTAGTAGGCGGCAGAAAACATGGGAAGATTGATTGTTTCTTTGACATATCTTCTTGTAGAGTAACTTCAGCATGTATCGGTTTTAAGCTACTACTTAAATTGCGCACACACATTAAGATAATAGGAGTATAGTTACATAACCAAAGCATACCTGTAATTACCAACCATCTCCAGTGAAACCAAGAAAACCAGTTAGGCACCTTAGGCATTTGTGAAAACTTATCTATGATATGGTGGATATTGTCCAACTGAGCTTGAACAGTCTGAGAGAAATCAGACAAATTAAAACAACCCATTCCTGGGGACTGTTCACATTCCATATGTTCTTTTAACAGTAAATAGTCTGTAGTTGTAAGATTTTGGAGCACTACAATTTGCACTTCTCCTAATTCTTGGTTGAGTTCCAACAGTATAGATCCAGTCAAATTTGTTGTTTTACTGTATGCACAGGCCAGCTTAGATATCTTCTTCTTCATTCCCGTGGCAAGACCAGGAACTGGTGGGATGAGTGCATCTACAGCTGTAGCAGTGTGTGGATCTCTGTTGGGGTTTTTTGATGCTCATCTTCTGGCATGAGTCTTCCAGAGAGTGCTGATGTTGGAAGTTCTTTTTCATATCGTATCTTAGTTCATTTTCGGGATAGCCCAATTAGGCTTTGATCCTCTGTATAAACACAAACAGACCCTTTGCCTACACTTTTACATGCCCTTTATACCTTTGTGTAGAACTCATTGGAGGTCACCGCACAGGAACTGCCTTTGTTTTTTTGTCTTTTTGGTATCATAAATCTACACTTACATGATGAATATTATGTTTACTAGGCTCTCCCCTATACCAGGTCCCCCCTATAAACCCCTTTACAGTCACTGTCCATCAGCATAGCAAAATGTTGTAGAATCACTACTTGCCTTCTCTGTGTTGTACAGCCCTTCCCTTTCTCCCACCCCCCCCATGCATGCTAATCTTAATACCCCCTTCTTCTCCCCCCCTTATCTCTCCCAACCCACCCATCCTCCCTAGTCCCTTTCCCTTTGGTACCTGTTAGTCCATTCTTGAGTTCTGTGATTCTGCTGCTGTTTTGTTCCTTCACTTTCTCCTTTGTACTTATACTCCACAGATGAGTGAAATCATTTGGTATTTCTCTTTCTCTGCTTGGCTTGTTTCACTGAGCACAATACCCTCCAGCTCCATCCATGTTGCTGCAAATGGTAGGATTTTCCCTTTTCTTATGGCTGAGTAGTATTCCATTGTGTATATGTACCACTTCTTCTTTATCCATTCATCTGTCGATGGACATTTAGGTTTCTTCCAATTCTTGGCTATTGTGAATAGTGCTGCGATAAACATAGGGGTGCATTGGTCTTTCTCATACTTGATTGCTGCATTCTTTGGGTAAATTCCTTGGAGTGCAATTCCTGGGTCAAATGGTAAGTCTGTTTTGAGCATTTTGATGTACCTCCATACTGCTTTCCACAGTGGTTGAACTAACTTACATTCCCACCAGCAGTGTAGGAGGGTTCCCCTTTCTCCACAGCCTCGCCAACATTTGTTGTTGTTTGTCTTTTGGATGGCAGCCATCCTTACTGGTGTGAGGTGATACCTCATTGTAGTTTTAATTTGCATTTCTCTGATAATTAGTGATGTGGAGCATCTTTTCATGTGTCTGTTGGCCATCTGTATTTATTTTTTCGAGAACTGTCTATTCAGTTCCTCTGCCCATTTTTTACTTGGGTTATCTATTTTTTGTTTGTTGAGGCGTGTGAGCTCTTTATATATTCTGGACGTCAAGCCTTTATTGGATGTGTCATTTTCAAATATATTCTCCCATACTGTAGGGTTCCTTTTTGTTCTACTGATGGTGTCTTTGCTGTACAGAAGCTTTTCAGCTTAATATAGTCCCACTTGTTCATTTTTGCTGTTGTTTTCCTTGCCCGGGAAGATATGTTCAAGAAGAGGTCACTCATGTTTATGTCTAAGAGGTTTTTGCCTATGTTTTCTTCCAAGAGTTTAATGGTTTCATGGCTTACATTCAGGTCTTTGATACATTTTGAGTTTACTTTTGTATATGGGGTTAGACAATGGTCCAGTTTCATTCTCCTACATGTAGCTGTCCAGTTTTGCCAGCACCATCTGTTGAAGAGACTGTCATTTTCCCATTCTATGTCCATGTCTCCTTTATCAAATATTAATTGACCATATATGTCTGGGTTAATGTCTGGATTCTCTAGTCTGTTCCATTGGTCTGTGGCTCTGTTCTTGTACAAGTACCAAATTGTCTTGATTACTATGGCTTTATAGTAGAGCTTGAAGTTGGGGAGTGAGATCCCCCCTACTTTATTCTTCTTTCTCAGGATTGCTTTGGCTATTCCGGGTGTTTGGTGTTTCCATATGAATTTTTGAATTATTTGTTCCAGTTCATTGAAGAATGTTGCTGGTAGTTTCATAGGGATTGCATCAAATCTGTATAATGCTTTGGGCAGGATGGCCATTTTGACGATATTAATTCTTCCTAGCCACGAGCATGGGATGAATTTCCATCTGTTAGTGTCCCCTTTAATTTCTCTTAAGAGTGACTTGTAGTTTTCAGAGTATAAGTCTTTCACTTCTTTGATTAGGTTTATTCCTAGGTATTTTATTCTTTTTGATGCAATTGTGAATGGAGTTGTTTTCCTGATTTCTCTTTCTGTTGGTTCATTGTTAGTGTATAGGAAAGCCACAGATATCTTGGCTGTGTGTTGATTTTGTATCCTGAAACTTTCTGTATTCCAATATCAGTTCTAGTAGTTTTGGTGTGGAGTCTTTAGGGTTTTTTATGTACAGTATCATGTCATCTGCAAATAGTGACAGTTTAACTTCTTCTTTAGCAATCTGGATTCCATGTATTTTTTTGTTTTGTCTGATTGCCTTGGCTAGGACCTCCAGTACTATGTTAAATAACAGCGGGGAGAGTGGGCATCCCTGTCTAGTTCCCGATCTCAGAGGAAATGCTTTCAGCTTCTCGCTGTTCAATATAATGTTGACTGTGGGTTTATCACAGGTGGCCTTTATTATTTGAGTTACTTGCCCTCTATTCCCATTTTGCTGAGAGTTGTTATCGTGAATGGATGTTGAACATTGTCAAATGCTTTTTCAGCATCTATGGAGATGATCATGTGGTTTTTGTCTTTCTTTTTGTTGATGTGGTGGATGATGTTGATGGACGTTCGAATGTTGTACCATCCTTGCATCCCTGGGATGAATCCCACTTGGTCATGGTGTATGATCCTTTTGATGTATTTTTGAATTCGGTTTGCTAATATTTTGTTGAGTATTTTTGCACTTACGTTCATCAGGAATATTGGTCTGTAGTTTTATTTTTGGTGGGGTCTTTGCCTGGTTTTGGTATTAGGGTGATGTTAGCTTCATAGAATGAGTTTGGGAGTATCCTCTCCTCCTCTATTTTTTGGAAAACTTTAAGGAGAAAGGGTATTATGTCTTCTCTGTATGTCTGATAAAATTCCGATGTAAATCCATCTGGCCCGGGGATTTTTTTCTTTGGTAGTTTTTTGATTACTGCTTCAATTTCGTTGCTGGTAATTGGTCTGTTTAGATTTTCTGTTTCTTTCTGGGTCAGTCTTGGAAGGTTGTATTTTTCTAGGAAGTTGTCCATTTCTCCTAGGTTTCCCAGCTTGTCAGCATATAGGTATTCATACTATTCTCTAATAATTCTTTGTATTTCTGTGGGGTCTGTCATGATTTTTCGTTTCTTGTTTCTGATACTGTTGATTTGTGTTGACTCTCTTTTCCTCTTAATAAGTCTAGCTAGAGGCTTATCTATTTTGTTTATTTTCTTGAAGAACCAGCTCTTGGTTTCATTGATTTTTGCTATTGTTTTATTCTTCTCAATTTTTTTTATTTCTTCTCTGATCTTTATTATGTCCCTCCTTCTGCTGACCTTAGGCCTCATCTGTTCTTCTTTTTCCAATTGTGATAACTGTGATATTAAACCATTCATTTGGGATTATTCTTCCTTCTTTAAATATGCTTGGATTGCTATATAGTTTCCTCTTAAGACTGCTTTTGCTGTGTCCCACAGAAGTTGAGGCTTAGTGTTGTTGTTGTCATTTGTTTCCATATATTGCTGGATAACCATTTTGATTTGGTCATTGATCCATTGATTATGTAGGAGCTTGTTGTTAAGCCTCCATGTGCTTGTGAGCCTTTTTGCTTTCTTTGTACAGTTTATTTCTAGTTTTATGCCTTTGTGGTCTGAAAATTTGGTTGGTAGGATTTCAATCTTTTGGAATTTTCTGAGGCTCTTTTTGTGGCCTAGTATGTGGTCTATTCTGGAGAATGTTCCATGTGCACTTGAGAAGAACGTGTATCCTGTTGCTTTTGGATGTAGAGTTCTATAGATGTCTATTAGGTCCATCAGCTCTACTGTGTTTTTCAGTGCTTCTGTGTCCTTACTTATTTTTTGCCCGGTGGATCTATCCTTTGGGGTGAGTTGTGTGTTGAAGTCTCCTAGATGAATGCATTGCAGTCTATTTCCCCCTTTAGTTCTGTTAGTATTTGTTTCACATATGCTGGCGCTCCTGTGTTGGGTGCATATATATTAAGAACGGTTATATCCTCTTGTTTGACTGAGCCCTTTATCATTATGTAGTGTCCTTCTTTATCTCTTGTTACTTTCTTTGTTTTGAAGTCTATTTTGTCTGATATTAGTACTGCAACCCCTGCTTTCTTCTCGCTGTTGTTTGCCTGAAATATGTTTTTCGATTCCTTGACTTTTAGTCTGCGCATGTCTTTGGGTTTGAGGTGAGTTTCTTGTAAGCAGCATATAGATGGGTCTTGCTTTTTTATCCATTCTATTACTCTGTGTCTTTTGATTGGTGCATTCAGTCCATTAGCATTTAGGGTGACTATTGAAAGATATGTACTTATTGCCATTGCAAGCTTTAAATTCGTGGTTACCAAAGGTTCAGGGTTAGCCTCTTTAGTATCTTACTGCCTAACTTAGCTCGCTTATTGAGCTGTTATATACACTTTCTGGATATTCTTGTCTTCTCTCTCTTCTTATTCGTCCTCCTCCATTCTTCATATGTTGGGTGTTTTGTTCTGTGCTCTGTCTAGGAGTGCTCCCATCTAGAGCAGTCCCTGTAAGATGAACTGTAGAGGTGGTTTATGGGAAGCAAATTCCCTCAGCTTTTGTTTGTATGGGAATTGTTTAATCCCACCGTCATATTTGAATGATAGTCGTGCTGGATACAGTATCCTTGGTTCAAGGCCCTTCTGTTTCATTGCATTAAATATATCATGCCATTCTCTTCTGGCCTGTAGGGTTTCTGTCGAGAAGTCTGATGTTAGCCTGATGGGTATTACTTTATAGGTGACCTTTTTCTCTCTAGCCACCTTTAAAACTCTTTCCTTGTCCTTGATCTTTGCCATTTTAATTATTATGTGCCTTGCTGTTGTCTTCCTTGGATCCTTTCTGTTGGGGGTTCTGTGTATTTCTGTGGTCTGTTCGATTATTTCCTCCCCCATTTTGGGGAAGTTTTCAGCAATTATTTCTTCCAAGATACTTTCCATCACTTTTCCTCTCTCTTCTTCTTCTGGGACCCCTATAATACGGATATTGTTCCTTTTGGTCACACAGTTCTCTTAATTTTGTTTCATTCCTGTAGATCCTTTTATCTCTCTCTAGGTCAGCTTCTATGTGTTCCTGTTCTCTGGTCTCAATTCCATCAATGGCCTCTTGCATCCTATCCGTTCTGCTTATAAACCCTTCCAGAGTTTGTTTCATTTCTGTAATCTCCTTTCTGGCATATGTGATCTCCCTCCAGACTTCATCCCATATCTCTTGCATACTTCTCTGCATCTCTGTCAGCATGTTTATGATTTTTATTTTGAATTCTTTGTCAGGAAGACTGGTTAGGTCTGTCTCCTTCTTTGGTGTTGTCTCTGTGATCTTTGCCAGCCTGTAGTTTTGCCTTTTCATGGTGATAGGAATAGTTTGCAGAGCCGGGACGAGTGAAGGCTGGAAGAACTTCCCTTCTTGTTGGTTTGTGGCCTTTCTCTCTTGGTAGAACAGCGACATCTAGTGGCTTGTGCTGGGCAGCTGCGTGCAGACAGGGCTTCTGCTTCTTGCCGGGCTGCTATGGAGTTTATCTCCGCTGTTGCTGTGGGCGTGGCCTGGCTCGGGCTGCTCCTCCAAAGTGGTGGAGTTGTGTTGGACGGGGAGCGGCTGGGAGGCTATTTATCTCCGTAAGGGGCCTCCCTGCTCCCTGCAGCCCAGGGGATTAGGGTGCCCAGAGATCCTTGGATTCCCTACCTCTGGATTAAGTGTCCCGCCCTGCCCCTTTAAGACTTCCAAAAAGCACCTGCCAAAACAAAACAACGACCACAAAAAAAAAAAAAAAATTGTATTAATTAAAAAAAAATTTTTTTAAATAAATAAATAAAAAACGGCCACTCGTTTTTCTTAATTCTCTGGCGCCAGCCTCAGGCATCTGCTCACCGGTCTTGCTGCCCTGTTTCCCTAGTATTGGGTTCCCTATCCCTTTAAGACTTCCAGAAGGCGCTCGCCAAAACAAAACAGCAAAAAAAATAAAATGGCCGCTCACTTTTCTTATGGCCTCTGGCGCCAGGCCTCCGGTACCTGCTCACTGTTCTTGCTGCCCTGTTTTCCTAGTATCCAGGGCCCCCTGGGCATGTACTGTGTCTGCGCTCTGGCCCGGATGGCTGGGGCTGGGTGTTCAGCAGTCCTGGGCTCCGTCTCCCTCCCGCTCTGCCTATTCTTCTCCCACCGGGAGCTGGTGGGAGGGGCACTCGGGTCCCATGGGGCCGGGGCTTGTATGTTACCCCCTTTACGAGGCACTGGGTTCTCGCAGGTGTGGATGTTGTCTGGATGTTGTCCTGTGTCCTCTGGTCTTTATTCTAGGAAGAGTTGTCTTTGGTATATTTTCATAGATATATATGGTTTTGGGAGGAGATTTCCGCTGCTCTACTCACGCCCCCATCTTGGCTCCCTCCGTCAGTTCCATTTTGATTCTTAATGAAATTTTATTCAACTTTTTCTAAACTTTTGGGATTGTGGTGATCTCTTCAGATGTTATGGTGAATATTTCGCAAACTTATATTTTTGCCTTGTTCTTAGAATTATTTTGAGTAAAAGAAGACAGCTGTTAAACAGATAATAAAATGAGTTCTTTAATTTGAAATACAGGAAAAACCTCCATAATGGTGGAGAAAACACAGCTCTTAACACTATGTAAACATGCTTCAACTTTGCAACTTATTTCCAGAGAGAAATAATACTTTAAGAGTGGAAAAGTACCACTTTGATACTTTCTAAATAGGCTTTGTGTAATGCAATTTTTAAAACATATAGCTGTCATCTACATTGATGCCATCAAGGCCAATCGTTTACTGATAGAATAACTTTAAACCACAAGGGGTTCAAAACCAGCTTTTCCACTGTATGTTTTCATGAGACCTACTGGAAGGAGCCCAATGATAGCTATAATTATAAACAACAAATGTGTTGCAAACTTAATAGTTTATTTCATGAGTGTTCCCTCAAGGTCAGTGTCTATTCAAATTTAGGGATAATTAGATTCTACAGAAGATTTTAGAAATACAAAGTTACTAATCCTGAACTAAAGTGATGAAACACTATTCCTTCCGTTAATGAAATTGCACAGTACTCCTTTTAGTCACCCCATGTTCTCTCTCTGGCCTTGCAACACACAGGAAGTGAATTCCACTTGGTTTCAATATACTGCATTCCCTTCAGTCTAAAATTCTGATAGTGCTTCAACACAGATGCTGTTTCAAACATTGATGCCAATAGCTAGTTGTTATGGTCCAATGTTATCTATTGACAAATATCAAAGTCCGCTGCAGCTTTCATCTAACTTCTCATGAGTCTATGGTGGTTTTGACAGCAATATTTGTCACAACTGTGATATAAAATAACACAAATTACATGTATACAATAGGATTCATTAGACTGAGATAAGGGAGAAAATATGAAGCTACTTCTTACAAGGAAAACAGTACTCTGGGAAAAATATTTTTCTTTAGGCCTGGATTAATCTTTTAGTTGTTATACTTAAAAATTGCAATCAATGTTTGTATGCTGTTATTTTTATTTCTACTGACAATTTCATAAGGTATATAATGAACAACATGATTCAAAGGTACACTCCACAGTACTCAAGATATCAAACAATATATAGTCCACATTTTCATGGGCTTGATACTAGCTATTTTGTATGGAATAGCAAATCTCTCAAACAAAAGCAAAGGTACTTTTCTGGGATAATTTATGAATATCATTGTATATTGTTAATAGTAATTGAATTGTTTCCTCACTGTCCATTATTCGTACAGTTTTCCTGACCCTATGAGAGGGAAAATCAGAACTTAATTATTACAGCAGAGTGAGCTATTCACCTTGGAATAACTCTGTGAGATCCACTATGAGATGCAATTAGTCACAAATTGATGTTTGTGTGTTTGATTAACTGAATTTATTGAGCCTTGACACATTTTTCCCTTCATAAATGGAAAACTAGAAGTGTATACTCCTGGAGAATCAAGGCTGGACCCTAGAAATTTAATAGGATTTTGTATCATGGTTGCCATGGAGGTTGATTAAGCACTCAGAGTCTGTGCTTCTGTGACATGAATGGCCTCTGGAAAGAAGTTTGCCTTCTCTTTTAAACCATCTGAATAAAACTTTACTTGGGAGAGTCAAAGGTTTGATTTAGTCATTCTGACTTTAAAAGATAAACTATGCTTCTCTCAAGCTTTGCTACTTTCTTATAGCTGTCCTTCCCTTGCTTTTTTCCTTTCAACATCATATAAAAGGGATCATGCTGGGGGCCTCCTCTTGAAGAAGCCAGCCACCTGCTGTTATTGATCTAAGGTGACTGTGGATAAAATGAAAGTTCCTGAGGCCAGGATTCTCACCTGGCCCTGGTTGACTAGCTCACTGCACATGTGTGGGCAATCCATTGCTACTGACTCTATATAGAGCTCCGCCCAGTGCTCTGGGCGACACGAATACATGGGGTGTAAGTTGTTTGACATCAGTCATGGAAATAACTTTCTGGATTTGACATAAAAAACAAAGGCAAGAAAAGCAAAAATAAACAAGTTGGACTACATCAAACAAAAGGCTTCTGCACAGCAAAGAAAACCATCAACAAAATGAGAAAGGTGCCTACAAAATGGGAGAAAATGTTTGCAAATTATATATTTGGATGATGGGTTAAATCCAAAACATGAAGAACTCATATAATTCAATAGGAAAAAAACAATCTGATTAAAAAACAGGTGGAACTGAATAGACGCTTTCCAATGAGAACATACTAGTGGCAAACAGGTATGTGAAAATATGCTCAACATCACTAATCATGGAAAAGCAAATCAAAATCAGAATGAGATATTAATTCAAACTGTTACAGTGATACATCCAGAACACAAGAGATAACAAACGTTGGTGTGCATGTGGAGAAAATAGAACCTTATACACTGTCAGTGGGAATATAAATTGGTGCAGTCACTATGGAAACATTTTGAGGTTTCTCAAAAATTTTAATATATAACTATGATATGACCCAGCAATCCCACTTTCAGTACATATTTAAAGTAAATTAAATCAGGATATTGAAGATAGAGCTGCACTCCCATGTTCACTGCAACATTATTCACTATACCCTGGGCATATCTTGGGAAACAACCTAAGTGCCTATCATGGATAAATGGATAAAAATGGATGTGGTTTATATACAAAATGGAATATAATTCAACCATGAATAAAGAGTATATTCTGTTATTTGTGACAGCATACATGGACCTTGAGCACATTATGCTAAATAAAATAAGTCACAGAAAGAAAGTACTTATCGCTTGAAAATATGACCTCACTTGTGTGTGGAATATAAAAAAGTCAAGCCTATGCAAAATGCAAAAATAAACGGTAGTAACCATGGATGGGGGCACAGAGGATAAGACTAATGTTGTTTATTGGTACAAACTGGAAACAAGTAGTAAATAAGCCATAGAGTTCTAATGTACAGTATACTAAATATGGACAATAATAATGTACTAATGTAATGTGATTATTATTGCTACAAGGGCAAACAATATATAAATATATCAAAGTAGCTCACTGTAGACCATAAATTTACACGGTGTTAAATGTCAAATATGTTCAGTAAAGAAAAGAATTAAAAAAGGAAAAAGAAAGTGGTGGTGAATAAAGATCCTATAAAATTCACCTTATTACCCAAGATTTAATAATAATAATAACAACATCAATGACAATAAAAAATAAAAACAAATAATGCTATCTTTCTTGACATAAGTCAAGTATTATTTTAATCACTCTGTATACATTAACTTAATAAAGGTGCAAGAAAAAGAACTGGCTCTAATTAGGGGAAACAAGAACAAGTTTTGGGGTTTTTGTTTTTTGGTGACCTCAATCAAGTTTGTAGTTGTGGATGTCATTTCTTCTTAAAGAATTCCAAGCGGATTTTTTGCTTTTGCGATGGCTCCATATATCTGCACATGTAATTCTCTCCAGACACGGTTATTTCTGGATAGGTGACCAGGACCCAGAAGTATTCTCTATGCATCATGTCACTTTGTCAGCTATGTAAGTGACCCCTTTCTTTCCTCTTTATATCATTCCCTCAAAAACAATTCCCTTTCTTGAAAGAAAAGTCCTCATTGGGGCGGGAATGCTATGGATGCATTAGAAATTGAGTTTCCCTCTTCAAATGTCCAAATTACCAAGGTTGATTTGAAGGAGTAATAGACCAGCTATGGCACCAGGTTGCATTCTTGTTCAGAAACATACAAAAGGCAAAAATCTGCTCATTCATTTGTTAAACATATCTCCAGGGTTTGGGGGAAAGATAATGAAGGGATCTCTGTGATGGATATATTTCATGTGCTCTAATAAATATACTGAATAGAAGTAAGGATTTCTGAAAGCATTCAAAATCTATGTTACTATTTCCATAGCTCGTGATATTTTCTCTCTCTCCTCTCTCTCCTCTATCTATCTTGGGTTTAGGCAGACACACAGATAGCCAGAAATCTAGTTAGAATACATACTTAAAATATTTATGATGGGATGATACTATAATTATGGTTTCTCAGAATTTTGCTTGTACTATGAATCTACTTTTGAAAAATCATGCAAACCAACAGATTAAGGCTTCATAGTCATCTTTTTCTTTCAGTGGAGAAGGGGAAATGTGACAGATCATTGGAAAAATCAAAATGTCTGCCCTATGCCTTGACATTTTCTTAGAACATTTAACCCTCTTCACATACAGGAATCTCTGCTTCTGATAGCTGATCACCCGACTCACATTCATCTCATAGTTGCCAAAGTAAAATTGACAGTAGTTAGGTCATGGCAACCATTCATGCCCTCAAACTGGTGAAACTGCAGTGGCTTCTATATGCAGTCACATCAGAGCCCGAACACTTCCGGTTGATACTTCAATATTAACACTCCTAAGTCTTGAGAACTGCTTATGTACAAGCCTAGAGGTGAGAAAGATCAGGGCATTTTTTGAGGAAATTATGAGAACTTGGGGTGGTTGGAGACTAGCTCATTTGACTGTAATGGCAGATTAGATTTAAAGTGAAATTGGGGCATTGTCTTTCAAATGTAATTGATTTGCAAACCATTAACATTTGAAGATGCATCCTTGATTATATGACTGTTTGAGGCTACCTCTAAACAGGGGGAGTCAGCTGGTGCAAATAACCAAGGATTTGGCATCAGACCAAGGGATCTGAGTTCCCTTAAGAACACCTCTTATTAGCAAAAATAGGGCATTAATATTTATTTCACAAGGATGTTTAAAGACCATATTTTATTGATTGTGTTATCTCCAGTGCCTGGTACATACATACATATTCTGTAAATGTAAGGTGAATAAATATTTGTTTCCTTTCCTTGCTGCTCTAATTGACTTCTAGAGAAAAAGTGAGAGAGAAAATATTTTTAAAGCTGCTGATAACATATTTTCAGTTACACTGAAAAATCCAAGGTCCTTTGACTGCGTGAGTGTGATAAATTCCATACATATGCCTTTGGATATTAAATGTTTTGGAAACCTGATGACCTTGTAATGACACCTTATGTCTAAGATAACTGCTACTAAGAATAAAGCCCCATCTAGATTTTAATAGCAGTGTTTGTCCAGTTTTGATATCTGCAGTCTGGGAGGTCTCAGATATTTCATTCCTTATTTATTTGGGCCATTTCTTCACTTTGTTTTAGTCTAACAGTTGTGTTGATGGGATATGCCTATGTCCTTGAATGACAGTATCAGTCTGCTATGTTGTCCTGTTTTTCCTACATATTTTGACAACAGGAATGTTGTTCAATAAAACACCAATGAAAAAACTGGATTCATGTGTAATGTTTTTAGCTATATATACTTAGAATATTTGAGTTGTACTTTAAATTATTACATTTAAATAATGCTCACTTTATAATTATATATAATTATAATTTATCATTTAAAGAATGCACTTTCATCCTCAAAATATCTGAATAAAATTAGGAAGGTATATCATAAATTCTCTAAGAATGAATTTGATAGCTGAAAAAGATAAAATCACCATGGAGAAGTCCATAAAAATCGCTGCCTTCTAATAATAGGAAAACCTTTCCCAGTGCTTAGAATTGTACCCAAACTACAAAGCAATGAGCTGTTGCTTTAGTCGGGCTATTTCCCACAAATAGTACTGATGAGTGAGCTACCCATGAAGATTCTATTTTCATGGACTTTATATTGCAAGGGCATTACTACTGCAGCTTAGAATTCACTTTTTCAAACAAAATATTTTTAGTCAGCTTGCACGTTTATGTGCCTAGGTTCAAAACAAGGTCACTCACACACACACACACACACACATAATATTTTTTTAATTTTATTCACTAAAGTATATAAAGAAGGCCTAAGGAAGAATACTGTAGTGACAACCTCCAAAATACTCCGAATGGAGTTCCTAGGAAGGTAAATATTTGTGTTTAAGTTTATGTCATAATCTAAGTAGCTCAGGCAACCCAGACAATGTGTCTACAGAGTTTGCCCTGGTAAATCACATTGTTAATTAATATTTCTCAATTAATAGGATACCAAATAGGATATATGGATATAAAGCAACGTGAGATTACTATTTCCTTTGACGAGAAGAAATTTAGCTATTTGAGGAAGAAATCATAATTGAAGGAGTAGAGATGACAGTTTTGATTATTTTCTCATTAATTTTGCCTTGAAAGGGAAGACAGAGTGGGAGAATAAGTCCGCATCTCACACACATTTGTATCTCAATTCACTGCCCAATTCGTAAGGAGTAATCAATAAATCCGTATTAATTTACTCTTAATGGAAATTAAATGGACTTTTAAAATCTGTTAACAGCAATTACGTTTACTCAGCAGACTATGTTCCCAAAAGGTAAATAAAGTAGCCCTGTCCTAAGTAGTCAGCTGGGAGAGTGTAGGGATCAGTGACTGACAGCTCTTAGATAAAGTACATTTTACACACATATAGTCCATCAAGATAATTGAAACTAAAGACAGATCTTTATCAGAAACATTACAATTAAGGATTTAATGGTCTTTCTTAATTTACTGCAAAACTGCTTGAGTAGGTGAAATTCTTCCAAAATAGTTTTGGTCTCCTCAAATATCCCCAGATATTTGTTTTTAAAAAGACGTGGGGTGAGAATTTGATTCACTGACAATTTTTTTTAACTATAAAAATCTCCACGGAGTACTATCGAAACACAAATTTGCAAATAAAATGAGAAGGAAATGTTTAGGAAGCGTGTCCCATTAATTTCTTCCCACCCATAAGTCATGTTTTATTACTGCCACCACAACTTGCACTTCTTCAGAGTTGCCTGTAAACCTCCAGAAGGTGGTAAGTGCTCAAGAATATTCCTTTCTTTGTTACCAAAATTTTAGAGAAATTTTAGTTTTCATGTTATTAAGCTACTTAAGAGGTATCTGTTTAAAAATATTAATTTAATACTTAATTTAATTCGATTTAAAATGGAGATAATTTTAAGTATCTGTCTCTTAAAGGCTCTAGATGGTTTGTTTTGAATGACAGATATATTTCTACTAGAGAAACAATTATCATTGATATAAATTCATTCTTAGTTTGTTTTCCAAGTTGTTGGTGACAGTAGAGAGAGTTAAGTTGAGTGTTTCAAATTTTTCAAATGTTGAAGAACCTTTGATTCATTTTATCTCTCATTTTCACTTGACCCATTTACACTCCATCTTGGTAATCTTCTGTTCAGCTACAGTAAGTATAATGTTAATTCTATTTTTAATTTTATGTATTACAATCATGAAAAATATGATACAACTTAAAGTGCTACAGCATCTATCAGGTCAAATTCATGCTCATAAAATTTGTTTTATAGTGTCAAGTCTTAATGATTTCTTAACTTCACACCTTCATTAAAAACATGTGCACACAATCCATTGAGCAAACTAACATTTTTCTTATTTAGAGAAAATGCTCACTATAACCATGTTTGTATATGTCATATAGAAATAATTATTTGCTATTAAAGATGTGGGAAACATGTAAAGTCTGAGCTTATATATGTACATCAAGGCTCTGAAAAAAATGAACGGCTGTATAATGCACAGGAGCAGAACTGTCAATTTCTTGGACTATGTTAAAAAGAGCTCCTTTTATTTTTTGTCTTTACAGGGACGTGCTGGCTTCTCAACTTTACCAGCTTTCCACCTTTGTCTCTGATATAGTAAGGCACAGAGCTGAGTAGTAAGTCATAGAGGGTCTGGAGAGTTAGCCTGTGGTAGCATCAGGGCACACCTAAGGCACTTGTTCCCAGTTATCTCAATCTTCGGTTGGCTCTGAAACACCAAAGTTAGCATTCACAAGCTTAACAGGCTCTCCTCCTATGTAAAGACGTTTCAGTGTACTACTGGCATTTTGGCTCGGACAATCTATGCATTTTTAGGATTGCAACAATCTATGTTACGTTACTTTTTCCATTTGAAAGCTACTACTAATCTACATTCAGTAGGGAAGTCAATAGCAATTCTTTCTCCAGTAATGTTGGCTCTGTGCTATTTTAGTCACAAATCTTCACACAGTATCCCTTGCAACTAACAGTATATGTTTGTGAACATTTGTTTGAAATGACTAGCTGGGCCTGTGGCCATGGTAACAAGCCAAATTAACTGAACCACACAAAGGTGAAACCCACAATTCTGGCTGCACTGACAGTGTAAGCAACTGAACACACATAGGCATACTGAATGAAGTTAGTTTTCTCTCAGAAAACATATTCCACATAAGGAACAACATGTGAGAAAGGTTTACCTTTTTATAAAAAATCACTTTTAAAGCTTCAATGCCTAAATTCACATGAATATGATATTAAATAGAACTCCTTGCCTGAAACCTTTAGAAGTACAGAATCCAATTGTAATGCTTTTCCTAACCCATTGTAGAAAGTCTCAGGTAATCACCCACAACAAAATAAATTCAAAGTAGATTGAAAGAATTAAGTGTGGAAAGAAAGAAGGCAGACAGGGAGTGAAGGAAGAAAGGAGATAGGAAGGGAGGAAGGAGGAAAGAAGCACTAAAACTAACATAAACAATAACAACTATAATAAAATATCTGATTATCTCAGTTTGGAAAAGACATGAAACCACCAAGAGCAGATGAAAAAATCACAAGGGAAAAACAATCTTTGAGAATATAAAATACTAATCCTTATTGTAAAAATAAAGTACTCAAAAAATGTGAAGATATACCAAAGATATGTTAATTCATTTATGAAGAAATCAGTAAGATGATTCCAGGAACATTTGGGGAACAGAATATTTTGGGTATTAAAAAAAGATTCTAAGAATAAGAATCTATGTAAGACACAAAGTTAGGTAATATCCAAAAAGATAATAAAGATATAAAGTAACTATTAAAGTTATATTATCTACAGTACAGAAATCTACAATTTTATACATAAATTCACTGTATTTTAAATCTAATAAAATAGGAAGTGGAAAAGTCAGACACAAAGGTATTCTACTCCAGAATTCAAAATTCCTTGTATAATCTTGTTAAGCAATGCTGTAGTTAGATATTGAAAGAAGTGTCCTCTCTCTTGTCTTTTTTCCAAGTTTTTTTTAAATTTTCTTAATACTGAATAGGAAAATCACCAAAACAACCTGGAAATAATATTTATCTGAAATATGACATGTAAGGAACTATAATTTTAAATGATAAAATGATATACAAAAAATACAAAAATACTGGTAAAACTAAACTAGCAGAAGAAATGCAAATATACAGAAAAAAGTAACATTTAAAAATGGCGTTGATAATTACAGAAATACAAGTTGCACTAACAGCATAGCAATTCCACTCAGAAAATTATTTTAAAATATGATTCTTACCTTTAGAAGTGTGCAATCAAAAAGGTATTTTGTTGTTAGTAGGAATATAAATTGCTACAACTTTTCTGGAAAATAATTTGGCAAAATACATCAGAGATTTTATAAAACCTTTCTGGCTGTCCCAATAACATCTTTTTCTGGATATTTTCCCTAAAAAAAAGTAGTAGAACTATGTTCAAACATTTATGACTAAGAGTATGCATCACAAAGTTATGTATTATATGAAAGCATTTTAAACAATCTAAATCTTCCATGATTAGCAAATTATCGTTTAGTGACAGTTAACCTACCAGATGAACTATCATGCTAAAATTGGGTTTTGAAGACTATTGACATGGCAATGTGCCTACATTATAATCAGCAGTTTTCAAGCAGAATCACTCATAACCTCATTGAATAAGAGGAAATGCTGACTTAAATGAATTTGGAGAAGTATGGAAACAGTAAGACAAAAGGAAGTGTACATAAGTACTGCATTATAGCTGGTAAAGTTGTTTTCCACAGGGGTACAGGCTAACAATTCTGAAACTATTACACCTGTATGTTGGGATTGAACAAATAAATAAATGAATGGCTGATGGTGAGGGCCAAATTTCTCACTCCTGTAGTGAGCAGGACAGATAAGCAAGGGGAGAAGGCTAAAATGAACCACACAGTGGTGGATGGATGAAAACTGGAGGCACAATTACAAACTCAAGATTAATATAGATATAAATGAATTAGTATATATATATATGAATTAGTATACATTCATGTATTTCCTCCCTCTGTCCACTGGTAGAGCCTGGAAGCAATGATAGTCTAGTAGCAAAAAGCACACCCAAAACAGATCTTAGTTTTAACACAAGGCTTCTTAGAGAAACAGCTGGCAATAGGATTGAGGCAGGAAATATGCAAAATGAGCCTAGAGCATCTAGAAGAGCCAAAAAGTAAAGATGTGCTAAAAACAAAATGAAATAAGAACAAAACCAACAGTCATGTCAAAAGGACAGAGGAGTCAACTGAATGTGCTCCCAGTATCCAACACTGGAAAAAGTTGAGAAGCAAAATCAATTTTTAAAGTACTGTATTATAAGACTACATATAAAATAAATACACTAATTTATACTGGCATAAGCAAATGATAGGGTAGATAAATGGGACTAACAGACAAATATCCTATGTGGAAGAATTGTAAATAACTTATGTAGACACAGCGCCCTTAAGGAGTAAAGCACAGCACCGGCCTCCTTAAGTTTCAGCTGTGCATGGTGAATTCCTTCCTAAGAGCAAAGTATGGACAAGGCATGGAGAGAGTAACATTATAATGCAATACTTGATAAATACTACCTCCATCAGGAAATTCAGGTTAAAACTGACAGTGGTAAGTCATGTGAAGAGCGTATACTCCTGATACAATGTTGTGAGTACATTAAAGATGGCAGCATGAGAGGTGAGACAGAGGTGTCCTCCTAAAACTGCATGCAATGCAAAAATATAATTAATACAACTAATCCTGAAGGAACAACAGGAAAGAAGCATGTACCAGACTACATACACCTGGAGAAAAGAATAGACCTCACGGAGCAAGGTAATGTACCAAAGCTGTGGCCTGGCGTGACCCTAGCCCTTTCCCAACCCCATCTGACTGGCAGGAGAAAGAAAATCGGAGCGGAGAGGGAGTGGAGGTCTAGGACTGCTGAACACCAACCTATGGAGATCTTCTCTGGGAGCACAAACCTACACTGCATGGTGCTCTGGTGATTAGAGATTTTGGAAAGCTAAGACAGGCAGAATACCTGGAGAGACTGAGATTCCAGCCGCCTGTGGAAAAGATCCATATCTGGCCTCTCTGGGACAAAAGAAAGGCAGGCAGTCTGAAAGACTTCCTAGCAGCAAGAGGGCTGCTAAAGGGGCAAGGAATGCACAGAGCTTACTGCTCAGGAGAAAGGACAGGTAGACAAAATTGTCTGCGTGCACTCTACCCAGCAGGTTGGGAACTTTCATGAACTTCAGGCACTCCAGCCCCATGGCTGGCTACGCAGCTCAAAGGCCCCCCTCCATTATACAGAGCCTGCTGTATCTTCCTCTTGGCCACCCTGCACCTGGCTTGCAAAATGGCAAACCTTTCCCTAGCAGCAGGCCAGCCAGAGGGAAGCCCCACCTACAGCAGCTTAAATGCAAAGCACAGAGGCTTATACCTCTGTGCTTGGCCCACTGGTTCTGACAGTGGATAAAGGCAAAGCAGCCTGGAAGCAGGAAACAAGTTCTTTCCTCCCCCCAGGCACCAACACCGCTCCTCTCCGACCCCTGGCATTGCTCCAGGCACTAAACAGCTCCAGAGAGTAAAAATTCTGGGAACTAGAGGGCCCCACATACAAATATGAAACATCAAAGGAACCTGATTCAAAGCAAAATCCTACATACACCAGAGAAACATTCAAATGAAACTGATCTTATCAATCCTTCTGAAAGAGATTTCAAAATAAAAATCATAAACATGCTCTAGAGGTACAGAAAAATATTCAACAATTCAGGAATGATTTCAGGTCAGAGATCCATTCATTATAGAACACACTATCAGAAATGAAAAATACAACGAAGGTTTTAAAAGCAGATTATTTACGGTGGAGGAGATGATAAATGAAATAGAAATTAGAGGAGAGGAATACAAACAAGCTGAGGCAAAGAGAGAAAAAAGGATCTCTAAGAATGAAAGAATACTGCGAGAATTGTGTGATGAATCCAAACAGAACAATATGCATATCACAGGGGAACCAAAAGAAGAAGAGAGAGAAAAAGAGATAGAAAGTGTCTTTGAAGAGGTAATTGGTGAAAACTTCTCCAATCTGGGGAAGGAGATAGTCTTTCAGGCCATGCAGGGGCACAAATCTCCCAACACAAGGGACCCAAGGAAGACAGCACAAAGACAAATTAAATGGCAAATATCAAGGATAAGGACAGACTACTAAAAGCAGCCAGAGAGAGAAATAAGATCACATAAAAAGGAAAGCCCATCAGGTTATCATCACACTTCTAATCGGAATCCATACAGGCTAGGAGGGAGGGCCATGATGTATTTAATGCAATGAAGCAGAATAGCCTCCAACCAAGAATACTTTATCCAGCAAGATTATCATTTAAATTTGAAGGAGGGATTAAACAATTTCCAGATAGGCAAGAGCTGAGAGAATTTAAATCCCACAAACCATCTTTTCAGTGTGTGTCTTATCTACTTATCTAAATAACCAGATATAAATGATAAGATGTTAAACTTTGTAGGCTTCAAAATACACAGCACAATCAAACCACACACACAAATTAACATGTATTCACAAAATGACTGACTTTTTAATTTACACACATAATTTCCAAACCTATCATGAACCATCTCTGGGAATATATGTTAAACCATGTTGCACATATAAATCTAATTCATTAATTAAAACTGCAGTATAAAAAACAAGTGGGACTACATCAAACTAAAACGTTTCAGTGTAGCAAAGGAAAGCATTGACAAAATGAAAAGGCAACCTACTGAATGGAAGAAAATAATTGTAAATCATATATCTGATAAGGGGTTAATATATAAACTATGTAAAAACTCATTCAACTCACTAGTAAAAAATTAATCCAATTAAAACATGGGTAGAGGATCTTCATATTTTCCCAAAGATGACATACAGATGGCCAACAGATATGTGAAAACGTGCTCAACATCACTACCTATCAAGGAAATGAAAATCAAAACCACAATGAGGTATCTACTCACAACTCTCTGTTAGAATGGGAATTATCGAAACACAAATAACAAGTGCTGGTAAGGATATGTAGAAAACGGAACACTTGGACACTCTAGTTGGGGATGTGAAAACTGGTGCAGCCACTTTGGAAAATAGCATGAAGACACATAAAAAAGCAAAAATATAACTACCACATGATCCAGCAGCATCACTTCTGAGTATTTATCTGAAGAAAACAAAAACACTAATTCAAAAAGAAATATGCAGCCCCATATTTACAAAAGCCAAGACATGGAAACAACCTAAGTGGTCATTGATGGATTAATGGATAATGAATATGTGGTATATGTAAATGGAATATTCTTCAGCTCATAAAAATAAATGAAATCTTGCTGTTTGCAATAACATGGATGAACCTTGAGGGTATTATGCTAAGTGAAAAAAATCAGACAAACAAAGACAAATACCTTATGATCTCAGTTCCATGTGGAGTCTAACAAAAAAAACTCCAAAACACAAGCTCATAGATACACAGAACAGATTGGTGATTGCCAGAAGCAGGGCATGGAAGGTGGATGAAATGAGTGAAGGGGGTCAAGAGATACAAACTGCCAGTTATAAAACGGGGATGTAATGTACAGTATGGTGACTATAGTCACTACTGTATTGCATATATGGAAGTTACTAATAAAGTAAACCTTGAAATTCTCACCACAAGGAGCTATGTATGGTGAATGATATTAAGTAGACTTACTGTGGTGATCATTTAGCAATAGACAGACATCAAATCATTATGCTGTACAATTGAAACAAATGTAAAGTCTTACGCCAATTATATGTCAGTAATAAAAAAGAAAAAAAATACATGTAAAAGAGCTTTGTAAATTATGGAGAACCACTACCAACTTCATTTCTAAGCCACTTCTTGAAAAACTACCCTGAAACAGAAATGGCATACTCGGGGCTTGGGACACAAACTGAATAGTTTGGCGTCTGCTCATCAATGGAGATAATATGGACTCTAGTTACATTTCTGTAGAAGTCTTGCCTTTTATAAAATAATTAGGACCACTTACTTCTCAGTTTATTTAAAGATTTCTCCCAAATAACTCAAAGTTATCAATATGTTTTCAGTATTGTTAATAGTCAGGGAAGAAACAAGGAGAGATGAAATTTAAAGGCAATTCTTCATACTGATTGGGTGAAATCATTTATTGAGAAAAACTGAATGTTCTCAAAGAGTAAAAATTAAACCAGTTATTTATGTGGGGTTAACATATCCAAGGGCCTATACTCATATAGTCTGTAAGAATTAACTGAATATTTTTATATAGCTCTTAGATGTATTTTTTCTACAGGGGGACTCAATACATATGATGACTCAGTTTAACATTTACAGTTTAGAAATTGCTTTCAAATAAGCATTTGTTAAAAAGCCTTAACCTAACTTTGTGAGGCAAAAAAGGGATGCTATCCATTTTAGAGATGAATAAATTAAGGCATAGAGTGATTGGGCGACTTACTTGTGTTCAGACAAGTAAAAAAACTGCAGAGAGCGGTCCAAGATGATGGCATAAAATCATCCTGAACTCACCTTCTCCCATAGACACAACAAATTTACAACTACATTATGGACTAATTTCTTCTGAAAACTGCGTGAACAGAGCTTCCACACAAAAGGATAAAAAGGCAGCATCAAAATGGGGAGGAGAGGCAGAGAAAGAGTTTGCCAATAAAAAACCAACACACCCCAGGTGTGGTGGTACACAATCAGGAGGGATCTCAAAAATATGGAATTTTCCCTGAGAAGGGAAAGGTCTGTTCTCTAACTCAGGCACCCCACCCATAGATCCTGCACAGGAGAGATAAACTCCTAAAATGCCTGGCTTTCAAATGGGGATTACATCCAGGAAAATCACAGAACTGTAGGGAACCAAGAACCTGCTCCTAAAAGGCTCATGCGCACCTAACACACTGGGACTCAGTGCAAAACACCAGTTTGAAAAACACCTAGACCATACATGAATGAGACCCACTTACTAATCTTCTGGTGTCTGCTAGAGAGGCACAAACTTCATGGGACTCTCTCTGAGGATGAAGACACTGGCAGGGGCCATTTCTGCAATCGAATTCTGACTTTGGTTGTGCGGACACTGGCAGGTACTATTTTTGAACCCTTTTTTGAGATTGTTGGCACCGGAGGGTGCACCCCCCTACAGCCCTACCCAGCCCTGTGCTGAGGCAGCTCCTGGGCTGGGTGAGAGTCCTGCTCACCCTCACACTGCAGCCATGGCCCCACTATAGCAGGCAGGCAGGCTCATAAAGCTTACACAGGTGACACACACTAAGGGCCTGACACTGGTGGTTGGTGGGCATATGCTTCTGAGTTTTATGGGACATCTCCTACCCAAGGCCAATCCTTCGAGGCTGGAAGAGGTACTGACATGCTTAATATATAGAAACAAACACAGAGAGTCAGGGAAAATGAGGAAAGAGAATACGTTCTAAATGAAACAATAAGACAAAACCTTTTGCTAGACTCACGAATAAAAAAAGAGGGCTCAAATGACTGGTGTGATGTGATATCTCACTGTGGTTTTAATTTGCATTTCTCTGATGATTAGCAATGTGGAGCATATTTTCATGTGCCTATGCTCAGTGAAATAAGCCAGGCGGTAAAAGATAAGTATCACATGATTTCACTCATATGTGGAGTATAAGAACAAAGAAAAAACTGAAGGAACAAAACATCAGCAGACACACAGAACCCAAGAATGGACTAACAGTTACCAAAGGGTAAGGGACCAGGGTGGACGGGTGGGAAGGGAGGGATAAGGAGTAAAAAAAAGGGGCATTACTATTAGCAGACACAATTTAGGGGGGACATGGGGAGGGTTGCACAACATAGAGAAGACAAGAAGTGATACTATAGCATCTGACTATGCTGATGGACAGTGACTTTAATGGGGTACGTGGGAGGGATTTGGTGATGGGAGGAGTCTATTAAACATAATGTTTCCCATGTAATTGTAGATTAATGATACTAAAATAAAAAACAGGGCTCAAATAAATAAAATCATAAATGAAGCAGAAGTTATAACTGATACCACAGAAATACAAACTATTATAAGATACTATAATTGCATGCCAACAAATTGGACAACCTAGAAGAAGTGGATAAATTCCTAGAAATACACAATCTACCAAGAATGAATCATGAAGAAATGGAAAGAATGAATAGATTAATTTCTAGTAAGCAGATTCAAACAGTAATCAAAAATCTTCCAACAACAAAAACCAGGACCAGATGGTATCACCAGGAAATTCTATCACACATTTGAAGAATATTTAATACATACCCTTCTCAAGCTCTTCCAAAAAACTGTGGAAGGGAACACTTACACACTGATTTTACAAGGTCGGCATTACCCTGACACCAAAATCATACAAGGACACCATAAAAAAGAAAATTACAGGTCATTATCCTTGATGATCATAGATGCAAAAATCCTCAACAAAATATTAGCAAAACCAAATTCAACAAAAGCACTAAAGCATCATACACCATGGGCAAGTGGGATTTATTCCAGGGAGGCAAGGATAACTCAACATCCACAAATAAATCAACATGATAAACCACATTAGCAAAATGAAGGTTAAAGATCATATGATCATCTCAATTGATGCAGCATAAGCATTTGACAAAATTTAACATCTACTTATGATATAAACTCTCAATAAAGTGGGTATACAAGGAACACAACTCAACATAATAAAGGCCATATCTGATAAACCCACAGCTGACAATCTCAAAAGTAAAAAACTGAAAGCTTTTCCTCTAAGATCAGAAAAAGGACAAGAATGCCCACTCACAAATTTTATTCACCAAACTATTCCAAGTCCTACCTACTGAAGTAAGGTGAAATAAATAAACAAATAAAATAAAAGGTATCCACATCAGAAAGGAAGGTGTAAAACTGTCACTCTTTGCAGGTGACATGATCCCGTATATAGAAATCCCAAAAGTCTCCACTGAAAAATCTGTTAGTATAAACAAATACAGTAATGCTGTAAGATACAAACCCAGTATACAGAAATCTGTTGCATTTCTATACCCTAAGAACAAACTATCAGAGAGAAAAAGTAAGAAAACAATCCCATTTACAACTGCATCAAAAAGAATAAAAATGCCTAAAGAATAACTTTTACCAAGGAGGTGAATGACCTGTATACTAAAAACTGTAAGATATGGAAGAAAGAAACAGAAGACATGAATAAACAGAAAGATATTCTGTGCTCATGGATTGAAAGTATTACTTTGTTATCATGTCCACACTACTCAAAGCAATCTACAGATTCAATGCAATCCCTCAAATTCCAGTTGCATATTCCACAAAACAAGAACAAGTAATTCTAAAATGTGTATGGAACCACAAAAGATCCTAAATAGCCAAAGCATTCTTGAGAAAGAAAAACAAAGCTGGAGGTACCATGCTCCTAGATTTTAAACTATACTACAAAGCTATAGTAATCAAGATAGTAGGGTATTGGTAACAAGACACATAGATCAATGGAACAGAATTGAAAGGTCGAGAAATAAACCTACACAAATATAAAAAATTAGTTTATAACAAAGTCATGAACATGCAATGGAGGAAGGACAGTCTCTTTTACAAATGGTACTGGGAAAATTGGATAGCCACATGCAAAAGAATGAAACAAGACCACTATCTTATGCCATACACAAAAATTAACTCCTACGTATATGCCCCAAAGAACCGAAAACAGGGACCCAAATACCAACTCACTAATGTTCACAGTAAAACTATATGCAATAGTGAAAGGAGGGAACAACTCAAGGGTCCGTCAACAGATGAATGAAACAAAATGGGGTGTGTGTGTATGTGTGTGTATTTCCACGATAAAAAGTAATAAAGAGGAACTTTAGATATACAGAAAGGCCAGGGATGTGTGTGTACAGAGAGAGAACCATGTGAGGACACAGCAAGGAAAGACAGCCATCTGCAAGCCATGGAGTGAGGTACTGGGTGAAAACAAACCTGCAGACACCTTGATCTTGGCCTTCTAGCATCCAGAACTATGAGAAAATAAATTTCTTTTGTTTAAACCACCCAGACTGTGGCATTTTTTGGCAGCCATAGCAAACTAATATAATTGCCTAACCCAGCTAGAATACTGAATCCACTAAATTAAGACAGGATGTAGGTAAATGAGGCATCTATGCTGTATTCCTGGCTTTTATCATCATTTACTTGCTTCTCTGACTCTAGAGTTGTTTTTCTTAAACTGTCCTCCACATAGTGGTCAGAATAAGTTATTAAAATTCAAATCAAATTATGCCAACCTCTGCTTAATATCTTTCAAAATTTTTTCCTTAATTTCTAGAGGTTAAAGCCCAAATTTTTTCATATGGCATACTAGGCCCTCCAATTATGCTGACCTTTAATATTTCTTCAGCCATTAAACTATTCCGTGCCTCACACTTTATGCTCCAGCAACATCAGAACAGTTGGTAGCTCCTTGAGGTTTCCACGAAATTCCTTATCTTTGTACCTCTGAAAACTGTTCTGTGCCTGTATATACTTGGCTAATTTGGCAAATCTCTTCTCATCTTTTAAGAACTAGTTCAGGGATCTCCTCTGCATACTATATGTGGAACCTACCTTTTTTCTTTCTTTTTTAAGATAGAAAAACTGAAAAAATGCAAAGAATAGCATAGTAAATGCCAGTATACCCAACACTTGGAATTACACATCTTCAGACTTTTATTCTGCCATCTTTGCTTCAAATATTTTCATGCTTTAAACTTTTTATTGTGGAAGTTTTAAAACTACAATAGTACATAGGAGAGTACAATGAACCCCACTATATCCTTGAAATATCATTTCATTCATAAACACTTCGATATGTGTCTTTAAATGATAAGGACTTTTTAAAAGAAAATGAACAGATATACCTCCTAAATTATTCATAATAAATAAAAATTTTACAATATTATCAAGTATTTTGTTTAAATTTCTCCCATTCTCTCATAAATTATTTGCATTTAGCTTGCTCATGTCAGGTGCTTCATATTAAACATGAATAAAATAATAAAATAAATAGAACATTGAAGTTGTGGTTTAAATTTCCTTTTTCACTCTTCCTGATCACATTCCCCTCTTCTTTCCTTCCTTAGAGGCAGCTGATATCATTAATTAGCTACATGTCTTTCTAATCCAAAGTAGACTCCTGTATACATCTATGAAAACTAATAGTTTGGTTTTGGATGTTTTCAGAAATATGCACAAGTGCTATTACAATATTTGTTCTCTTGTGATTTTTAAAATGATTATTGCATTGAAATGCCTATACTCCTTCTGTTTTACAACTTTATTTGTAGTTTTCTTTTTTATTCTTGGTCAGTAATGCTATACATTTCACTATTGTGTAAGTTTTAAAAGAACTGCCTTTAGGTTTTGCTGTTCTCTTTTTGTTTTATATTTCAGTAATTTGTTTCAAATTTTATTATCATATTTTATTGTACCTAAAATGCTGTGAACTGTAAAAACATCATTATTTTATGTGCCCCTAAGAAAAAAAGTGCCAATTAAATCACGATGTACCATTTATTTTGGAATATGTGTTCTAATTTCAGAAATCTTAAAATATGCAAAAATGGATACCTTGGAGTTGATGACATACAGAATATCGTTCCACCTTTTTTATTTGGGTTTACTTTTTTCCCTTAGGTTCTTTTAATTTACTGAGACTTGTCTTATGACCAATATGGTCTATCTTGGTAAATGCTCCGTGTATACTTGAACAGAATATGTATTCTGCCATTGTTGGATGGAGTATACTATATATATATCAATTAAGTCAAGGTGGTTGATATACCAGGTTAGTTACATGTTTGAGGTTATGTTTTTAGATGTACATACATTTAAGAGTGGTTACTTTATTGATGGAATGTCACTTTTACAATTCGTATTGTTCTCTTTATCCTTACAATTTCGCCTTATATTTTATCTCATATTAATATTGCTCTATCACCTTTCATTTTTTTAGTATATATTAGGTATATATTTTGCCGTTTATTTTCAACCATTTTATGTAATTTTCCTTAAGTGTGTCTCTTATATGCCCCGTATAAGTAGATTAATTTTTAAAACTAGTATCTGAAAGTTTAACATGTTTACATTTATTTAAACTGTTGATGTATTTGAAATTATTTCACTCATGTTACTTTGTGGTTTCCCTCAATCATGCTTTTTCTTTCACTTTTTCTTTTTTATACCTTCCTCTGATTGCAACAAATTTTTATAATTCCCTTTTCTTTTTCTGGGCTACTGAAGAAGTTAGATCTTCTGTATCTATTCTTTCAACATGCCCTTCAAATTTTAACTTTCATGTTTGAATATACAAAGTCTATACTTCATCAATATCTTTCTCTATAACAATACAGTGATCTTAGAATGCTTTGCTTCTCATTTTTCTACTAATCTCATTTTAAATAGTATTTTATTTTGTTTCTAATCCCATGAAGTTATTTATCACCACTGTTATGAAATTTTACTGACTGTGTTTATATTTACCAATATTTTACCAACTTCTATGCTCTCTATTTCTTCTTGTATTCTTCTACTTCCTTTTGGTTTCATTTTCCTTCTTTCAGAATTCTTTGGTAATTCATTCACTGAGACTGAGAACGTAACTCTCAGAGAATCTGAATATCTATAAATATATTTCATACTTACACTTCTGGTTTGTTTAGACAGGCACAGAATTCTAGGTTGGAAAATACTTTCTTTTAACACTTTAAAGACATCATTTCATTATCTAAGTCATCTAGTATAAGCTGATAAGAACTATTCCAGTCTAATTATATTTCTTTGTATATAAATATGCACTTTTCTCTGGTAGTTTTTAAACATTTACTTTCTTTGGTGCTCTGCAGGTTCAATATTATATGTCTGAGTACATATTTATTTAATGTTTCTGCTCAGGATTCACTGAAATCCATCAATCTAATGATTCACATATATCTTTATTTTTGAAAAAGTGCCTCTTCAAATATTGCTTCTTCCTGATTGTCACTATTGTGTCCTCAAACTTATATTAGACATGAATTGGACCTTCTGACCCTATCCATCATGTCTCTTAACTTCTCTTTTACCTTTCCAATCTTCTTTCTAATCTCTGGTGTGATTTCATGTGTACCTATATTGCAAATGCACTAATATCTCTACATTTCTATTTGCTTACTCTTTATCCCATCATATATCTGTATTTACCTTTCTTTTTCAAATACCCAGGTTCTTTTTCATGTTGATCTCTTCTTTAGTTATACCTTCTATTCCTTTCTTTAATGTTTTTAACATTAAATTAATGCTACACTGTTGGTGGGAATGTAAACTAGTTCAACTATTGTGGAAAACAATATGGAGGTTTCTAAAAAAACTAAAAATAGAAATACCATTTGACCCAGTAATTCCACTTCTAGGAATTTACCTGAAGAAAACAAGATCCCTGATTCAAAAAGACAGATGCACCCCTATGTATACTGCCGCACTATTTACAATAGCCAAGATATGGAAGCAACCAAAGTGTCCATCAATAAATGAATGGATAAAGAAGAAGTGATACAACTACACAATGGAATATTATTCAGTCAGAAAAAGAAAACAAATCTTGCCATTTGCAACAACATGGGTGGATCTAGAGGGTATTAGGCTTATTATATGAAATAAGTCAGGTGGAGGATGACAAATACGAAATAATTTCACTCATTTGTGGAGTATAAAAACAAAGCAAAACTGAAGGAACAAAATAGCAGTAGACTCACAGACACTGCAAAGGAACTAGTGATTACCAAAGGGGAATGGTTACAGTGAGTGGGTGTAGAGGTGGAAGGGGATTAAGGGGCATTATAATTCACAATCACAATATAGGCAAGTCACACAGGGAAGGCAGTACAGCATGGAGAAGACAATTAATGATTATAATATCTTACTATGCTGATAGGCAGTGACCTCAATAGAGGGGGTGAAGACTTGATGATGTGGGTGAATGCTGAAACCACTGTTTTGTTTGTGTGAAACCATCATAAGATTGTATGTCAATGGTACTTGAATTTTAAAAAGAACATAGCAAAAAAAAATAGTACATACAAAGTAAATACAAAAATACAAAAATAGTACATACAAAATAAGCCTGCATGTACCCACCACCTAGCTTTAACTATTACTGATATTCGGCCCATCTTGTTACATCTCGCCCACTTCCCCCCTCCTGCATTATTTTGAGGCAAATTCCAAAAAGAATATAATTTCATGTGTAAATATTTCATAGCATAAATTTTTAAAATAAAATTTTACAACTGGGGGAAAAAATTCTGAGGGTTTCACCGATTTCAGAGAAGATATTAGTATTAATTCCTTAGCTCAGCGCCTTCACCATTTCAGTCATCTGAAATGTATCTGAAACTGTGACCGCACCTCCACGCCGCACAGTCCTGGAATTCCAATTTCTCTCAAGTAATTTTTTTCCTATCTGCCACCCAAAGGATAAAGAAAACTCCCTGATACTTCCCCATGGTGATGGGCATAATTTCCTTGGCCCTTCATAACCTTTCAACTTTTGTATTAGTTCTTCTCACATGCAGTAGGCCTGTGGTCTAATCTTCCCTTTCCATGTGGTTGTTACATTTCACTCTATAATCATTTAGGTCTGTATCTAGTCTAGTTCTGAAATGCTCATGAGGAGTTTTAGTAGTTCCTACTCACTAATAAATTTAAGTTCTTTTGTTTCTGGCAACAAGGGAGTTCTCATTCTTGTTTTGAGCTTGGTTATATGTTTATAGATTTCCCCTTTATTTTCTCTCTCTATATTTTTTTGTGGGGTACAGTCTCCAGATTCTTTTGCATGTTCTTAATCTGCCAGAATGAGTACACATTAACCTTAAAGAAAAACTCAAAAAGCCAGAAGGACATACAGTGTAGGGAGAAATCCAGTCCATTGACATGACCCCAGGTAAGATCTGATTTAAACCAAATTACTCTAAAGATACCTTGCCAGAAATAATTGTGTTAAGAAATTACTTCTGAAATGAAACCCGTCAATTAAAAACAGTAAACGCAACAGTAAACAGAGGAATTATAAGTAGCTTTTAAGTTTTAACTATTTATTGTCAAAAATTAAACTCCATACTCAATTATTTATGACAATTAAAAACATTACATTTGGAAGGATGTACTATCAAACAAACTAGTTGGTAAGTGTTAGTTTACCTATATTTACTTTCACTTTTGTGATGATAACAAATGTTTCTAAACTTGGGACCAGTACTTTTGACAAGGACCTAAGATAACATAAATGAAAACCAAAAGCAAAAGTAACAAACTATTTATCTGTTTAAAGTATTTACATTATGCTAGCAGCAGGCATGACATAAAAATTCACAATTAACTCAAACAGTAATCTGGATATAATAGTTTCCCATGAAGATCTCATAAACAATCATCATCATCAAAACAACATACATTGGTAGGGCCTTGGCATGCTTGGTTTGTTTCCTTTTGTTCCCGCACAAGTTTCTGGCTGAGGTATAGGAACTCTACAAAAGATGAAAAAAGGATAACCAATAGTTATAAAAAGAGACTTGAATGGAAAAATATTAATTAGTTCAATTGCAAATTTATTCTAATTCAATAAATTTAGGGAATATGAAGCTTTGGTTTCTTACAGTAATACACTAGAAGTTTAAGAAAAATACATTCAAATTATGAACAATTATCTTATATGACATTAATTTAAAGACTGCAATAGATTTAAATGTTCTTTGAAGGAGTATTCCACAAAAAGAAATGTTCAACTTTATTAAATATCAACTAAAGATGGATACATATACTCCATTCTCTCTTTTTATACTGACTATAATAACTAAACTGTACATTACAGTCTCTATGACAAGAATTTAAAGAATAGTTCAATGGCTTATTTGCCTTGTTCAAATATTCTGGAAAACTACCTGCCCTAACTCTCCAACCACATTTCAGAGTTTTCTATAAGGCTCATGCTGCTTCAAACCCTCACATTTTTCTTTCTGCCTGGAATAACAAAATGTCCCTTTAGCTTTGCCTGATTAACTCTTTTTCCTAATTCAAAATATAGCTGAGGTGTTATTTCCTAGAAGGTGCGATCACTGAACTCTAGTCAACATGCCTGATTAACTCTTTTTCCTAATTCAAAATATAGCTGAGGTGTTATTTCCTAGAAGGTGCGATCACTGAACTCTAGTCAAGGCTCACTGTTCCATGTACATTCTGTCAAAGCACCACGAGTAAACCTTTACTGTAGCATTCATCACACTGCACTGAAATTACAGGTTTATCAGTTTGTCTCTCCTACCAGATTCTGTTATAAGCCCTGCTATCAGCTCTACAAAAGCACAGACTTTATTTTAAAGTCTCCACATAATATGTGATCAATAACTGTTCACTGAACTGAAATGAATGCATGTAAAAAGGAAGCGTCTTATTTTGAGGCTGAGGAGAAGCCTGCATTTTTAAGGAAAGGTATCTATCCTATGGGTTCTTAGTATATTTCTGTGATGAGTTTTTTTCTATTGTATTTCCAAAACTAAAAGCATAGCATGAAGTAAAACAGAAATGTCATGTTGTAGAATGCCACATAATATCGTTCAACTTATTTTATCAAAGGATTTGTCTCATAATAGTATTCTTCATTTTACTATTGAGTTAATAATGAACTAGAAAGAAGTAGCCTTCATGAAGGAAGAACGCATCTATTTAATTATTCAACTCTAGCAAGTAAAATTTTATAGTTGAAAGTCTAACTTGTTTCAGTTATTGAAAACATGGGATTTCTAGAAATTAGTACACTGAAAATATCAACGGGGAGAAATCTACATTTAAAGATCCTTAAATAGCGTGTATATACTTTTTTCTTTTTATTGACAAATAAAATATACACGTTTAATGTGTACAACTTATACAGAGATATACATGTGAATTATATATATACTTACACAAAGATTGTGAAATAATAACCACAGATAAGATAATTAATACATCCTTTAGCACAGCTGGTATTATTTTCCTTTATCCTTATGATTTTTTTTCCCCTTTCTTTTTCCCCATCCTTGTCCCTCCCTTCCCACCCATCCTCCCCAGTCCCTTTCCCTTTGGTAACTATTAGTCCATTCTTCGGTTCTGTGTTTCTGCTGCTGTTTTGTCCCTTCAGTTTTCCTTTGTTCTTATACTCCACATATGAGTGAGATCATTTGGTACTTGTCTTTCTCGCCTGGCTTATTTCACTGAGCATAATACCCTCTAGCTCCATCCATTTGATGCAAATGGTAGGATCTGTTTTTCTCTTATGGCTGAGTAATATTCCAGATTGGTAAAAAAGAAGTCAAACTGTCACTATTTGCAGATGACATGATATTGTACATAAAAAACCCTAAAGACTCCACTCCGAAACTACAAGAACTAATAGCAGAATTCAGCAAAGTTGCAGGATACAAAATTAACACACAGAAATCTGTGACTTTCCTATCCACTAACAATGAACTAATAGAAAGAGAAATCAGGAAAACAATTCCATTCACAATTGCATCAAAAAGAATAAAATACCTAGGAATAAACTTAACCAAGGAAGTGAAAGACCTATACCCTGAAAACTACAATACACTCTTAAGAGAAATTAAAGAGGTCACTAACAAATGGAAACTCATCCCATGCTCTTGGCTAGGAAGAATTAGTATCGTCAAAATGGCCATCCTACCCAAAGCAATATACAGATTCGATGCAATCCCTATCAAATTACCAGCAACATACTTCAAAGAACTAGAAGAAATAGTTCAAAAATTCATATGGAAACACCAAAGACCCCGAATAGACAAAGCAACCCTGAGAAGGAAGAATAAAGTGGAGGGGATCTCACTCCCCAACTTCAAGCTCTACTACATAGCCACAGTAATCAACACAGTTTGGTACTGGCAAAACAACAGAGCCACAGACCAGTGGAACAGAATAGAGACCCTAGATATTAATCCAAGCATTTATGGTCAATTAATATATGATTAAGGAGCCATGGCCATACAATGGGGCAATGACAGTCTCTTCAACAGATGGTGCTGGCAAAACTGGACAGCTACATGTAAGAGAATGAAACTGGATCAATGTCTAACCCCATACAAAAAAGTAAATTCAAAATAGATCAAAGACCTGAATGTAAGTTGTGAAACCATCAAACTCTTAGAAAAAAACATAGGCAAAAATCTCTTGGACATAAACATGAGCGACTTCTTCATGAAGTTCCTGGGCAAGGGAAACAAAAGCAAAAATGAACAAGTGGGACTATATCAAGCTGAAAAGCTTCTGTACAGCAAAGGACACCATCAATAGAACAAAAAGGTACCCTACAGTATGGGAGAATATATTCATAAATGACAGATCGGATAAAGGGTTGACATCAAAAATATATAAAGAGCTCATGCACCTCAACAAACAAAAAGTGAACAATCCAATTAAAAAAAGGGCAGAGGGGCTGAACAGACAGTTCTCCAAAGAAGAAATTCAGATGGCCAACAGACACATGAAAAGATGCTCCACATCGCTTGTCATCAGAGAAATGCAAATTAAAACCACAATGAGGTATCACCTCACACCAGTAAGGACCGCCATCATCAAAAAGACAATCAACAATAAATGTTGGCAAGGTTGTGGAGAAAGGGGAACCCTCTGACACTGCTGGTGGGAATGTAAATTAGTTCAACCACTGTGGAAATCAGTATGGAGGTTCCTCAAAATGCTCAAAATAGACTTACCATTTAACCCAGGAATTCCACTTCTAGGAATTTACCCTAAGAATGCAGCACTCCAGTTTGAAAAAGACAGATGCACCCCTATGTTTATCGCTGCACTATTTAAAATAGCCAAGATATGGAAGCAAACTAAATGTCCATCAGTAGATGAATGGATAAAGAACATGTGGTACATATACACAATGGAATATTACTCAGCCATAAAACAAAAACAGATCCTACCATTTGCATCAAATGGATGGAGCTAGAGGGTATGATGCTCAGTGAAATAAGCCAGGCGGAGAAAGACAAGTACCAAATGATTTCACTCATATGTGGAGAATAAAAACAAAGGAAAACTGAAGGAACAAAACAGCAGCAGAATCACAGAACCCAGGAATGGACTAACAGTTAACAAAGGGAAAGGCACTGGGAAGGATGGGTTGGAAGGGAGGGACAAAGGCGGGGAAAAAGAAAGGGGGCATTACGATTAGCATGTATAGTGTGGGGGGGTAAGGGGAGGGCTGTACAACACAGAGAGGACAAGTAGTGATTTTACAGCATCTTACTACGCTGATGAACAGTGACTGTGAAAGGATATGTGGGGGGAACTTGGTGAAGAGGGGAGCCTAGTGAACATAAAGTTCTTCATGTAATTGTAGATCAATGATACAAAAATAAAAAAATAAAAAATAAAAAATAAACGTGATATAGAATATTATATTGGTTTCAGTGATGACAATTATATACATTATGAAACGATCACCACAGGAAGTGTGGTTACCATCTGTGACCATACAACAATATTACAATATTATTAGCTATATTCCCTATGCTGTATTTCCATCCTGTGACAAAATTGTTTTATAATTTGAAGTTTAAACCGTTTTATGCCTTTCATGTATTTCACCCATCCCCTCACCCATGGTAACTCACAGTGTGTTCTCTGTGTTTGAGTGTCTAGTTCTGGTTTGTTTGTTTCTTTTGTTTTTCAGATTCTACACATAAGTGAAACCATATGTTATTCATCGTCACCTGACTGACTAATGTCACTTACCAGAATATTCTCTGGTTCCATCCATGTTATTGCAAATGGCAGGATTTCTTTTCTTTTTAAGGCTAATAGTATTCCATTGTGTATATGTACCACATCTTGTTCATTCGTTCATCTATTGACGGACACTTAGATTGTTTCCATAACTTGGCTACTGTAAATAAGCTGCAGTAAACATAGGGGTTCATACATCCTTTTGAATTAGTGATATTATTTTCATTGGTATTGTTATTTAACTTACTGTAGGTCTAGCAGATTTCCTGCATAAATTTTAAACTTTGTTTTGGGGTACATAAGAGTTCATCAAGAATAGTTCTTTTTATATTTTGAAATAGCCATGGAAGTACAATGAAAGCTATTTTCCTTGAATTTTATTTCATCTAATGATAAAATTGCTACACTTGATTGGTTCATTTTTTGACATAAGCCAGATTTATCTTTTCCTGTTTTTGTATAGTATTTTTCAAAGTAATATTTAGCATAATATGTAAAATATCAATTGGCTGTCCTTTGTGAAATATTTAAAAAATTAAAGGAATTCTAAAGCTTCATTTCTCCAAACCTCCCATTGTGCTACTCCCCGCCTTCATATTCAACTATTTCAATAGTTTACTGTATGTGCTTCAAGTTCTCTTCTCTATGCTTTACCGGTAATTATGTCTTAAGAAGAAACATACAGCACCTTTTTCAATATGTGTTTTATACAATAAAATTTCTTACTTACTTCTATAATTTTATTTTATTGTTTTCCTGTGTTAATACATTTAAACTCTCCTCATATTTATAATGGATACATAAAATTTCATTTCCAAATAGGCCAGTTTGCTTTTCCTCTTCTTCTGACAGCTTTCATTTTGTCTATCTTTTTATTGTCAGAGTGTATTTTACTATTATGACAATTACTGTAAATATTTATTTTCCTTAAGAATATTGAGGGAATATTCTTTGAATGCCAGGGTTATGGTTTCAGGCTATGGGGTCTAAAGATAATTTTAAGGTGTCATAAGATGGAGAAGTTAATCTTATGACTTAAGTGACAATCTACGAATGACATGTGGGGCATATTCCACAGAGGCAGAGATCTTCAGCAAAGGTCTGTGCTGACAGGAACTGAAAACCAGCTCCTGATACTTGGGGTTCCAAGTGACCCTTGCTTGTGAGTGAGGGTGCTAGTTACAGGTAGACAGAAGAGTTCTGACCCCTTGTGCCATGTGATTCACACCTGAGGCACTTACTGCAGGGATATGACAATGTCTCAGATATGCCTCCCTTCTCTTTCTCCTTGAGAACTGACATCATTAGAGCCATGTGGAAATGAGAGTGGAATTAGGATTGAATGACTTCTGAGATGTCCATGAGCCCCAGCATATGTTATAGACATCTTGTAAGAGTGTGCTGAGCTGGGACTGGACACAGGTCTGTGTCTGACACCAAAGCCAAACTTGTCAACACTTCTGTTTAAACACTGATTCCCCAAACCTTGGTATAGAAATATTTTCACTGCAATACGTATCCATTGTTAAGTTTCTGGTGTTTCGTCTAATATTTATCATCCCTTTAGTGGATTGGGAGGCTTAAGTGTCTGAAGTAGACATTACAATTGTGCCTCTGAGGATGAATTCACACTATCCAGGTGCCATAAAGAACTGACGTTAACCATAAAAACATGATGCACTTTTTGTTTCTGTGACACCTGGACTATGCCATCTTACCATCTTACCCTGGGAAGAGAAACACTTAACTTGGATGTTTACAGACAGAGAGTATGTGATACCCACATCAAAATAAGATAATTTGGTTGTTTACCGTCACTATGAGTGTTTGTGTATGTAAGAGCACTGGGGTAGTCACTAAATACATTGTTGCAACTGTAGGGGCTGATTACTGCTGTTTTTTGGCGGGGAGGTGGGCAGTCACTGCTGAATGCAGACTGAAGAGGCTGAGTCACTAGTTTTTCCATCTCCTCCCCCGTTTCTGTGTCCTTGGATGGCACCCATAGTGTGAGGGCTTGTGACTTTGGGTTCTGTAAAGCTAACGTTAATAAATGTTTTGACTATGCACTCCTCTCCATGAAATATTTTCAAACCAACCATAAAAAATGCATTTTCAGTTATACTATGCCTACATATATTAAGGAAATTTGGGGAGGGTAAATTATGAAGGCACAAATTTTGAAGCCAGTGCATTGTGAGATAGAATAAACATAATGTAAACACATTATTTTTTCCTGGACGCCAGTGGATTGTTTGCACACCTCCTAGGTATCTGAATACCACTTTGGAAACTACCGGTCTAAAGAAAAACTTTCAACTTATTACGTAACTAATTAAAATCTGTAGACAGCTCCCTATTATTATATGCAAAACATTCCTTAATAAAGGTTCTGGTCTCTGTGGTTGAATTCTGATTATGGTTTTGTTGATATAACAGTTTCTTTCCTATTCATTGATTGTGTTACAACAGAAAGGCGGGGTGGGGCTGGGGGACTGTGGAGGGCAAGCTCTCTGGTCTCCTCTTTAAGGACACTCATCCCACAATGTGGATGCCCCCCGCCCCACGAACTCATCAAAGCCTGATTACCTACCAAAGACCCATGTCCTACCAAAGACCCTACCTACCAAATACCACCACATTGTGGGCAAGGATTTCAGCACATGGCTGTTGGGGGCACACAATTCAGTCCCTCGTATGTGCACAGCCCAGTCCTGTAAAAGCTTCTTTCTTTATTCGTCCTTTACAGTCTTGGGTTGGGGAGCATGCATGAACCACTCTCCAGCTCCAACTTTCATATTTCTTCCACTCTCCATGCTCACAGAATCCATTTCAACTTTGTATGTTCTTTTCTAAGTAGCTTTAATAACGTTAAAACATTCAAACTCTCCTTCTTTCTTTCGACTTTTTTTTTTTTTAACCATGCTGATGTTTGATCTAAACACTTTTGATTCCTTCCTGAAATAACTGTGTCTCTGCCGGCAAGAATCCTCCCAAGGTGGAAATTGGAAGGGAAAAGCACACTTGGCAGAACCTAGAGTGCTGCCACACAGGGACTACATAGTTTTACTGAAAGAACTTAAAGGTAGAAAGTAAAAAAGACTTGCACAGGCTTACAGGATACCCTGGTCAGGCCTCTAAGACTCTGAGGGAATCCAGACATCTTGATCACTCACTGGACCAGGGGCAAGTCAGTCATCACCTCTCAGCAAATGAGCTTAGAGCTCGCGATGATGGAACAGCCCTTTCTTGACGTGTCCAAGCTCCACCTCCCGTCGCAGGCCGGCCTGAATCTTTCCCACCCCCTCAGACACAGGCTTGGTGGGCAGGTCCTCGGGCCGCTGTCCTCCCACGTCCATCCTTCCTGCCCCCCTGGTCCCTCCACTTCCTGTCTCAGACTTACCTTCACAAACTGTGGGCCCATCTGCGGCCATCCTCTCTGCCACCCCTAGCACCACCCAGCAGACCCCGCTGCCCACAGCTCCTCCTCAGTGACAGTCACCTCCTCGGCTCCCAACTTGACTGAGATTGTCATCCCAGCCTGACAACTGCTCCCCTTGAGGCACTGACTGGCACGTGCCTCCTGCCATGTCTGCCCCAGGGAAGCGAGCCCCGGCCCCAGGTCGGAAAGGGAGAGAAGGCGGTGGGAAAGGCAGCGACCCCACACCCCTTAGGGTTGGGGTGTCACCATCAGAAGTGATGGAAGAATCTGAGGGGCCCACGGCCCTCGTGGCTCCCCAGAAGCTTTCCCAAGCCCTTGCAAAGGGAGAAGACGGGCAGAAAGCCACCCAGGGCCCAGCAGAGAACGGGCCTGCAGAGCTGGTAGGACAGGAAGACTGGTGGGAGGTCGAGGTCGACGACGACGATGATGACAAAGATGATGACGAATTCCTGGACGAGTCTGGGGACGAGCTGGACGATGAGTCCGAGTGTGAAGAGGACGACTACGATGCGGATATAGAGACAGAAGAGTCGCAAGAGGAGGACGGGAGCAGCCAAGAGGGTGCAGAAGTCCAGGAAGGCGCCCGAGTCCAAGAGGCCTCGGCAGTCGTCCCAGCCACCCGTGAGCCTCCCATGATATGGTTTTGCTCCCTGATCCGGAATGCGGTCCAAACCTTTCTACGCTATATCCATTATAACGGTCATGTCCAGGGCCAGCCCCACTCAAGCCCTGTGGTGGTCAGGCACGGCTCCCAGGAGCCAGAGGACCCCGGAGAGGGGCCGGTGCCTTGGGAGAGGGAGGAGCCAGGAGAGGGACCAGCAGCGCCCCAGAAGCAGGAGGAGCCGGGAAAGGGAGCACATGCACGTAAGTGTGGAAAGGAGGGCGAAGAGGTCCAAGAAGCCGGAGGTGAGGAGGAGCACCATGATGAAGAACCAGAGGAAGGGCGCAAAAAGGATTTGGACCCAGCAGAGGGGCAGACCCGGAGAACCCAGGTATCTCTGTGTAGCTTTGGGTATCACCCAACCATTCCTGACATAACGCCTGTCATGGTTGTTACATATTTAAATATTTCTACACAAAATAAATAACAACTTTTTGCAAACTGGTTAAAATCTAGTTAGGAAACAGCTTAATGTTGCTAATTTATGTATTCTAGGTGATTTACACAATGCACCATGTTCTGAATGTACTTCATTCACAGCTACAGGTCCTGTGATCTCCAGCCGTAAGACTTGTACAGGGGGAAATCTATCAGGCCTGGTAGCCAGGACCACTCTTGGTCAGGGTCACAGTTACCACAACAGGCGGCTAAAGTGACTGGAAGGTACTCTAGCTGGGCCTTCATTATTTAGCTACAGAAATATGGTCTCTTGCTCCAATTGGGAGAAAAGGCCTGGGAGAATGTGACCCCTTACAAAGACGTAGTCAGTTAAAAATTGGGAGTGGGCACTCATTCAGTGATGGTAACTCTTTGTTCAATTGCAACTTTCTTGTATTTCCCCAGGACAGGCAAAAGAAAAGGACATGAGTTATGGCAAGATCATTAATCATGAAACTGTTAATTAGGCCAACTTAACATCCTGCCTATCCTTTCCTTGCTTTCTTTCTTTTGCTTTTTTTCTGTCTTTCTCCTAGCCGTTTAACAGACATGGAAACTGAGGGGCTGGGAGGTTAGGAGTGTGATTGATAGGTAGAGCACAGGGTTTTGTGGTGGAAACACTTATTAGATAAGTCCCTCGAGAAAATGGTGACAACAAAGCACGCGTTTCGGGTGTTTGGCAAGTGGGAGAGGAGTTGGTTATGGTGGGAGGATGGAAGACATAGCCAAAGGTCTGTGTTGCAAGAGGAAAACGTGTTGAGACCTCCTGTTGGTAAAACAGGCATCCACAGGAGTGACTGTTTTCTTAGATGTAGAAAGTCACTGTTGCATGGTATTTGTGTACAATTGTGAATTGTCTCTTCTTTCATCCTACAGGTGTAAAGTGTAAAAAGAAAGGATGGAGGAAGAAGCAAAGAATTTGTCCCTTGCGGATTTGAGATTGTTCTTCTGCTTTTCAGCAGCCATGGCCCTGTGGCCGATTTCATCACACAAACAGTGATAATCCGCTGACACCTGACTTTCTGTTATGTTTGTCAGATATATTCGACAGCATTTGTCCACGTTAAAAATAAAAGTGTGCTTGAAATGAATATTTTGCAGTCCTTTTAGATATAACACTGACGTAAACCTGTCTCTGTATCTTCTCTTCTCGTTTTGGCCCACCTTGCTGCCGTCCAAAGGGATGGCTCTTAGCCGTGTTTGTGTCCTTTTACTGCAGCCACAAATTAATTAAAATGCCAAGTTATTGACAATTTCTATGAAGGGAGAGACGGAGGTCTAGCCTCTACTGCATTTTATGGAAAGCAAGCGGTAGCTGACCTAGCTTATCTGGAGACCAGGTGGTGCTGCTGGGAACTTGTTAGACATGCCCATTGTCAGGCCCCACTCTGGACCTGCTGAGTCAGAATTTCTGAAGGTGGGCCAGCCATCAGAGGGGCATGTCTTTCAGGTGATTCTAAAGCACACTGAAGTTGGAGCGCTGCTGGTTGAGAGCAGCGATGGGGTGGGGGAGTTGTGAGAGACGGAGCTTCTCCCATGGCACGACCGACACTGATTCAGTGTCTTGAGACTGTTTCAGGCAAACTGAACAGGACGGTAAAAGCGGCGCTGGGGATGAGACTGGAATTCTCAGGGGCCTGAGACACAGCGAGGCCCTCCTCGGGGGGCCAAACATTGGGTGGTGGCAGTAGAAAAAAACTGGTGAGGGAACAAGCTAGTTCCAGAAGTTTAGAAAAACTAACGTGCAGCCATACCAAAACAGAGAAAGGAGGTCTTCTGCCCTCAAACCCCTGGCCCTTCTCCTTCTCTCATTCTCTATTCTGGTCAGTTGCAACTTCAATCCCCCGACCCTCCTTAAATAGTTCCCATGTATGTAGGCCCATGTTCCCCTTTTCTTCCAGTACCGCAATGCCGTTACAGCCCCCATACCCAGAGTTACTGAAAGTACTGCCTCCATCCAATCAGCAACTGGTAAAGGCTTTGCTATGACAGATTTGGCTCATGTGCTCTGTTCAGTGCCTATAGCAACAGGACCTCCACTGCAGTGCAACTTCACCTTCACATCTGAAGGGATGTGATGCACATTTACCGGGCTACGCACAGGGTACCTGGGCAGCCCTCAGGGAAAGGCCGTGCCACCTCGGTTAAATTCCTGAAGATTATTTGGTAGACCAAGGGCTGCTACCTCGCTGACACTACCAAGACGAGCTACTGACCCTCTTGGCACCCACAATGTTATAACAAACCCAACATCTTATAGACCTTTGTGGGCCCAGTGGGCAAGTCGTCATTTGCAAATGTTACATAAGCCCATTTACATTGCTCTGTAAAAACCGGCCTACCTTCAAAGGTCCCCCTATGGGCAAAAGGCACCAGAATTTGTCCAGATTGCAAAACAGCAGTCGCTCCTGGTAGGGACTCCTGGAGAGTCCTTTACTGCTGAGGTTTCAGCAGCCTCCTCTCATGCCTCCTGAAATCTCTGACCCTCCTGTGATGACCGTAAGTTGTCCATGGGATTCTGGAGGAAGAAAGAACACTGCCCAGCCCCAGAATACAAGACATTAGAGGGGCCATGCTGCCCACATATTGAGGTCTCCTGACATTAGAAGTGCTCACAGGCATGGGCCTACGACGCTCAGTAGCCAGTTGCCCATTAGGCCCTGGGTGATAGTCGCAGCACCCTCCCAAGTTGGGCAAAGCCACTGAGGCTTCCTTGTTACAGATGGAGGCAAACCTGGGCCCTCTAGCATATCCATCCCACTAGCAGTAGGGCTTGACCTTCCCCAGCATTATTCCCTTGCCAGATGCCACAGTTTTGGACGAGTTCACCCTTCTCTCTGACCCGTTGGCGACCAGCGGAGCCCCTTGGGACAAGCTGAGTGAACAGCAATGGGTGTTCCTCCACTCTGTGCCTGGAATCGTCACCATCACTCTGGTCACCAGTGATGGAGCTCTCATCCCTCAACCAGGACATCTCTACTATAACGGTTCTCTGGGACCCAAGGGTCAGTCAGCACAGTTGACGGAACTTTAGGCAGTCATCTCAGCACTGGATGCCCTGACCAATAGTCAGCCCCAACAGCACGTATTTATTTTTTGGTATCATTAATCTACAATTATATGAGCAACATAATGGTTACTAGACCCCCCCATCACCAAGTCCCCCCCACATACCCCATTACAGTCACAGTCCATTGGCACAGTAAGATGCTGTAGTATCATTACTTGTGTTCTCTGCGTTGTACTGCCCTCCCCGTGCCACCCCATACATTATGTGTGCTAATTGTAATGTCCCTTTTCCCCCTTTGTCCTTCCCTTCCCTCCCATCCTCCCCAGTCCCTTTCCCTTTGGTAACTGTTAGTCCATTCTTGGGTTCTGTGATTCTGCTGCTGTTTTGTTCCTTCAGTATTTTTCTTTGTGCTTATACTCCACATATGAGTGAAACCATTTGATACTTGTCTTTTTCCGCCTGGCTTATTTCACTGAGTATAATACCCTCGAGCTCCATCCATGTTTTTGCAAATGGTAGGATCTGTTTTCTTCTTATGGCTGAATAATATTCCATTGTGTATATGTACCACATCTTCTTTATCCATTCATCTACCGATGGACACTTAGGTTGCCTTCATTTCTTGGCTATTGTAAACAGTGCTGCGATAACCATAGGGGTGCATATGTCTTTCTCAAACTTGGCTGCTGCATTCTTAGGGTAAATTCCTAGGAGTGGGATTCCTGGGTCCAACAGTACTTCTGTTCTAAGTTTTTTGAGGAACCTCCACACTGCTTTCTACAATGGTTTAACCAATTTACATTCCCACCAGCAGTGTAGGAGGGTTCCCCTTTCTCCACATCCTTGCCAACATTTGTTGTTGTTTGTCTCTTGGATGGTAGCCATCCTTACTGGTGTGAGGTGATATGTCATTGTGGTTTTAACTTGCATTTCTCTGATGATTAGCGATGTGGAGCATCTTTTCATGTGCCTGTTGGCCACCTGAATTTCTTCTTTGGAGAAGAGTCTGTTCAGATCCTCTGCCCATTTTTTAATTGGATTATTTGCTTTTTGTTTATTAAGGTGCATGAGCTCTTTATATATTTTGGATGTCAATCCTTAATCGGATATGTCATTTATGAATATACTCTCCCATACTGTAGGATGTCTTTTTGTTCTATTGGTGGTGTCCTTTGCTGTACAGAAGCTTTTCAGCTTGATATAGTCCCACTTGTTCATCTTTGCTTCTGTTTGCCTTGCTCGGGGAGATATATTTTTGAAGAAGTTGCTCATGTTTATGTCTAAGAGATTTTTGCCTATGTTTTATTCTGAGAGTTTTATGGTTTCATGACTTATATTCAGGTCTTTGATCCATTTTGAGTTTACTTTTGTGGATGGGGTTAGACAATAATCCAGTTTCATTCTCTTACATGTAGCTGTCCACTTTTGCCAACACCAGCTGTGGAAGAGCCTGAAATTTCCCCATTTGTATATCCATGGCCCCTGTATCATATATTAGTTGACCGTATATGTTTGTGTTAATATCTGCACTCTCTATCTTGTTCCACTGCTCTGTGGTTCTGTTTCTATGCCAGTACCAAATTGTCTTGATTACTGTGAATTTGTAGTAGAGCGTGAAGTTGGGAAGCGAGATTCCCCCCTGCTTTATTCTTCCTACTCAGGACTGCTTTGGCTATTCAGGGTCTTTTCTTGTTCCGTGTGAATTTTAAAGCTATTTATTCCAGTTTGTTGAAGAATGTCGTTGGAATTTTCATAGGGATTGCACTGAATCTGTAGATTGCTTTAGGCAGGATGGCCATTTTGACAATATTAATTCTTCCTAGCCAAGAGCATGGGATGAGTTTCCATTTGTTTGTGTCCTCTTTAATTTGTCTTAGGAGTGTCTTGTAGTTTCAGGGTATAGGTCTTTCACTTCCTTGGTTAGGTTTATTCCTACGTATTCTTTTTGATACAATTGTGAATGGAATTGTTTTCCTGTTCTCTCTTTCTACTAGCTCATCGTTAGAGTACAGGAAAGAAAGCAACAGGTTTCTGTGTATTAATTTTGGATCCTGCAACTTTGCTGAATTCTGCTATTAGTTCTAGTAGTTTTGGAGTGGAGTCTTTAGGGTTTTTTATGTACAATATCATGTCATCTGCAAATAGTGACAGTTTGACTTCTTCTTTACCAATATGGATGCCTTGTATTTCTTTGTTTTGTCAGATTGCATGGCTAGGACCTCCAGTACTATGTTGAATAGCAGTGGGAAGAGTGCGCACCCCCATCTTGTTCCCGAACTTAGGTGAAAACCTTTCAGTTTCTTGCTGTTAAGTATGATGTTGGCTGTGGGTTTGTCATATATGGCCATTATTATGTTGAGGTACTTGCCCTCTTTACCCATTTTGTTGAGTGTTTTTATCATGAATGGATGTTGAATTTTGTCGAATGCTTTTTCAGCATCTATGGAGATAATCGTGTGGTTTTTGTCCTTCTTTTTGTTGAAATGGTGGACGATGTGGATGGATTTTCGAATGCTGTACCATCCTTGCATCCCTGGGATGAATCCCACTTGATCATGGTATATGAGCCTCTTGAGGTATTTTTTAATTCGGTTTGCTAATATTGTGTTGAGTATTTTTGCATCTATGTTCATCACGGATATTGGTCTGTAATTTTCTTTTTTGTGGGATCTTTGCCTGGTTTTGGTATTAGAGTGATGCTGGCTTCATAGAATGAGTTCAGAAGTATTCCCTCCTCTTCTATTTTTGGGAAATCTTTATGGGGAATGGGTATTATGTCTTCTCTGTATGTCTGGTAAGATTCAGGTGTGTCCATCTGGTCCAAGGGTTTTGTTCTTGGGTAGTTTTTGATTACTGATTCAATTTCTTTCATGGTAATTGGTCTGTTTAGATTTTCTGTTTCTTCCCTGGTCAGTCTGCAAAGGCTGCATTTTCCTAGGAAGTTGTCCATTTCTCCTAGGTTTTCCAGCTTGCTAGCATATAGATTTTCATAGTATTCTCTAATAATTCTTTGTATTTCTGTGGGGTGTGTCGTGATTTTTCCTTTCTCATTCCTGATTCTGTTTATGTGTGTAGATTCTCTTTTTCTCTTAGTAAGTCTGGCTAGGGGTTTATCTATATTCTTTATTTTCTCAAAGAACCAGCTCTTGGTTCTCAATTTTATTCATTTCTTCTCTGTTCTTTATTATGTCCCTCCATCTGCTGACTTTGGGCCTGATTTGTACTTCTCTTTAGAATTTCAATAATTGCGACTTTAGACTATACATTAGGGATTGTTCTCCCATCTTTACATAGGCCTGGATTGCAATATACTTTCCTCTAAGAACTATCTCCAACTGCACATTTTTACAGACTGTCATGGGGCTGGCCGTCTGGTCCAGCCAATGGCAGTAACAACAGTCCCTTGTCCAGGATGGTCCCCTTTGGGGCAAAGAATTCTGGGACTCTCGCCCCACAAACTTCCAAAATATAAATCAAGGTCACACATATGAGAACTCACCAAGAAACTCCATATCCACTTTGCAGTTCCAGAAATTATTGATAGTGACTGAGGCATTCATCCCACTGCTCAGGATACAGAACGCTGGGCTATCGAGCAGGCAGGCAGTGGACCTTTCACCTCTCTATCTGGCCTCTGGCGGCAGGACTCATAGAGTTCCATAATGGCTTGCTTCAACAAACGCAAATTCAGTTAAATGAAAATGGCACATTTCAGCCACAGTCCCATGTCAGGGGTGGAGTGTAAGCAAATGCCTGACTCCATGTCTTGAGGTTTGCCTGCTGAGGGCTCTTTAGCCTCAGTCCTCCTTCTTTCCAATGCCCCACATCTGGATGGGTACACAAAAAAGCCCACGTGTTCTCTCCTTCTGCACACTGGCTGGGAGGGACGAGGGGCAAACTTTACGAGCCCCTGCCAGCACACAGGAACCCTTGTGTTGCCCCATCCACTGACCAGAGTGAAACTCCCAACCCGGTCTCCTTACTGACTCTCTCAGGCCTTTTTTTTTTGTTTTGAGCAGTCTGCCCTACCCTCTCTTAAAGAGGCTCATTATGTAAGCAAAACACTTTTTGTATCCTTTTGATAGTGTGTGTGTGTGTGTGTGTGTGTGTGTTGTCTTCAGTATGGGCATTTGAACCAAATTTTGAATAGGGGTGCATACTGATTCCCAGAGTAGCCACAACAGCTTCTCTCACCATCATTCTAGCAGCGCACTTGCCGAATGTGTTCTTTCCATCCCTGAAACTTCAGGGTCTGTCAGAGTAGATGTCCTGGATCCCAAGAAGTTGTACTGCCTCTAAGGCACAAAGTTTATGTTCTACTAAACTGGAAGTTATAACTAACACCCTGTCCCGCCTCTGTGCCTGGTGACAATGGTAAGTGGAATTAGTATAAAATGGCTGCTCTTGTCTTCTTAGTTTTAAGCATCCTTACATGTGAGGTCTTGGCTAGGTGGACCGGAGTACCACAAAACATCTCAGACTGTTGACTGAGAAATCATCCTGGCAAGCTTGTCCTTTTTAGGTCTTCCATGCCATATGCGTCCACTTGGGCTGCCACAAGGAAACGCCATAGACTGGTTGGCTTAAATATAACAGGCATTCATTTCACACAGTTCTGGAGGCAGGGAAGCCCAAGCTCAGGGGTAACAGCATGCTCAGGTTCTTCGTGAGGATCCTCATCCTGGCTTGCAGACAATGCCTTCTTTCTGTGACTTCACTGTGGGGTGGGGGCGGGGGGAGGGGAAGAGCAAGCTCTCTGGTCTCTTCTTTGAGGGCACTCATCCCACAATGTGGACCCCACCCTCACGACCTCATCAAAGCCTGATTACCTACCAAAGACCCCATGTCCAAATACCACCACATTGTGGGCAAGGTTTTCAGCACATGGCTATCGGGGGCACACAAGTCACTCCCTCGTATGTGCACAGCCCAGTACTGTAAAAACTTCTCTCTCTTTCTTTATTCGTCATTTACAGTCTTGGGTTGGGAAGCATGCGTGAACCACTCTCCAGCTCCAACTTTAATACTTCTTCCACTCTCCATTCTCACAGCATCCATTTCAACTTTGTATGTTCTTTTCTAAGTAACTTTAATAACGTTTAAACATCCAAATACTTCTTGCCTCTTTTGAGAGTTTTTTGTTTTCCTATGCTGTTTTTTGGTCTATACACTTTTGTTTCCTTCCTGAAATAACTGTGTCTCTGCTGGCACAAACGCTCCCAAGGTGGAAATTGGAAGAAAAACACACTTGGGAAACATTTACTACAAGGCCTTTTATGGAACAAGTTCATCCGCTTGTGCAGGATACTCTTAAAGTCACCCTTCAGTTCTAGGATTCTGTCTCTTAACAGACAGTACATTAGACATTTAATCATCTCTTCTGAGTTCATTGCTCCTTTCATGCTTAAAATATATAGTACATTTATCTGGTCTTGTAATACAACTTGGGTTCATACTTTCAGAAAAGATATGATAAATTCACCAATTTCACATCTGATATTCAGCTCTTATTTTAGCCAAAATCAGAGAATGTCGATACTTCAAGTATTATTAACAGAGCAGTAGTTCTCAACCTTTACTCTATTCCTGCATATCTGACAGACAGGATTAATTCTTGCTAGTTGCTCTCTGTGGCAACAAGCCCCCTTAGGAAGGGCAGGGAGACTGAATGGGCTGCTTCTCTAGGGTGGGTCCGAATTCCAAGGAATGTGGGTACGTCTCCCTCAGATGATTTTGAGAGACTACCTCCTCCCAGCAAGGTTCTATAAGAATCACTGGGTCTAATACCATTCATCTTAATTCTCTAGATTTTCTAGAGATTCTCTGGAGAGCTAAATACTTGGATTATATAACAATAATTAAGGTGAAAATATACTCCTTTACAGAAATACTACACTATGACTTGAATACTGATTATATTGAAAATATATATAATAAGTTTGATGCAAGAATCAATCTGAGGAGCATTTCCGTATCTTTAAAAAGAAAACTGTAATTGAAAAACATTAACACATTTGTTATTCTATGCTATTTATACAATAACCTCGTATAGTAAAATCAGACTTGAGTTTTGTTAGAGGAAAAAAACATCCGGACTCCTATATGTGAGTGTTTGTTTCTCTGCAAGAGAAGATTATGTTCAAAGACTCAGGAGACATGATTTCTAATCATGGCCTGGCTTCTACTTGGCCGGGGAGTAGGAATGGAAGATATCCAAGGTTTTTTTAACTTTAAAATTAAATACTTCCTCAGGAAAAATCCCCTTTCTTCCTTTCTGTCAGAAAGTTCACAAGAAAATTACCGACAGGTGGTAGGAATTTGATGATTTACAAGTACCTAGTAACACCTACTTTTTCAGTTTCCTTAGAAATGTTCTGTTTTGTTTTATCCATATGTGGCTTGTGACTTACTGTCTTTTATCCCTGTAAATCCTCTTAAGTCCTTGCAAACCGGTAGGATATAAAAGAGCGAAGTTCTAACATGGATTACAGCTCGTTGGCCAGAATCACAAGTTTGTCTTCTTCACATTTGATTCTTGCTTTTGGGTGATGCACAGCCAAAGCTACAAAGGTTTACAATTACTTGTAAGATAGCTGAGATGTTTAATGGATTAGTAACATGTTAAAAAGAAGAAAAATATCCAATTCTTTTTCCAGATGAACTCATGATTTCCATGGTTACTTTTTGTGAAGTATGGGAAATCTTTAGTATAATCATTGTTTCCTAGATATAAAACTATGATTGATAAACTACCCAAAAAGAATAAGTTATGCAGTCTAGTAAAAGGAAGCATTTGAAACGTAGGTCTGAGACTAACAGAGTCAGCGGGACTCATACTTCCCATAGATTATAAACGTGTTTGCAATCACATGTATGTACATATTTATGTGTAAAGAGGTGGGGAAGAGGAAGTGGGAGAGACTAAAGAGAAAAAAGGAAACTACATAAAGGTCAAGTAATTTATTCTAGTACCTTAGATGTAAAAATCTATGAAATAAGTTTTCTTTCAGGCATTAAATTAATTTGCTAATGACTTTTTCTCATTCTTTCATTTTAAGGTAACAAGACCTTATTTTAAAATACAAATACAAATAAAAACTTTTCCTTCACTCTGAAAATCACTCATTTTGGCTAAGATTTTATTTTAGAATTAATTTTTGTCTATATTTTTCTTTCCTTAGAAGCAAACTTAAAAATTATATATAGGTTTAAGAATGCATTGACTCCCTTAAATTTCTCTAAGTTCTATAACTACTTCTTACTTTTGAACCCCAGAAGAAATCAGTTTATTTTCCCTTATCAGACAGGGAAGCTTCTGCAATAGTTTCTTTCTATTCTTCCTGAGTAACTTAAAACTTTTGTTCAAATTCTCAATTCAGGGGCTAAACAGACCTCTGTACATGGAAGCTTCTCTTGATGAGTACCCCTTTCTCTTTAGCCACATTACCCTTCAATAGTTCAAATGACTGAGAAAGAGGCAGAGAATATGGGCAAGAGAGTGATGGTTTCTAAAGGTGAACAGAATCAGTTTTAGAAGTAGTCAGGTAGTAGTGGGGAAAGTTCCCTTGGTTTCCATTCTCCCCAAATACTTTCAAAAGACTTGACAATTAGAGCTTAATGTATTCCAGAATTAGTTTGAGCCAAACAGGAGCTCTCCTTCACTATAATTTTTTTGGGGGGGAAGGGCACTTAAACTCTTAAAGCAAAATAGCATCATCTATATTTAAAGTATTAAATTAATAATACTCAAAGATAAGAACAGTTAAGTTACCTAGGATGGTTACCTCAAAATGTCCAAGGCTTCGGGCGCTCTTAAATTCATCAAGTGTTGGGAGCCTTCCTTCTGGTGGTATATATTTTGCAGGCTGAGAATTATACTGCTGATTGAGAAAGTTTCTGTGTTCAAAAATAAATTTCCGTGGAATACTTTCAGGATAAACAAAGCTGTAATGTAGGTGTTGAATTAAGCCAAACTTTTTCTCTCTCCATAGCTGACCTTCCCACTTATCACTTATAGTTCTCCTGGCTTTCCTGGCTTTCCCTGGGGTACCAGTGCTTGCGCTTTCTCGACCTGTTACAGACACAGTGAGATAGACACAATTAACCTATAAACCAAATCAAGTCATTCACTACAAAAAAGCATAGACTACTGAGGAATAGTTTAATAAACTTTAAAAATCAAACCACTACCTATAAAACGTAAACTGAGTGTCCAAAAGATAATTCTTACTAAAGTGAAAGTGGAACTAAATTCACTTGCAAAATAAACTTTTACTTCCAAATATCAACAAGTGGTTTTGTTTTATCATACATTAACTTTTCCATATTTGTTCTCTCTGTTGCTAGAATTATGGAGATAATGTAATTATCTTCTACATACTTATTTTATATTTTCTAAATGTTCTTAAATAAACATATGTGCCTTTTATATTCAGTAACAAATTCCAAGTTAAGTCAAATTCATGAGAGTAATCATCTTGAGAGATGGCATCACTACTCACTGTTGGTGGAATTCAAGCTTAACATAAAATTTTGTTCATCTTTGCTGAAAGTAGCCTGAACAAATCCAAATACAGTCTTTTTCTTGGATATAACTCTCCTTCAAAGAGATCATTTATTCATTATGTATGATACTCCTTTCTGAATTAATAACATGTGAAAAGCAAAGAGGGAACTACACTGAAATGAAAGACTCTTCAATTTTGATTATTCTCTATCATCAAGTCAATTTCTCCTTTATGTACAATTTACCCAACACATTTAGTTTCTAAGGAGAATGTAATTTCTCCCCTATACTTTAAAGCGTTCATTCAGCAAATAACTATTGAGCATTTATTATGTACCAGATACTGTGACAAGGAATTTGGTAAAATAATATTTTAGGTGACTTCTTTGTCATATATTAATTGACTCTATATGTGTAGGCTTACTTCTGGGCTTTCTCTTCTGTTCCATTGATCTATGTGTCTACTTTTGTGCCAGTACCATAATGGGGGAGGAGGATGGGTAAAATAGGTGAAGGGGATGAAGAGGTACAAACTTCAAACTATAAAATAAATTAGTCACAGGGATGAAAGTACTGCATAGGGAGTACAGACAATAATACCACAATTTATTTGTAAGTTCACAGATGGTAACTATACTTACTGCAGTGAACACTTAGCAATGTATATAACTGTTGAACCACTACGTTGTACATCGGAAGTGAATATAATATTGCATATCAACTATATTTCAATGAAACTTAAATTTTTTTTTAATATTTTAATTGAACAATACAACCTAAGAACTGAAGACATATGACAGCCTCAGAAAAAAACAGATTTTGGACAACACTCTCATGTTGTCAGTTCTGCTGGCTGAGGCAAGTTGACAGCAAGTGTTTCAGAGTTCCCCGAGGTTGGTGAATTGCTTTCCTGTAGGCTACCTATGCTTTGGTGTTCATTATTACCCTAGCATAAAAACAGTTGCTGAGGCAAAAGAGAGTTTCAACAGTAATGTTTAACTGTGGTCAATATACCACTTTTGTTTTTCAAACTTGATTCCATATTCCTAGACTACTTTCTTGGTTTCTTAAAGCTAGCCAGAGGACTTGCTGAAAATTTGTTATGGAGTAAAATGTTACGCTGAGTCATAACAAAATTGAAGAAGTGGAACACATACTCACCAGTAAGAGATTTTTTAAATTATGCTTAACTATACTTAACTTCCTATAATAATGCTTGATAACAAAAAGGATAGAAAATGTAATCACATGTGAAAAAGAAAGGAATCAATCAAAGCCACGAGAAAAACTAGAAGTTAATGGACTAAAGTGAGTATCGGGTAATGATTAAATCTTTGTCTTCTAGAAATTAACCTCCCCTCCCTAAACAAATAAAAATATGTAATTAGAAGAGTAACAAGTAGCTATCACAATGATTCAAGTTATACTGAGCACTCCTGACATTCAAAGAACAAGATCTAGGCTATTCCAATTATTAAAAATTAAGTAATTACATCTACCTTACAGAAAAAAATACTATGATTAACTTTGTCAGGAGTACGTCAGAATATTTTCTATGCCTGTTTTCTTATTTAAGTGTTGATACTAAGGACTGACAAGGTAGAGATGTTTATAGGAAATGTTCCTCTGAAAAGTCATGCTGTGTTTTTTAATTTAGTAACTTGTAACTGTAATTACCTACCCCAATTATATGAACAAAATTAATTCAAATGGGTATTAACTCAATAGAAGTGATAATGGAAGTCACTGAACAGCAAGATTTAAAAGGAAATAACCAGAAAAGAAACAAAATACATCTCAGAATTCAGGTTTTTCTAAAACTAAGATGGAAAATTATTAACTAAAAGTCTTTTATTTTTAGTTTGAATAGTACTAAAATTACCATATGAAACACATTATGTTTCAAGCCTGATGCATGACTAAGACACAGGTTCATTACCTAGCAAAATTATATTTTTGTGAGTACGTATGACATAATGATCACTGTTGTTTTAATGATTCATTTTATCCTTATTTCTGGTGACGATTTATGTTTTCCTGAGGAAAAAATTTAGGAGAATACCACGTATATATATGTTTTAAAGTTAAAAAAAAAAGACATTACAAATGTATGTATGTAGGCATGCTGACTTCATTTCTTCAAAAAATCTACTCTGAGCATTTCATTATGTGGATAAGAGTGATGGGGTGTATGTTGGCATGTAGGAGGGAGAAGAGCTATTTTCGTTGTCTATTCACCCCTTGCTTTCACTGACCCCACCCTGGGTCAAGATCTATATGCCTAGAAAGGAACAAAAGAACAGGTCTATGCTTGGTAGCAAGTGTATATAAAAGACTTTTTAAAGGATTGTGTAAGGCAGAGGCTATCTGTAATGTTTAATAATCTCAGCAGTACTATTACTGATTATTGTAAACTTTTCAGTGCGTGTCTTATCTACTTATCTAAGTTACCAGATATAAAGGATAAGATGTTAAACGCTGTAGTCTTCAAAATACACAGCACAATCAAACCGCACACACAAATTAACATGTATTCACAAAATGACTGACTTTTTAATTTACACACATAATTTCAAACCTACCACGAAACATCTCTGGGAGTATACTTTTAGCCATGTTACACATATAAATCTAATTCATTAATTAAAACTGCAGTATAAAAAAACAAGTGGGACTACATCAAACTGAAAAGCTTCTGCACAGCAAAGGAAAGTATTGACAAAATGAAAAGGCAACCAACTGAATGGAAGAAAATAATTGTAAATCATATATCTGATAAGGGGTTAATATCTAAAATACATAAATACTCATTCAATTCACTAGTAAAAAAACAATCCAATTAAAATATGGGGAGAGGATCTTCATAAATATTTTCCCAAAGATGACATACAGATGGCCAACACGTAGAGGAAAACGTGCTCAACATCACTAATTATCAGGGAAATGAAAATCAAAACTGCAATGAGATATCAACTCACAACTCTTAGAATTGTAATTATCAAAAGACAAATAACAAGTGCTGGTAAGGATGTGTGAAAAAGGGAACACTTGCACACTCTAGGTGGGGATGTAAAAACTGGTACAGCTGCTTTGGAAAACAGCATGAAGACTCCTCACAAAAGCAAAAATATAACTACCACATAATCCAGCAGCTTCACTTCTGGGTATTTATCTGAAGAAAACAAAAACACTAACTCAAAAAGAAATATGCAGCCCCATATTTACAACAGCCGAGACATGGAAACAACCCAAGTGGTCATTGATGGATTAATGGATAATGAATATGTGGTATATGTAAATGGAATATTCTTCAGCCCATAAAAATAAATGAAATCTTGCTGTTTGCAACAACATGGATGGACCTTGAGGGTACTATGCTAAGTGAAAAAAGTCAGACAAACAAAGACAAATACCATATGATCTCAGTTCTATGTGGAATCTAAGAACAAAAAAACAAAAACCTGAGCTCATAGATACACAGAACAGATTGGTGATTGCCAGAAGCAGGGCATGGAAGGTGGATGAAATGAGTGAAGGGGGTCAAGAGATACAAACTGCCAGTTACAAAATGGGGATGTAATGTACAGTAGGGCGATTATAGTCAATACTGTATTGCCTATATGGTAGTTACTCAGAGAGTAAACCTTGAAATACTCACACAAGGAGCTATGTATGGTGATTGGTATTAACTAGACTTACTGTGGTGATCATTTAGAAAGACAGAAATATCAAATCATTATGTTGTACAACTGAAACAAATGTAATGTCATATGCCAATTATATGTCAGTAATAAAAAAGAAAAAAAATGAATGCAAAAGAGCTTTGAAAATTATGGAGAACCACTATCAACTTCATTTCTAAGCCACTTCTTGAAAAACTACCCTGAAACAGAAATGGCATACTCGGGGCTTGGGACACGAACTGAATAGTTTGGCGCCTGCTCATCGATAGAGATAATATGGACTCTACTTACATTACTGTAGAATTCTTGCTTTTTAAAAAATAATTAGGACCACTTACTTCTCAGTTTATTTAAAGATTTCTCCCAAATAACTCAAAGTTATCAATATGTTTTCAGTATTGTTAATAGTCAGGGAAGAAACAAGGAGAGATGAAATTTAAAGGCAATTGTTCATACTGATTGGGCGAAATCATTTATTGAGAAAAACTGAATGTTCTCAAAGAGTAAAAACTAAACGAGTTATTCATGTGGGGTTAACATATCCAAGGGCCTATACTCATATAGTCTGTAAAAATTAAATGAATATTTTTATTTAGTTCTTAGATGTATTTTTTCTACAGAGGGACTCAATACATATGATGACTCAGTTTAACATTTACAGTTTAGAAATTGCTTTCAAATAAGCATTTGTTAAAAAGCCTTACCCTAACTTTATGAGGCAAAAAATGGATGCAACCCATTTTATAGATGAATAAATTAAGGCATAGAGTGATTGAGTGACTTACCTCTGTTCAGACAAGTACAAAAACTGCAGAGAGAGCGGTCCAAGATGATGGCATAAAATCATCCTGAAATCACCTTCTCCCATAGACACAACAAATTTACAACTACATTATGGACTAATTTCCCCTGAAAACTGTGTGAACAGAGCTTCCACAAAAAGGGATAAAAAGGCAGCATCAAAATGGGGAGGAGAGGCAGAGAAAGAGTATGCCAATAAAAAACCAACCCACCCCAGGTGTGGTGGTACACAATCAGGAGGGATCTCAAAAATATGGAATTTTCCCTGAGAAGGGAAAGGTCTGTTCTCTAACTCAGGCACCCCACCCATAGATCCTGCACAGGAGAGATAAACTCCTAAAATGCCTGGCTTTCAAATGGGGATTACATCCAGGAAAATCACAGAACTGTAGGGAACCAAGAACCTGCTCCTAAAAGGCTCATGCGCACCTAACACACTGGGACTCAGTGCAAAACACCAGTTTGAAAAACACCTAGACCATACATGAATGAGACCCACTTACTAATCTTCTGGTGTCTGCTAGAGAGGCACAAACTTCATGGGACTCTCTCTGAGGATGAAGACACTGGCAGGGGCCATTTCTGCAATCGAATTCTGACTTTGGTTGTGCGGACACTGGCAGGTACTATTTTTGAACCCTTTTTTGAGATTGTTGGCACCGGAGGGTGCACCCCCCTACAGCCCTACCCAGCCCTGTGCTGAGGCAGCTCCTAGGCTGGGTGAGAGTCCTGCTCACCCTCACACTGCAGCCATGGCCCCACTATAGCAGGCAGGCAGGCTCATAAAGCTTACACAGGTGACACACACTAAGGGCCTGACACTGGTGGTTGGTGGGCATATGCTTCTGAGTTTTATGGGACATCTCCTACCCAAGGCCAATCCTTCGAGGCTGGAAGAGGTACTGATATGCTTAATATATAGAAACAAACACAGAGAGTCAGGGAAAATGAGGAAAGAGAATACGTTCTAAATGAAACAATAAGACAAAACCTTTTGCTAGACTCACGAATAAAAAAAAGAGGGCTCAAATGACTGGTGTGATGTGATATCTCACTGTGGTTTTAATTTGCATTTCTCTGATGATTAGCAATGTGGAGCATATTTTCATGTGCCTATGCTCAGTGAAATAAGCCAGGCGGTAAAAGATAAGTATCACATGATTTCACTCATATGTGGAGTATAAGAACAAAGAAAAAACTGAAGGAACAAAACATCAGCAGACACACAGAACCCAAGAATGGACTAACAGTTACCAAAGGGTAAGGGACCAGGGTGGATGGGTGGGAAGGGAGGGATAAGGAGTAAAAAAAAGGGGCATTACTATTAGCAGACATAATGTAGGGGGGGCACAGGGAGGGTGGTACAACACAGAGAAGACAAGTAGTGATACTAAAGCATCTTACTACGCTGATGGACAGTGACTTTAATGGGGTACGTGGGGAGGACTTGGTGATGGGGGGAGTCTATTAAACATAATGTTCCTTGTGTAACTATACGTTAGTGATACGAAAATAAAAAGAGGGTTCAAATAAATAAAATCATAAATGAAGCAGAAGTTATAACTGATACCACAGAAATACAAACTATTATAAGATACTAATATGAATAATTACATGCCAACAAATTGGACAACCTAGAAGAAGTGGATAAATTCCTAGAAATACACAATCTACCAAGAATGAAACATGAAGGAATGGAAAGAATGAATAGATCAATTTCTAGTAAGGAGATTGAAAGTGTAATCAAAAATCTTCCAACAACAAAAACCAGGACCAGATGGTATCACCAGGAAATTCTATCAAACATTTGAAGAATATTTAATACATACCCTTCTCAAGCTCTTCCAAAAAACTGTGGAAAGGAACATTTACACACTTATTTTACAAGGTCAGCATTACCCTGATACCAAAACCATACAAGGATACCATAAAAAAGAAAATTACAGGTCATTACCCTTGATGATCATAGATGCAAAACTCCTCAACAAAATATTAGCAAAACCAAATTCAACAAAGCACTAAAGCATCATACACTGTGGGCAAGTGGGATTTATTCCAGGAAGGCAAGGATAACTCAACATCCACAAATAAATCAACATGATAAACCACAGATAACTCAACATCCACAAATAAATCAACATGATAAACCACATTAGCAAAATGAAGGTTAAAGATCATATGATCATCTCGATTGATGCAGCATAAGCATTTGACAAAATTTAACATCTATTTATGATATAAACTCTCAATAAAGTGGGTAAAGAAGGAATATAACTGAACATAATAAATGCCATATCTGATAAACCCACAGCCAACATCCTCAAAAGTAAAAAACTCAAAGCTTTTCCTTTAAGATCAGAAAAAGGACAAGAATGCCCACTCACAAATTTTATGCAACATACTGTTCCAAGTCCTACCTACTGCGGTAAGGTAAAGTAAATAAATAAATAAAACAAAAGGCATCCACATCAGACAGGAAGGTGTAAAACTGTTACTCTTTGCAGCTGACATGATTCCATATAAAGAAAACCCAAAAGTCTCCACTGAAAAATCTGTTAGCATAAACAAATACAGTAATGCTGTAAGATACAAACTGAGAATACAGAAATCTGTTGCATTTCTATACCCTAAGAACAAACTATCAGAAAGAAAAAGTAAGAAAACAATCCCATTTACAATTGCATCAAAAAGAATAAAAATGCCTATAAAATAACTTTTACCAAGGAGGTGAATGACCAGTATACCAAAAACTGTAAGGTATGGATGAAATAAACTGAAGACATGAATAAATGGAAAAATATTCTGTGCTCATGGATTAAAAGAATTACTATTGTTGTAATGTCCACACTACTCAAAGCAATCTACAGATTCAATGCAATCCCTCAAAATTCCAGTGACATTTTCCACAAAACAAGAACAAGTAATTCTAAAATGTGTATGGAACCACAAAAGATCCTAAGTAGCCAAAGCATTCTTGAGAAAGAAAAACAAAGCTGGAGGTACCATGCTCCTAGATTTTAAACTATACTACAAAGGTATAGTAATCAGGACAGTAGGGTATTTGCTAACAAAACAGACACATAGATCAATGGAACAGAATTGAGAGGTCGAGAAATAAACGCACACATATACAAACAATCAGTTTATAACAAAGTGAAGAATATGCAATGGAGGAAGGACAGTCTCTTTTACAAATGGTACTGGGAAAATCGGATAGCCACATGCAAAAGAATGAAACTAGACCACTATCTCATTTCATAAACAAAATCTAACTCCTAGGTATATGCCCCAAAAAACTGAAAACAAGAACCCAAATACCAGCTCACTAATGTTCACAGTAACACTATATGCAATAGTGAAAGGAGGGAACAACTCAAGGGTCCATCATCAGATAAATGGATAAACAAAATGTGGGGGGTGTATATGTGTGTGTATTTCGGCCATAAAAAGGAACAAACAGGAACTTTAGATACACAGAGTGACAGAGATGTGTGTGCACAGAGAGAGAACCATGTGAGGACACAGCAAGAAAAGACAGCCATCTGCAAGCCATGGAGTGAGGTACTAGATGAAAACAAACCTGCAGACACCTTGATCTTGGCCTTCTAGCATCCAGAACTATGAGAAAATAAATTTCTTTTGTTTAAATCACCCAGACTGTGGCATTTTTTGGCAGCCATAGCAAACTAATACAATTGCCTAACCCAGCTAGAATACTGAATCCACTAAATTAAGACAGGACGTAGGTAAATGAGGCATCTATGCTGTATTCCTGGCTTTTATCATCATCGACTTGCTTCTCTGACTCTAGAGTTGTTTTTCTTAAACTGTCCTCCACATAGTGGTCAGAATAAGCTATTAAAATTAAAATCAAATTATGCCAACCACTGCTTAATATCTTCCAAAATTTCTTCCTTAATTTCTAGAGAATAAAGCCCAAATTTCTTCATATGGCATACTAGGTCCTCCAATTATGCTGACCTTTAATATTTCTTCAGCCATTAAACTATTCCGTGCCTCACACTTTATGCTCCAGCAACATCAGAACAGTTGGTAGCTCCTTGAGGTTTCCACGAAATTTCTTATCTTTGTACCTCTGAAAACTGTTCTGTGCCTGTATATACTTGGCTAATTTGGCAAATCTCTACTCTTCTTTTAAAAATTATCTCAGGGATCACCTGTACATACTATGTTTTGAACATACCTTTTTTTCTTTCTAAGATAGAAAAACTGAAAAAATGCAAAAAATAGCATAGTAAATGCCAGTATACCCAACACTCGGAATAACACACCTTCAGACTTTTATTCTGCCATCTTTGCTTCAAATATTTTCATGCTTTAAACTTTTTTACTGTGGAAATCTTAAAACTACAAAAGTAGATAGGAGAGTACAATGAACCCCACGATATCCTTGAGATATCCTTTCATTCGTAAACACTTCGATATGTGTCTTTAAATGATAAGGACTTTTTAAAAGAAAATGAACAGATATACCTCCTAAATTATTCATAATAAATAAAAATTTTACAACATTATCAAGTATTTTGTTTAAATTTCTCCCATTCTCTCATAAATTATTTGCATTTAGCTTGCTCATGTCAGGTGCTTCATATTAAACATGAATAAAATAATAAAATAAATAGAACATTGAAGTTGTGGTTTAAATTTCCTTTTTCACTCTTCCTGATCACATTCCCCTCTTCTTTCCTTCCTTAGAGGCAGCTAATATCATTAATTAGCTACATGTCTTTCTAATCCAAAGTAGACTCCTGTATACATCTGTGAAAACTAATAGTTTGGTCTTGGATGTTTTCAGAAATATGCACAAGTGCTATTACAATATTTGTTCTCTTGTGATTTTTAAAATGATTATTACATTGAAACTTCTATACTTTTTCTGTTTTACAACTTTATTTGTAGTTTTCTTTTTTATTCTTGGTCAGTACTGCTACACGTTTCATTATTGTGTAAGTTTCAAAAGAACTGCCTTTAGGTTTTGCTGTTCTCTATTTTTTTGTTTTATATTTCAGTTATTTGTTTCAAATCTTATTATCATATTTTATTGTACCTACAATGCTGTGAAGTGTAAAAACACCATCATTTTGTGTGCCCGTAAGAAAGACAGTGCCAATTAAATCATGATGTAAAATTTATTTTGGAATATGTGTTCTAATTTCAGAGATCTTAAAATATGCAAAAATGGATACCTTGGAGTTGATGACATACAGAATATCGTTCCACCTTTTTTGTTTGGGTTTACTTTTTCCCCTTAGATTCCTTTAATTTACTGAGACTTGTCTTATGACCAATATGGTCTATCTTGGTAAATGTTCCATGTGTGCTTGAACGAATATGTATTCTGCCATTGTTGGATGGAGTATACTATATATATCAATTAAATCAAGGTGGTTGATATACCAGGTTACATTTTTGAGGTTATGTTTTTAGATGTACATACATTTAAGAGTTGTTACTTTATTGATGGAATGTCACTTTTATCATGTATATTGTTCTCCTTATCTTTACAGTTTTTGCCTTATATTTTATCTCATATTAACATTGTTCTATCACCTTTCGTTTGTTTAGTATATATTAGGTATATCTTTTGCCATTTCTTTATTTTCAACCATTTTATATAATTTTGCTTAAGTGTGTCTCTTATATGCAGCATATAAGTAGATTAATTTTTTTTTCTTTTTTTTTTCGTCAGTCTCTAATCTTCTGAGGCATAACAAACAAGTTCTTACATGGAGAACAAATTCTTACATAGTGAATAAGTTCTTACATGGTGAACAGTACAAGGGCAGCCATCACAGAAACCTTCAGTTTTGCTCATGCATTATGAACTATAAACAGTCAGTTCAAATATGAATACTCATTTGATTTTTATATAAGTAGATTAATTTTTAAAACTAGTATCTGAAAGTTTAACATGTTTACATTTACTTGAACTGTTGATGTATTTGGAATTATTTCACTCATGTTACTTTGTGTTTTCTCTCAATCATGCTTTTTCTCTCCTTTTTTCTTTTTTATACCTTCCCCTGATCTGATCAAATTTTTATAACTCCCTTTTCTTTTCTGGGCTGCTGAAAAAGTTAGACCTTCTATATCCATTCTTTCAACATGCCCGTCAAATTTTAACTTTCATGTTTAAATATTCGAAGTCTATAGGTCCTCAATCTCTTTCTCTATAACAATACAGTGATCTTAGAATGCTTTGCTTCTCATTTTTCTACTAATCTTATTTTAAACAGTGTTTTACTTTTATTTTGTTTCCAATCCCATGAAGTTATCACCACAGTTATTTTTACTGTGTTTATATTTACCAATATTTTAGCAACTTCTTTGCTCTCTTTCTCTTCTTGTATTCTTCTAGTTCCTTTTGTTTTCATTTTCCTTCTTTCAGAATTCTTTAGTAATTCATTCACTGAGACTGAGAAGTACTCAGAGACTCTGAGTATCTATAAATATATTTCATAGTTATTTTTATGGTTTGTTTAGTCAGACACAGAATTCTATGTTGGAAAATACTTTCTTTCAACACTTTGAAGAGATCATTTCATTATCTAAGTCATCTATTATTAGCTCATAAGAACTATTTCAGTCTAATTATGTTTCTTTTCTATATAAATATGCACTTTACTCTGGTAGTTTTTAAACATTTACTTTCTTTGGTGCTCTGCAGGTTCAATATTATATGTCTGAGTACATATTTATTTAATGTTTCTTTTCAAGAGTCACTCTGATCCATCAATCTAATGATTCATATATATCTTTATTTTTGAAAATGTACCTCTTCAAATATTGCTTCTTCCTGATTCTCTCTATTCTGTCCTCCTGGAACATATATTAGACATGAATTGGACCTTCTGACCCTATCCACCACGTCTCTTAACTTCTCTTTTACCTTTCTAATCTTTTTCTAATTTCTGGTGTGATTTTATGTGTACCTATAATACAAATGCACTAACTATCTCTTGATTTGTATTTGCTCACTCTTTATCCCATCATATATATGTATTTATCTACCTTTTTTAAATACCTAGGTTCTTTTTCATGTTGATCTCTTCTTTGGTTATGCCTTCTATTCATTTCTTTAATGTTTTTAAAACAAACTTGTTTTAAAGCCTCTTTCTGAGTCGTCTAGTATTTCCAGTTCCTGGTATATAAACTTTCCCACATATTATATCTCATCACATTGCCTCTAAGCAATTCAGTTCCTTGGGAAGTTTCTAATATTTTAAACATGAATTCATTTTCAGTAGATATTTTCTTTGGGAGTCCAAAACACCCTGGATTATAAAAAACCTGTCCTTAAGGCAGTTTCATAATTACTTTTGCAAAATTGGGAGTGATAGAAAGTAACATTCTGGGAAAAAGATGGTGGTGTAAGGAGCAAGGCAGAAACCTCCTCCCAAAATCACTTAAAACACGAAAATACAGCAAAAACAACTAATCCTGAAAACAACCTGAAGACTGAAGAACAGACTGCCTACATCTGGGAAGAAGAGAAGTCTTCATAGAAAAGGGTAAAGTGGCAAAGCCATGAGCAGGTGGGACCCAAGCCTACCCCACATCCCACCTCACAGGTGGGAGGAAGAGGAGCAGAGCAGGGAGGGAGCAGAAGCCCAGGACCACTGAACACCCAGCCCTGGAAATCTGCTCTGGCTCTGGGAGCATTACATGGTGCTCTTGAGTTCAGCAGCACAGGAAAGCAAAGGCGGGGAAAATACATGGAGAGACTGAGATTTCAGCTGCTTGTGCAGAACATGTATGGTATACTGGCCCCCCTGGGACCAAAGAAAAGCAGGCATTTTGAAGGATTTCCCAGCAGCAAGAGGGGCACTTGAAGGTGAAAGATTACACAGATCTCTTTGCTCAGGAGAAACGGAAGTGGGGGACACCTTCCCAGCCTGTTCATCTGAGCAGGATGAGTATTTTTAGGAGTTTAAGATGCTCCATCCCCCTGGCTGGCAATGCAGCCCAGAGACTCCCCACTGTGGTGTACAGACTACTGCTTCTTCCTCCTGGCAGGCACAGGTTCTGCTTGCCTGCCACTACTGCTACTGCGGCGGGCTGGCTGGAGGGTGGCTCCACCCATGGCAGCTCCAGGGGTGCAGCACCCAGGCTCCTCCCTGCATACGTGGCCCATTTGACCTGGTAGTAGAGGCAGCCATTACAGCTGGGAAGGCAGGGAACCCTCCCAGATGAGCTCTTTCCTCCCAGCAATTGCTCGTCCTGCTGTCTAGCAGCCTCTCCCACTGTAGCAGGCTAGAAGGAGGGAAGCCCTGCCCGCAGAACCTCCAGAGGCGCAGCTCTGAGCATTCTCCCTGCTTGCATGATCCGCTGACAGCGCACACAGTCCACCTCAAATCAGATCACTACAAAAGTGTAGAAAGATGACAGACCCACTGCACACCAAAAGCTGGGGCTCCCACACAGGAAACTGAGCACTAGAGGGCACTTACTACACAAAGGTACTATTCCATGGGAAACACTAAAAAAAAAAAAGAAGAGGCAGAGGAATTTGGTTGAAAAGTACAAGAAAAACCACCAGAAAGAGGGCTTAGTGAAACTGAAATCACCAATCTTCTTGATAAAGATTTCAAAATAAAAGTCATAAACATGCTCACAGATTTACAGAAAAGTATTTAAGATCTCAGAGAGGACTTCAACAAAGAGATAGGAAACCTGAAAAAGAGCCATTTAGAGCTGAAGAATACAGTATCTGTAATGAAACATACAATGGAGAGATTTAAAAGTAGATTAGATGATGTAGAGAAGACAATAAATGAAACAGAAATTAGAGAACAGTGAAACAAAAAAGTTGAGGCACAGAGAGAATAAAGGATTGGTAGGAACCAAAGAATAGTAAGAGAGCTGTACAGCCAATCCAAACAGAGCAATATTTGCTTTATAGGGGTACCAGAGGACAAGGACAAAGGAATTGAAAGTCTCTTTGAGGAAATAATTGTGGAAAACCTCCCCAATCTGGGGAAGGAAATAGACACTCAGGTCATGGAAGCACAGAGTTATCCTAACACAAAGGAACACTACAAAGACAACACCAAGACATATAATAATTAAAATGGCAAAGTTTCAGGACAAAGAGACAATACTGACAGCAGCCAGAGAGGAAAAAAAGATCACTTATAAAGGAAAGCCCATCAGACTATCAGCACACTACTCAGCAAAAACCTAACAGACCAGAAGGCAAGTGGCATGATATAGTTAATGTAATAAAACAGTAGGACCTCCAAACGAGAATGCTCTACCTACCAAGATTATCATTTAAATTTAAAGCATGGATTAAAAAACATCAATTTCCATGTAAGAAAAAGTTGAGGGAATTCACCAACACATAACCTCCCCTGCAAGATCTCTTAAGGGACTGCTCTAGATGGAAATGCTCCTAAGGGTAAATAGCTGTCACCAGAGAAACTGACACACAGTAAAATTAGCAGACCAATCAATTACCAGGAAAATACGAAATCAAATCAACTACTCACAAAGTAAGTCAAGGGATACAGAAGATATTAGTATAAATTCCTTAGCTCAGCACCTACACCATTTCAGTCATCTGAAATGTTTCTGAAACTATGACCGCACCTCCACGCCGCACAGTCCTGGAACTCCAATTTCTCTCAAGTAATTTTTTCCCTATCCGCCACCCAAAGGATAAAGAAAACTCCCTGATTCTTCCCCATGGTGATGGGCATAATTTCCTTGGCCCTTCATAACCTTTCAACTTTTATATTAGTTCTTCTCACATGCAGTAGGCCTGTGGTCTAATCTTCCCTTTCCATGTGGTTGTTACATTTCATTCTATAATCATTTAGGTCTGTATCTAGTCTAGTTCTGAAATGCTCATGAGGAGTTTTAGTAGTTCCTACTCACTAATAAATTTAAGTTCTTTTGTTTCTGGCAACAAGGGAGTTCTCATTCTTGTTTTGAGCTTGGTTATATGTTTATAGATTTCCCCTTTATTTTCTATATATATATTTTTTTGTGGGGTACAGTCTCCAGATTCTTTTGTGTGTTCTTAATCTGCCAGAACGAGTACACATCAACCCTAAAGAATAACTCAAAAAGCCAGAAGGCCATACAGTGTAGGGAGAAATCCAGTCCATAGGCATGACCCCGGGTAAGATCTGATTTAAACCAAATTACTCTAAAGATACCCTGCCAGAACTAAATTGTGTTATGAAATTACTTCAGAAATTAAACCAGTAAATTAAAAACAGTAAACCCAATAGTAGTAAACAAAGGAACTATAAGTAGCTTTTAAGTTTTACCTATGTTTATTGTCAAAAACTCCCTACTCAATTATTCTTGATAATTAAAAACATTATATTTGGAAGGATGTACTATCAAAGAAACAAGTTTGTAAGTATTAGTTTACTTGTATTTACTTTCACTTTTGTGATGATGACAAATGTTTCTAAAGTTGGGACCAGTACTTTTGACAAGGACCTAAGATAATATAAATGAAAACCAAAAGCAAAAGTAACTAACTATACATCTGTTTAAAGTATTTATATTATGCTAGCAGCAGGCACAACACAAAAATATACAATAAACTCAAACAGTAATCTAGATATAATAGTTTCCCATAAAGATCTCATAAACAATCATTATCATTAAAACAACATACATTGGTAGGGCCCTGGCATGCTTGGTTTGTTTCCTTTTGCTCCTGCAGAAGTTTCTGGCTGAGGTACAGGAACTCTACAAAAGATGAAAAAAGGATAACCAATAGTTATAAAAAGAGACTTGAATGGAAAAATATTAATTAGTTCAATTGCAAATTTATTCTAATTCAATAAATTTAGGGAATATGAAGCTTTAGTTTCTTACAGTAATACACTAGAAGTTTAAGAAAAATACATTCAAATTATGAACAATTATTGTATATGACATTAATTTAAACACTGCAATAGATTTATGTGTTCTTTGAAAGAGTATTCCACAAAAAGAAATGTTCAACTTTATTAAATATCAACTAAAGATGGATATATATATTCCATTCTCTCTTTTTATACTGACTATATTCCCCATATTCTACAGATTCTATGACAAGAATTTAAAAATTAGGTCAGTGGCTTATTTTCATGTTTGTCTTGTTCAAATATTCTGGAAAACCACCTGCCCTAACTCCAACCACATTTCAGAGTTTTCTATAAGGCTCATGCTGCTTCAAACCCTCACATTTTTCTTTCTTCCTGGAACAACAAAATGTCCCTTTAGCTTTGCCTGATTAACTCTTTTTCCTCATTCAAAATATGGCTGAGGTGTTATTTCCTAGAAGGTGCGATCACTGAACTCTAGTCAAGGCTCACTGTTCCATATACATTCTGTCAAAGCACCATGAGTAAACCTTTACTGTAGCATTCATCACAGTGCATTGAAATTACAGGTTCATCAGTTTGTCTCTCCTACTGTAGAATCCATCATTAAGAATCAACCTTATCAAGGATAGAAAGTTAGCATAAGCGTAGCCATCTTAAAAAGCTTAGACACTATTCTCTAACCTAGAAAGAAGAAAATAGGAAAATATTAGAACCTTGAAAAACAAGTTAGTCAGCCAGTGTTGATTGCAGTGACCTTTAGTTAGCTAACCTCAATCAGTTAATCATACATACCAAGCTTATCTTACTAAGAACCACCCTAACATTCCAAGGGTGATCTTATCTCGCCAGACCCCCAGGATGTGGCGTCAGCCGAAATGTATGTGTTTTTGGAAAAACAATGTGATGTGCTTGTAGAAAAATACTGCCCTTTTTGAAAATGCTATAAAAACCTCTGACTTTAAGTGCTCGGGGTCCTTGTTGAAACCCGCTGTGTCGGGCAGACACTTGGACCCCAGCTAGCTGGAACAACAATAAACCTCTTGCTTGTTGCATCGATCTGCCGTGGCCTTCGTTCGTCTCCTCACTGGGGGAGAAGCGCAGACCGGAATAAAGCCGTTGAGTTTTACACTACCAGATTCTTTTATAAGCCCTGCTATCAGCTCTACAAAAGCATAGACTTTATTTTAATGTCTCCACATAATATGTGCTCAATAACTGTTTACTGAGCTGAAATGAATGCAGTAAAAGGGAAGCGTCTTATTTTGAGGCTGAGGAGAAGCCTGCATTTTTAAGGAAAGGTATCTATCCTATGGGCTCTTAGCATACTTCTGTGATGAGTTTTTTCTACTGTATTTCCAGAACTAAAAGCATAGCATAAAGTAAAACAGAAATGTCATGTTGTAGAGTGCCACATAATATCGTTCAACTTAATTTATCAATGGATTTGTCTCATAATAGTATTCTTCATTTTACTACTGAGTTATTAATGAACTAGAAAGTAGTAGCCTTCATGAAGGAAGAACGCATCTAATTACTCAACTCTAGCAAGTAAAATTTTATAGTTGTAAGTCTAACTTGTTTCAGTTGTTGAAAACATGGGATTTCTAGAAATTAGTAAACTGAAAACATCAAGGGGGAGAATCTAAATAACTAAAAAATAAATTATATGTATTTAAAGATCCTTAAACAGCATGTATATACTTTTTAATACACGTCATTATAAAGTGATGTTTTTATCTGAAATAAAGACGTCCAAATTTTATCAGCATCATGATATTGAACAGAAGTTTCATGAAGTGGAGATTTTTAGGGAAATAGGGAATCATGCATTTGTTTGACTTAAATGTCTTACAGGCGAGAGGCTAAATGACAAAAGTGCAGGTATATGTTGTCTGTGGGTATCAACGGAGGAAATTTTTAAAAGACGCAAAGTGAAAATAAATATATAAGGATAACTAAGGAAAGAAAGGGAAAAGAGGACTAAAAGAAGAAAATATAAATAGGCATATGGTAGGTAGTGGAAAATATGAAAATTATGTCAGAGGCTATATGTTTTACTCCACCCTTGCCCTGTTCACCATCCTAATAACCTTAGATAAAAGTCATACAGAATTCTATACTATGCCATTTCCCCATCTATATAACAGGATTATAATTAATATTATTGTAGTCTTATAAAGTATCTCTCATGCAGAGAAATTAACTTAATTTGAATACACACATGTACGAATCCTATATTTTGTCCTGTCTGAATCTCAGATTCTTCTTCTATAAAATTGAGATAATTATCCTGTGCCTCCTTCACAGGAATGTTGACAATCAAATGAGGTAATGTAAGTAATCTTGCACTGTATATTGAAATACAGAATTAACTGAAGGAGTATTTTCAGTGCCTTCTGACTAAGAAAAGCAGAAGACGCTATACAAAAAGGACACAATTATTGCCAAATTAGACATAATTTATAAAGATGAAAAATGTTGAAGTCCTTTGTGGTCATTAATTCACATTAGCAAATGCTTTTCAGACAACAAACATTATTTAAAAACTTTTCCTATAGTGCCTTCTGTTTTTCTTAGGAGGAGATGGAGATGCTGAAAATGGTTTTTAAGGAGTCATTTTACTGTGCTCTAGTTCGCTTTCTCTCTTTATGGAGTAAATACGATCATAGAATAAAAGGAAGAGTTAATGTACCATTTACTAAATTTTATTTCTCAGTGATAAATTTTGAGTCAGTTGAAGGATTTCAACTACATTTTAATATCTAACAGAGTGCACCATGGTTCAGTATCTACCATTTGGATTAAAATGTTCATTGATACAAGTTCTGAAATGGTCATATTTATTACTATTGTATCAACAGAAGCAGACTACCAGGTGATCCTGACACTGGAGTTAGCAGGCCTGGATTTAAAAGAAGACTAATATGGTCAAGGAAAAGAGGCAAAGATGGACAAAACAAACAATCTCAGAAAAGAACATCTGAAAAAGAACCAAATGGGTTTTTTACAATTGAAAAGAACAGAATAGTTGAAATTAACAACTATCATACAATAAAGAATGTATCTGATCTTTGTTCCAGGCACAGAGCTTCAAAAACCCTTAGAGTTTTTTGAGTTACAGGAGTGTCTTTGTTGTGTTAATGAGGTGACTCATGGTGAGCCACTAGATAGCTTGAAGATAAGAACTGTTACAAGAAGGACCAGGCATATGATTCAATGGTTGGAACACTGGTCCATTCCCACCTCCATGAGGGGGATGGGCCTGAAGATCAAGTTCAATAACATGGCCAATGCCTTAACCAATCATGGTTTTTCAGATGTAAAAATAACAACCATGACCGGAGATACAAAAGTAGTTCAATATTAGAAAATCCATTAATGTAATTTATTTCATTCATTCCTTTATTCAATAAACACTTACTGAATGCCTACTATGTGCCCGACATTGTTGTGGATATAAAGGAAATGACCCATAGCAATGAAAAAAAATAAAACAGAGTCCTTGCTTTCATAGATCTTATGAACTTCTGGGAGGAAAAAACAACAGAATAATTTCAGAGTGTTATAAATTCTATGAAGGGCAATTGAATGGTGAAGCAGTAATAATAAAGGGAAGGGAATATATGTTTAAATAGCCCTTTTCTAATATGTTTTATATCTTAGAGTTAAAACCTAAGGATAAAAAGGAACATTCCACAGAGAGGAAAGAGAAGGAGGAGCAAAGCACCCAAGGCAGGAAAGAGCTTGGAGGTCTGAGGATCAAAAAGAGAGCTGGTTTTACTGAAACAAAGTGATGGGGATTCTGAAGACCAGGGGTTGGCAAACTATGGCCCATAAGCCAAATCTGGCCTACTGCCAGTTTTTCTAAGTTGTATTGTAATATAGCCAAACCCCTTTGCTTACATATTGTCTACGGCTGCTTTCACTCTGCAATAGTAAACCTGAATAGCTGCAACAGAGATCCTACGTCCAGCAAAGACAAAAATATTTACTATCAGGCATCTTTACAGAGCATGCTGATGGTTGTAATGCCGTCTGCACCCTTGTAGAAGGTCTGCGTCTCTTTCTAAGTGCAATGGAGAGTCACTGGAGAGATCGAGGCAGAAGAGTTTAAGGATGATCTACTTCCATTTTAAAAAGCTGGGCTTGACATGACAATACTGGTTACTTTTGGAGTAGGCTATTGGCCAGAGGAGGGCATGATGGAGCCTTTTGGTGTGCTTAAAATGTTCAATACCTTAATGCGTGTGTGTGTGTGTGTGTGTGTGTGTATATATATATATATATATACTAACCTGTATTTGTAAGAATTTCCTACTTTACTGTGTACACATTATACCTTAATAAGAAAGCTCTGAAAGCAAAAAAGCACACCATAAACAAAAGAGAAAAGGGACAGTGTGAGAGAAGAACTTGCAATACATACACAAAAACTTAACACCCATTAGCAAAGAAATCCTGGAAATTCATTAGAAAAAGTCAAAAAGACATAATTAAAAATAGTATGATATGGGGAAATGGGAATGTTAATTAGTACAACCTTTTCAGAACGTGATTTGTCAAATCCATTAGATTAAAAATTCAATACTCTATAATCCAGCAATTTCACTTCCAGCAATCCATCCATTCAACAGAAATACTTGGACATAATGAACAAATATGTATAAAACCTAATGATGTTCAACACTGGATCTAAATCTAAAAAACCAATAACTGCTATAATAACAAATTACTCATTCACATGGGCATGATTTTATATAATCACTGCCTCCACACTGCAGAAGAATAAATGTATGGATGTACAATAAAGATGCCTGGGATATTGGGAATACTAAATCATGCAATACAATACAATTATTTTTTTCAAAGTTATACAACAAACTGCTGACAATTTGGAGTTTTGAAAGTTGAAGGCATAGGGGGAGGTAAAAGGGGTTTTTCACTCCACCCCAACATTTTATTTAAAACTTTCAAACACACAGCAAACCTGAAAGAACACCAGTACACCACTTCTACTATACTTGGGTCTTACATTTTTAATACAATATACTGCTAAATGTGTAGCTTGGATTTTTTCCCACATGGATATTATTTTTTGTAATAACAATATGGTTTCAATAATGAATTCATATTGCTTTCATAGTCAGAAAAATTAAATATTTTTACAAATTATTTCCTCCTTAAATCTTCTTCTACACACTGATTTTTCATTTATACAACCAATTCTAAAAATAAAATGATCAACACTTAGAGTAGTATGGCCAGGCTGCCTTACTCCATGCTTGACACAAAAATCATTTCGTTATTTCAACCCTGAAATGCTAGTTATTTAAATTACCTTTGGCTACACATTTCTAAAACACTTTTCCTCCTTATAACTGGATATTACTTTAACTGCACATTTTGACCCAGTCATCTTTTCACTTTCAAGTTTGTTGCTGTTACACGTCATAGTAAGATTATGATCTAGCATTATGCCTATGATGGGGAAAAAAACCACCTGAAAAGCAGTAAATGTAGAAAATTATCATCTTTTTCCCTTCAGTACTTTCGCTTTCATTTTTTGCATTTTATTCCCTCCGCATTCCATATACATGCCAGTTGTTACTATCATTCCTCTTACTTCATCTCTAACACATAAAACACGTTTTAGAGTAATTGCCGGTGACGAGTTGGCATTTTCCGGTTAACTTCCTACTTCTGATACAGAAGAATTGAACTTCTCAGATCACTACTATCCGTACTAAGAAATAAGAAACAAAAACATGAGAATTCCAAGCCATCCCAAAGAAATCACACACTCAAAAAGGCACTAATTATATAAATGCTACACTCAAAGACACAATGGCATTTCATTAATGTAAACTATTAAAGAATAAATCAAGAAACATCCTTTTTGAATAAAGGTTTAAAACATGCAAAACCCACAAATATTTACAACTTTTATGCCTAATTCACATCTACGCACTCTCCAACCAACACCGAAAGTACTATTTCCACAAATTTAATGGCAATGAAACTACGACTAAATCCACTGTAGTCAAAAACATAATGAACACATGCGGAATACTGACTGCAAATAAGGATGTGTGCCAGATCAGATGTAAGCTGTTTCAGGCATAAAAGCCAGCCTCCGGCTGTGCAAATTTCATTAAGCGAGCGCCTCTCTGTTATTCAGGAAAATTTGTCTCCTACCACTTGTGGCTTGTAATACTTCAACAATACCAAAGCACCTCCTTTTCCTTTCCCATTAACGCCAGGCTCCTAAAAACTATTTTTTAACCCACCGTTGTTGCCTCTAATTCCTTACCATAACAACTGTGTTCCTCAGGTTTCTTGTTCCTTAGCCGGATATCTCCATACGGGTCTTCCTTATTCCACAGGGCCAAGTAATGACTCCTCCCGCCTCTTCAAGGCCTCTTTTGTATCTCCCCGTGCGCACTATTTCTAAAGGGAGTTTCTAAAGATATAGTGTCCAAGGTCTTCCCACAGTGGACGCTATCTATGCACAGGATCCCCTGGCTTGTTCTCTCGTTGTAAAGACACGACACTCTGGAAATTCTCGTTTCTATGCCAACTTTCAGAATATTTTTGTATACGAGATCATTGAGGCTGGGGACCAGGTAGCACTTCTCCTGGTACACCCCGTCGGAGATCGTCACTTCAAAGCAGTAAAGAGGCGGTTTCGGTATCCCGTCGCGTGGCTCATCCTCTAACAGGTACCTTTGGACAGCCAGCACAGCGACAGGCACCACCTCCGAAGGGGTGATCCACTGGAGAGGTGAGTCCGTTCTTTGCTCAAGAACATTTCGGATCCAGGACTTGGGCCCTTGGGCCACGGCCCTTCGGATCACCCCTCCCGGGACGCTAGCCCCACTTCTCTCACGGTTCGGCCGGTCTAGCCTAGCATGTGTGGGGCTGGCTTCAGGCCGGCCTAACTCACCAGACGTGATCGTCAGGCCACTGACTACCCTCTTCACTCCCCAAAGCTAATTTTCCCAGTTCAAAGCGAGAGAGTAAGAAACCGCGCGCTTGGGCGACAATCGCTACTCAGCCTGGTCGACTGAAAAGGCTCCTCCCCAGAAGGGGGCTGCACGTCGTTTCGGGAGTGCGCGTCCGCTCTCTAGCCCCGCCCCCAGATCGGTGCGCTTCCATCGCTCCGGAGCTGTTACTAGGCAGCCACGAGCGCGATTACGTAGCAGGTCCTCGGTTCTGGTGCCCGCGGGATTGCCACGGGAGGGGTAGCAGGAAAAGCAGTGGTCGCCCTGGTTCCCAAAGCGTAGCAAGAGGGAGGGGAAGGAGCGCTCGTGGCCCTTCTAGAAGGGAGGACGCCGAAAGGCAATGGAAAAGAGAAGGTGGACATAAGCGGGGTGCAAGTAGTCATAGCTCACGGGTTTGAGAGTTTGAGCCTTGGACCACCAACAGAAAGTAAATCAGAGTGGGTATACTGAATATATATTGAATGTGTATATACCTTCACTGGTGTGCTCTGATATATACTGCACGTATGTATCACTGAAGGTGAGAATATGGGTTTCCTTTAGTATGAACAAAACCAGATAATGTATGCACAGCCTACCCATAATGTCCTCCCTAAAAGTATTTTGCTGAATGCACGCACGGTTGGTTAATTAGTGAGTAATGCAAATGAAAACAAAAAATTGTAGAACTGGCTTGGTAACGAACTGCCTTTGGATTAGACTCCTTAAAATGTACTTATGTTTTAAACAGTATCTGGCTTAAAATACAGCTAGGGTGTGCAATTTCAGAAACCAACTCCTAAACTACAAAGAATGTATATGGAACGAATGTAAAATATACACAAAAAGTAGTAAGTGTCCTATGAATACTTTTCAAAGGTGGTTATTGGCTTGTTTTGATTAATCTCCCTTTGCTACTTCATCACTGTTCATTTACTATGATGTACCTAGTATGAGGCAGGCACTGTTTTAGGTCCTTGGGGATAATAGTAGTCAGGCTCCTTTATCAAGCTTCTTCTCATTGCCTAAGATGAAGAACCTTGCCATTATTAATCTTTAACTAATTCACTCACTCTGCACATATTTCTTGAGTGTCTGCCCTGGGCCAGGCACAGTTTTGCTATGGAAACCAAAAAACGTAATAAGGGGAAAGGCAGCTGAGGGGGCAGAAGTTAATATTTTATATAGAGTATGATTAAAGAAGGGTTCAGTAAGAGATTAAACAGAGGAGAGACATATGGAGGTTAGGGAGTGTTTCTGTGGGTATCTTGGGAAAGGGCAGTTGAGTCAGAGGGAACAGCAAGAGCAGATTCCATGAGAGCAGAAGAATACTTGATATTTCGAAGGAAATGCAAAAGCCAGTTGGCTGGAGTGGAGGGGTGAGGGGGAGAGTGCCAGGAGATGAAGTCAGAAAGTAGCAGTGTTGTAGGCTTTTCTCTGTTTCAAGTAGGAGGGACATATTCAGCTTGGGCTGCATTTCCACCAATAAACAATACATTCTAGAATGATGTTTCTCTTATCTCTGTCACCTTGTTACAGCACTCATTTGCCATTTGTCACTTAATACTGTGGTAAACAAAATTTAAATACTGTGATTAAAGCAAAACATCTAATATATATAGTTTGTCTCTCTAACTCAGGGTTTCTCAAACTGACATTTTTGACATTTTGGGCCAGAAAATTATTTGTTGTGGGGATGTCTTGTCCACTGGGGGATGTTTAGCAGCATTCCTAGCCTCTATCCACTTGCTACCTGTAGCACTAGCTTCCCCCACAAGTTGTGACAACTAAAAATATCTCCCGACCTTCACAAATATTCTGAGAGGAGGGCAGTATCACACCTTGTTGGAAACCAGTAATTTAACTAATTTAATTTAAGCTTTTCAAGGGCAGAAATTGATTTATTCTATCATTTCCCATAGTTCTTTCACTACTGCTATGCATAAATGGCACCCAATATTTTAAATAAATAAAACATATAATTCCTACTGCCTCTCCACTTAATGGAATATATGTATGTGTCCTCTCCATAAACAAATACAATAAACAAAAATCCAAACTTAGGAAACACAAAATAAGTAAGCTCCCTGAGTTTCGGTACTTTATTGTTCACTACTGAATCTCCAGTGCTAAAGTAAGTATCTAGCAGATAGTAGGTGTTCAATAGTAATTGTTGAATGAAAAAAGGAAATGACAGATTTTTACTGGATTTACTGCCAGAGTCATTAAATATCAACTACCGCTATTGTTTATCCAAGAAGAACTGGTTTGAAATCTTCCATATCTGCTCCATCACCTCTTCCAAACTATATATTCAGTGGAATTGATACCTTATAATACTGTACCATCATATTCTGGGGCCTTCCAGCTAATTCATAGAAGATGAATATTGGCAATGGTGGTAAGCAGTTGGGTAATTACTGGAATTGGGAGGAAATAGCACCCATGGTTTTTTGTTGTTGTTTTTTTCTTTTATAGTACTTCACACAACACAGATATACAGTGACTAAGGGCACATATTTGGTGTCTTAGGTATTGCTCTACCAACAATCTGATGATAATGTATCTCCCCAAGATGTCTACTTCAGTATTTATCACACCTATGTGTGAATGTCCCCTGATGTAGCATTATAAGAACCTGCTTAAGATTAATTACACAATAGAGTAAGAGAAATAACTTTTTGACCCAATAATATGTTATTCATTTTTTCTCCCCTCATATCCCCACAATTTGTTATAATGCCCCCCAGAGCTTAAAATAGTAAAAGCAGGCAAGATAATCATTGTATAAAATGGCTATGTTCTAAGATATTCAAAACACATAAATACATCATGAAATTTATTTTGTGGTCCACTAAATTTGGTGCAGATATCAGCCATGTTGATTTTCCTCAACGTTAAAACTGGACTAATAAAAGTAATCACAGTCATTGAAAAGTTAGTTATTATGAATAAAGTACTTAAAACACCAGCACATACCAAGTTTCTAGCACGTACCAAGAGTTCAATAAGTGCTAGCTACTGTTACTCTTATTTTAAAAGGAGGCAGAACATAAAAATCACAGAGTGCTGGAACATTAGATACCCAGTAGTTCAGAGTTCTTCAAGTTGTGGGTTGTGAAGCATAAGTGAGGTCATGAAGTCAATTATTGGGTCACAGTCATCAATTAAAAATATGAAAAAGAACAGAAAATGTCAGTACATCATGCATAGTGAGAGTAAGGATTACTTCTTAATACTTTTGTTTCAGATTTATTGGCATGTATATGTGTATACTGGATTGTGATGTAAAATGTTTTTCTTACTATAGACTGTGACCACAAATGTTTAAAAACAATTGCTATAGTTCAACGCCCTCTTATTGTAGAGAAAGAAACTGAGGCTGAGAAAAGGGGACTTCCATGACCAAGATCACATAGCAATAAGTGATAGAGCCTCAGGGCTACTAGCCAAGTCTGATTACAAAGCCAATATCCTTTCCATAACATAAAGTTATTATGCTGATCATTTCTCAATATATACAAAAAAATATGCGCACCCAAAATAAGTAGTCCCAAATATATGAAGCAAACGTTTGACACACAGGAAGGAGAAATAGACAGTAACAGAAAAATAAGAGGAGGATTCCTTACCTAGCTTCCAGTTATGTATGAAACAACCAGACAAAAGATCAACATGGTAACAGATGACTTCAACAACATGTCAGACCAATTGTACGTAACAGACATTACAGAGCACTCAGCTCAGTAACAGCAGAATACACATGGAACGTTCCCCAAGGAAGCCCACAGCACAAGTCTTAACAAATTTAGGAAGATGAAGTCACACAAAATACCTTCTTCACCCACAATGGAATGAAACTAAAAATCAATAGCAGAAGGAAAACACGAAAACCCACAAATATGTGGAAATCAAACTACTCACTCTTAAAAATGCAATGCATCAAGAAAAGAATCCCAAGGGGATTTTGAAGATATCTGGAGAAAAATAATAAAAAAACACAATACAAATATAGACAGATGTTTAAATATAGAAACATCTATCAGTATGTGTGTATACAAGGGTTTTGTGACACACATATACTGCATTACTTTTTCATCTGTGAGGTCCTAGAAGAAATGATACCACAGTAGCAATGAGAACACCTAATGTCCAGATCTTGGTTTGTACAATTCTCTAATAAAAAGAATTAGAGCTCCTTGATGAAATAGCTCATTCAAGAAATGGGAAAAGAGATACAGAACTTGAGTCTGGAGCATCTTGCAGTTCTAGAAAACAAGGAAATGCTAAAAAAACATCCCTATATAGATGCGGATGTGTTAAGGTGGTACAGAAGCCAACCAAAAGAGCCCCTATAGTCAAATCTGGAGCAATTTGAATAACAGAATTAATTAATTAGTATTGAATTATAACCCAAAGTGCAAAATTCATATCCATGGTCCATACGGATATAAATAAATATTAAATAAATAAATGAATGGTGCAGAAGAGACCACTTTCTCTTGCATAAGAATTCTAAATAATTTATATAGATACTTTGCCCTAAAAGAAGGGGAACATAAATCCCTACACCTTAAAGTGCAGCTGAGTGTCATGACTTCTTTCCCCATACTGCAGTATGCTAAGGGGATTGGGGGAAAGAGCAACCTCACAGTGAAGAAGCCCAACAAACTCTACTTCACCTAAGGGATCAGTGTCAGTATCAATAGTGACAAGTCATGATGGAAGTATTTACTTTTGATATGAAGTGATGATAATGGTACTTATGTTGTATCCTCACAAAAGAAAACAAGCCATAACCCTAGTTTAATTATGATTTAAAAATCATAAAAACTCCAGTAGAAGGACATTCTAAACAATACTTGACCAATATGCCTTAAAATTGCCAAGGTCATCATCAACAAGGAAAGCCTAAGGAATTTTTACAGCCAATAGGAGCCCAAGAAGACATGACAAATAAATGTGATGTAGTATTCTGGATGGGGTCCTGGAAAAGAGATAAAGCAAGGAAATTTGAATAAACTATGTACTTAGTTCATAATAATATATTAATATTGGTTCATTAACTATAACAGATATACCATAATAATGTAAGATGTTAATAATAGGAGAAATCATGTGAGGGGGTATATGAGAACTCTGTGCACTATATTATCCATTTTTCCATAAATATATAACTGGTCTTAAATAAAGCCTATTTAAAAAGCCTCCCAAATAAGAAATCTTCAGGCCAAGATGATTTCACTGAGGAATTCTATTAAATGTTCAGATAATTAACACCAATTCTATAAAATGTCTTCAGAAAAATAGAAGCAGAGGAAACACTTCTCAATTCATTTTATGAAGCTAATATTATGTTGATACAAAAGCCAAAAACAGTACAAAGAAAAGGAAGAAAATGGTATACTAATATCCGTTATGAATACTGATGACAATTCCTTTATAAAATATTAGCAAATGTAATTCAGCAATGTAGACTGGTTCAATATCCAAAAATCTGACATTTTAATTAATCAGACTAATAAGTTACAAAAGAAAATTACATGGTTTTATCAGTCTTTGCAGAAAAAAAAACACTTGAAAAAATTCGACACTCATTCATGATAAAAAAAAAACTCAGAAAACCTGAATAACTGAATAGAAGGGACGTCCTCGATCTGGTAAGGGCATTGTATTAGTTTCTTAGGACTGATGTAACCACAAACTGGGTGGCTTCAAACCAGAGGTTTATTGCCTCCAAGTCCTGGATGCCAGAAGTCTGAAATGAAGGTGTTAGCAGGGCCGTGCTCTTTCTGAAGCCTCCAGGGAAGGATCCTTCCTTGTCTTTTCCAGTTTCTGGTAGCCCCAGGCTCCTTGGCTTCTGGCAGCCTAACTCTAATTTCTGCCTTCACTGTCACTTGACATTTTCCCTGAATGTGTCACTGTGTCTGTGTTGCTTAGTCTTATAAGGACACCAGTCATAATGGATTAGGCCTCATTCCAATGACCTTATCTTAACTCGATTACATCTGAAAAGACCCTATTTGTAAGTGAGGTTACACTTGCAGGTACTATGAGTCAGGACTTCAACATATCTTTTCAGAGACACAATTCAACCCATCACATCCACTCTCCTGCCCTCCAAAATTATGTCCTTTTCATGTGCAAAATACACTGACCCCACCTCAGTATCCCCAGAAGTCTTAATCCATTTCATCTTCAACTCTGTGTTCTAAAATCTCACCATAATATCAACCCGGAAAAGTTCCAATCTCATCACCTAAGATACACAGTGGTGAGACTCTAGGTTTGATCTATTCTGAGGCAAGTTTCCTCTCCAGTGGGAAACAAGTTACCTGCTTCTAGAATACAATTGTGGGACAGGTATAGGATAAACATTCCCATTCCAAAGGGAGAAACTTGAAGGAAAAAAGAGTTCATGTGACCCAAGCAAGTCCAAAACCCAGGAGGGCAAGTCTTTTCTGCTGCTTTTTTTAATGGGACTTTTTAGGTTTTATATATAAATTTTAATCAGTTCATTTTTAAGAGTAGTGTTTTAAAGTTTCTTATCAGTATTTATATTCTTTATTTTTGTGATTTTTTTATTAAAATATAGTTGATAACAGAATATTATATTGGTTTCAGTGATGACAATTATATACATTATAAAACGATCACCACAGGAAGTGTGGTTACCATCTGTGGCCATACAACAATATTATGTTATTAGCTATATTCCCTATGCTGTATTTGAACCTGTGACAAAATTGTTTTATAATTTGAAGTTTAAACCGTTTTATCCCTTTCATGTATTTCACACATCCCCCCACCCATGGTAACTCACAGTGTGTTCTCTGTGTTTGATTGTCTAGTTCTGGTTTGTTTGTTTGTTTTGTTTTTCAGATTCTACATATAAGTGAAACCATATGCTATTCATCGTCACCTGACTGACTAATGTCACCATAATACCCTCTGTGTTCATCCATGTTATTGCAAATGGCAGGATTTCTTTTCTTTTTACGGCTTATAATATTCCATTGTGTATATGTATCACATATTTTTTATCCATTCATCTATTGATGGACACTGAGATTGTTTCCATAACTTGGCTACTGTAAATTAGCTGCAATAAACATAGGGGTTCATATATCCTTTTGAATTAGTGATTTTATATCCTTTGGCATTGTTTTTTAACTTACTGTAGGTCTAGCAGATTTCCTGTGTAGAATTTTAAACTTTGTTTGGGGGTACATAAGAGTTCATCATGAGTAGTTCCTTTTATATATATATATTTTTAAGACACTTTATTTTTAAAAATATGTTTATATAAGTATAGAAAAACTCAGGAGGTATACACAGCAAGCAGTTAACAGAGGGTTGGAGGGAATACAAGGAGTTGATTACTTCTTCCTTTGCACAGATATTCGCTGTGGAAATTTGTTGAATGGAGATATATTATTTTTTCAAATTAGAAAAAATCCAACACAGATTTGATGCCAGGGTTCTTGTTCACGAAGCCGAAGAATGAGCTTCACAAACACTCAAGGTAGGAGAGCAAGGTACAGGCTTTTATTTAGAAATAAAGTGAGAGAATAGAGCTCCTGGCTCACTCCAGGAGGGGACAAGAGAGCCCCCTTTTATATTTTGAAATAGCTGTGGAAGTACAATGAAAGCTATTTTCCTTGAATTTTATTTTATCTAATGTTAAAATTGCTATACTTATTTGGTTCATTTTTTCATATAAGCCAGATTTATCTTTTCTTGTCTTTGTATAGTATTTATCAAAGTAATATTTAGGGCAGTATTAAAACATCAATTGGCTGTCCTTTGTGAAATATTTTAAAAATTAATGGAGTTCTGAATTTTCATTTCAACAAACCTCCCATCACGCTACTCCCCTGCCTTCATATTCAACTATTTCAACAGTTTACTGTATATGCTTCAAGTTCTCTTATCTTTGCTTTTACCTAGTAGTTATGTCTTATGAAGAAACATACACCACCTTTTTCAATATGTATGTTTTATATGATATAATTTTTTACTTATTTCTATAATTTTATTTTACTGTTTTTCTGTGTTCATACACTTAAACTGTCCTCATTTTTATAATGGATACGTAAAATTTAATTTCCAAATAGGCCAATTTATTTTTCCTCTTCTTGTGATAGCTTTAATTTTCTCATTTTTTTATTGTCATGATGTATTTTACTATAATGACAAATACTGCAAATATTTATTTTCCTTAAGAATATTGAGGAAATAGTCTTCAAGTGCCAGGGTTATGGTTACAGGCTCTGGCTCTAAAGATAATTTTAAGTTGTCGTAAGATGGAGAAGTTAACCTTATGACTTAAGTGACTATCTAATTTCTATAATGAATGACATGTGCGGCATATCCCACAGAGGCAGAGATCTTCAGCAAAGGCCTGTGCTGACAGGAACTGAAAACCAGCTCCTGCTACTTGGGACTCCAAGTGACCCTTGTTTGTGAGTGAGGGTGCTAGTTACAGGTAGACAGAAGAGTTCTGTCCCGTTCTGCCATGTGATTCACACCTGAGGCACTTACTGCAGGGATATGACAATGTCTCAGATATGCCTCCCTTCTCTTTCTCCTTGAGAACTGGCATCATTAGAGCCATGTGGAAATGAGAGTGGAATTAGGATTGAATGACTTCTGAGATGTCCTTGAGCCCCAGCATATGTTATAGACATCTTGTAAGAGTATGCTGAGCTGGGACTGGAACACAGGTGTGTGTCTGACACCAAAGCCAAACTTGTCAACACTTCTGTTTAAACACTGATTCCCCAAACCTTGGTATAGAAATATTTTCACTGCAATAGGTATCCATTGTTAAGTTTCTGGTGTTTCTTCTAGTATTTATCACCCATTTAGTGGATTGGGAGGCTTAAGAGTCTGAAGTAGAGATTACAATTGTGCCTCTGAGGATGAATTCACACTATCCAGGTGCCATACAGAACTGACGTTAACCATAGAAATATGATGTATTTTTTGTTTCTGTGACACCTGGACTATGCCATCTTACCATCTTACCCTGGGAGGAGAAACACTTAACTTGGATGTTTACAGACAGAGAGTATATGATACCCATATCAAAATAAGATAATTTGGTTGTTTACCGTCACTATGAGTGTTTGTGTATGTAAGAGCACTGGGGTAGTCACTAAATACATTGTTGCAACTGTAGGGGCTGATTACTGCTGTTTTTTGGCGGGGAGGTGGGCAGTCACTGCTGAATGCAGACTGAAGAGGCTGAGTCACTAGTTTTTCCATCTCCTCCCCCGTTTCTGTGTCCTTGGATGGCACCCATAGTGTGAGGGCTTGTGACTTTGGGTTCTGTAAAGCTAACGTTAATAAATGTTTTGACTATGCACTCCTCTCCATGAAATATTTTCAAACCAACCATAAAAAATGCATTTTCAGTTATACTATACCTACATATATTAAGGAAATTTGGGGAGGGTAAATTATGAAGGCACAAATTTTGAAGCCAGTGCATTGTGAGATAGAATAAACATAATGTAAACACATTATTTTTTCCTGGACGCCAGTGGATTGTTTGCACACCTCCTAGGTATCTGAATACCACTTTGGAAACTACCGGTCTAAAGAAAAACTTTCAACTTATTACGTAACTAATTAAAATCTGTAGACAGCTCCCTATTATTATATGCAAAACATTCCTTAATAAAGGTTCTGGTCTCTGTGGTTGAATTCTGATTATGGTTTTGTTGATATAACAGTTTCTTTCCTATTCATTGATTGTGTTACAACAGAAAGGCGGGGTGGGGCTGGGGGACTGTGGAGGGCAAGCTCTCTGGTCTCCTCTTTAAGGACACTCATCCCACAATGTGGATGCCCCCCGCCCCACGAACTCATCAAAGCCTGATTACCTACCAAAGACCCATGTCCTACCAAAGACCCTACCTACCAAATACCACCACATTGTGGGCAAGGATTTCAGCACATGGCTGTTGGGGGCACACAATTCAGTCCCTCGTATGTGCACAGCCCAGTCCTGTAAAAGCTTCTCTTTCTTTATTCGTCCTTTACAGTCTTGGGTTGGGGAGCATGCATGAACCACTCTCCAGCTCCAACTTTCATACTTCTTCCACTCTCCATTCTCACAGCATCCATTTCAACTTTGTATGTTCTTTTCTAAGTAGCTTTAATAACGTTAAAACATCCAAACTCTCCTTCTTTCTTTCGACTTTTTTTTTTTTTAACCATGCTGATGTTTGATCTAAACACTTTTGATTCCTTCCTGAAATAACTGTGTCTCTGCCGGCAGGAATCCTCCCAAGGTGGAAATTGGAAGGGAAAAGCACACTTGGCAGAACCTAGAGTGCTGCCACACAGGGACTACATAGTTTTACTGAAAGAACTTAAAGGTAGAAAGTAAAAAAGACTTGCGCAGGCTTACAGGATACCCTAGTCAGGCCTCTAAGACTCTGAGGGAATCCAGACACCTTGATCACTCACTGGACCAGGGGCAAGTCAGTCATCACCTCTCAGCAAATGAGCTTAGAGCTCGCGATGATGGAACGGCCCTTTCTTGACGTGTCCAAGCTCCACCTCCCGTCGCAGGCCGGCCTGAATCTTTCCCACCCCCTCAGACACAGGCTTGGTGGGCAGGTCCTCGGGCCCGCTGTCCTTCCTGCCCCCCTGGTCCCTCCACTTTCTGTCTCAGACTTACCTCCACAAACTGTGGGCCCATCTGCGGCCATCCTCTCTGCCACCCCTAGCACCACCCAGCAGACCACGCTGCCCACAGCTCCTCCCCAGTGACAGTCACCTCCTCGGCTCCCAACTTGACTGAGATTGTCATCCCAGCCTGACAACTGCTCCCCTTGAGGCACTGACTGGCACGTGCCTCCTGCCATGTCTGCCCCAGGGAAGCGAGCCCCGGCCCCAGGTCGGAAAGGGAGAGAAGGCGGTGGGAAAGGCAGCGACCCCACACCCCTTAGGGTTGGGGTGTCACCATCAGAAGTGATGGAAGAATCTGAGGGGCCCACGGCCCTCGTGGCTCCCCAGAAGCTTTCCCGAGCCCTTGCAAAGGGAGAAGATGGGCAGAAAGCCACCCAGGGCCCAGCAGAGAACGGGCCTGCAGAGCTGGTAGGACAGGAAGACTGGTGGGAGGTCGAGGTCGACGACGACGATGATGACAAAGATGATGACAAATTCCTAGACGAGTCTGGGGACGAGCTGGACGATGAGTCCGAGTGTGAAGAGGACGACTACGATGCGGATATAGAGACAGAAGAGTCGCAAGAGGAGGACGGGAGCAGCCAAGAGGGTGCAGAAGTCCAGGAAGGCGCCCGAGTCCAAGAGGCCTCGGCAGTCGTCCCAGCCACCCGTGAGCCTCCCATGATATGGTTTTGCTCCCTGATCCGAAATGCGGTCCAAACCTTTCTACGCTATATCCATTATAACGGTCATGTCCAGGGCCAGCCCCACTCAAGCCCTGTGGTGGTCAGGCACGGCTCTCAGGAGCCAGAGGACCCCGGAGAGGGACCGGTGCCTTGGGAGAGGGAGGAGCCAGGAGAGGGACCAGCAGCGCCCCAGAAGCAGGAGGAGCCGGGAAAGGGAGCACATGCATGTAAGTGTGGAAAGGAGGGCGAAGAGGTCCAAGAAGCCGGAGGTGAGGAGGAGCACCATGATGAAGAACCAGAGGAAGGGCGCAAAAAGGATTTGGACCCAGCAGAGGGGCAGACCCGGAGAACCCAGGTATCTCTGTGTAGCTTTGGGTATCACCCAACCATTCCTGACATAACGCCTGTCATGGTTGTTACATATTTAAATATTTCTACACAAAATAAATAACAACTTTTTGCAAACTGGTTAAAATCTAGTTAGGAAACAGCTTAATGTTGCTAATTTATGTACTCTAGGTGATTTACACAATGCACCATGTTCTGAATGTACTTCATTCACAGCTACAGGTCCTGTGATCTCCAGCCATAAGACTTGTACAGGGGGAAATCTATCAGGCCTGGTAGCCAGGACCACTCTTGGTCAGGGTCACAGTTACCACAACAGGCGGCTAAAGTGACTGGAAGGTACTCTAGCTGGGCCTTCATTATTTAGCTACAGAAATATGGTCTCTTGCTCCAATTGGGAGAAAAGGCCTGGGAGAATGTGACCCCTTACAAAGACGTAGTCAGTTAAAAATTGGGAGTGGGCACTCATTCAGTGATGGTAACTCTTTGTTCAATTGCAACTTTCTTGTATTTCCCCAGGACAGGCAAAAGAAAAGGACATGAGTTATGGCAAGATCATTAATCATGAAACTGTTAATTAGGCCAACTTAACATCCTGCCTATCCTTTCCTTGCTTTCTTTCTTTTGCTTTTTTTCTGTCTTTCTCCTAGCCGTTTAACAGACATGGAAACTGAGGGGCTGGGAGGTTAGGAGTGTGATTGATAGGTAGAGCACAGGGTTTTGTGGTGGAAACACTTATTAGATAAGTCCCTCGAGAAAACGGTGACAACAAAGCACGCGTTTCGGGTGTTTGGCAAGTGGGAGAGGAGTTGGTTATGGTGGGAGGATGGAAGACATAGCCAAAGGCTGTGTTGCAAGAGGAAAACGTGTTGAGACCTCCTGTTGGTAAAACAGGCATCCACAGGAGTGACTGTTTTCTTAGATGTAGAAAGTCACTGTTGCATGGTATTTGTGTACAATTGTGAATTGTCTCTTCTTTCATCCTACAGGTGTAAAGTGTAAAAAGAAAGGATGGAGGAAGAAGCAACGAATTTGTCCCTTGCGGATCTGAGATTGTTCTTCTGCTTTTCAGCAGCCATGGCCCTGTGGCCGATTTCACCACACAAACAGTGATAATCCGCTGACACCTGACTTTCTGTTATGTTTGTCAGATATATTCGACAGCATTTGTCCACGTTAAAAATAAAAGTGTGCTTGAAATGAATATTCTGCAGTCCTTTTAGATATAACACTGACATAAACCTGTCTCTGTACCTTCTCTTCTCGTTTTGGCCCACCTTGCTGCCGTCCAAAGGGATGGCTCTTAGCCGTGTTTGTGTCCTTTTACTGCAGCCACAAATTAATTAAAATGCCAAGTTATTGACAATTTCTATGAAGGGAGAGACGGAGGTCTAGCCTCTACTGCATTTTATGGAAAGCAAGCGGTAGCTGACCTAGCTTATCTGGAGACCAGGTGGTGCTGCTGGGAACTTGTTAGACATGCCCATTGTCAGGCCCCACTCTGGACCTGCTGAGTCAGAATTTCTGAAGGTGGGCCAGCCATCAGAGGGGCATGTTCTTCAGGTGATTCTAAAGCACACTGAAGTTGGAGCGCTGCTGGTTGAGAGCAGCAATGGGGTGGGGGAGTTGTGAGGGACGGAGCTTCTCCCATGGGACGACCGACACTGATTCAGTATCTTTAGACTGTTTCGGATGAACTGAACAGGAAAGTAAAAGCGGCGCTGGGGATGAGACTGGAATTCTCAGAGGCCAGAGACACAGAGAAGCCCTCCTTGGGGGGCCAAACATTGGATGGTGGCAGTGGAAACAAATGGGTGAGGGGAGAAGCTAGTTCCAGAAGGTTAGAAACATTAAGACGCCATGTATGTGAAAATTAAGAAGGTGCTGAACAGTCACATACCAGTTAACGGGTTTTTGGGGAGTATTGCATGCGTGTGTAGCCTGCGTAAGGGATAAATACCTTACTAAGGATAGCAGTCACATCTTGTGGAGGGGGCAAGAGAAGAATTCATTGGGGAAAGGTGACTCTTAGTGTCCCCGGGCTGCTATAACAAATTACCACTGAGTAGGTGGCTTAGAAGAGGATAAAATATATTCTCTCGTAGCTGAGGAAGCCTGAGTTCTCAAAGGGCAAACATCACAGATTCTACCCACTCAGTGCAGTGCTCTCTCTCAAAGTGTGAGGTCACTAGGGAATCCTGGAGCCAGGAGCACTGTTCCTCGAGGACACTGTCCCTCCAGCAGATTGCAGGGCGAAGGGGTATGCTAGATTCGCTTAAGAGCTGCCTCCCCTCCGCTGGCGATGTCCAAGTGGTGCTGCTTGGGCTCTGCACCATTGATCGCAAGCCTTGCCCTAGTCAAGTACTAGGGCTCCCTGACCTCACTCCCAGGCTGGGTCTAGATACATGGGAACTGACAGCAGTGAAATGGTTTCACTTGCCATCATGACCGCACTGGACGGAGACATCCAGTCCAGAGCACTGTTCGGTGCTAGACCACACCCTCGGCCAGTGGGTGTAATGACCCCGAGATGTCAGACTCTCTACTCACTAGTCCTTCTTCCCATTCATTCTAGATGGGGAACCAACACCCAGTTCCGTGCGATAGTCCCTCAGCTTGCATCCTCTGACACTGGGAACGCTTGAAGCCCCCGAACCCAAGCCTCCTATGGATGGTGTGGGTCTAAGCATGCTCTCCATGGGAGACAACATCCCCGAACTGAGCCTTCTACAGAGGGTGTGGGTCCAAACAGGTCAGTGCCCTCAGAGAAACCTCTACCCTATCCTACTTTGCCCCATACCTGCAGCCCTCTCCTCCAGACCACAACCCCCTGGGGTCTTCAGCCCTCAAACACCCTGCTACTCCCAAATCTGCCTGTATCCCAGGTCCTCCTGATGCCCCTGGATGCCCCCTGATCCACAGGGCCACACTTTCAAGGGAGAGCAAGGTTACCTCCACAGAGGGTCTGCCCCCTTGTGGAGGCAGCCGGGGAGTTTGGCCCCACTTGTGCATAAACCCTGCCCTCTCACTGAACTTAAACAACTTCAAGTAGACCTGGGAAGGTACAGTGACAACCCTGATGATTATTATTGAACCAGAGGGTCCTACTGAGTTCCCACCAACCAGACTGACTTTTGTCAAAGGCGGCCCACCGCCCACACATTTGCCAGTGCGCTCCCGAATCGGTCATGTACTAACTGTTCATCCTGTTCAGGTGAGCCGATGACCAGCTACTTCGAAACCCAGCCTGAGACATTTCCAGGCCCATGTACCGACCTAATCAAAACATAACCCACCACCCAATTGCTTCTCCCCTCACAACAGCCAGTGTATTCACCCAGACTATTCAGCTTTGAGGGCAGAAATTTCCAAATGGATGGACGGGGAAACACCAGCACCATACCTCCCCTGGTCATTACCTCTTTCACCTCCTGCTTGTCCCCTTCTTTGGGACTATACTGGGTGTATAGACATAGAGCCTATTTTGAGGTCCCTCCTGGGTGGACAGGATGATACTCTTTGGGTTTTATAGTGACAGACATGTGCTTGGCTATGGCCAATACATCCTTCCCTTATCCAGTGCATCACCAATCAACGGTGACCAAACGGGCGCGACCCCTTCTCCTACTAGCAGAGAGGCTCATTGCTCTCCTGGGAACTGTGGGGCCAACCACTGGAGGCTCCTGCATCGGGATCCAGTTCCAGTTATCCCAGGAAATAGCCGAGAATTTCCAGGAAATGGCTGCTGCCTTGACAGGGCTTCAGAGCCAATCAGACTCACTTGCTGGGCTGGCTCTTCAAAACCACAGAGCATTAGACCTCCTCTCTGAGAGTGAGGGAGGACCCAGCCCATCCCTAACGTAGGAGTGCTGTTTCTACCTCAGTCAGTCAGGCCAAGTACAGGAAGACATCCTAGACTCTGCAGATAAGATGCAAACTTTGGGCCCAGCAGCCTCAAGCTAGAAATCATGGCTAATGTCCCTCCTTCTGCTATTGGCATTTCCCCTAGTTTTACTAGTCATAGCTCTTGCCACTGCACCCCCATTACTTAACCTCTTTATTCAGTTTCTCTCTTTCCACCTTCAGGCTTTACATCTACAAATAATGATTCAAGATGGCTAAAAGCCTGTTCAGACATCCTTACCCTCCATCTGTATGGAACGTCTGAATCAACCAGAACCTTCATCTGGGCATGGTGTCCCAGATCCAGGGCCTCACAGGACTTAACCAGCCAGTCACAAACCTGAAACCCCGACTGACAGAGCAGGCATTGAGACCCAGTCCATGTACACCATCCTTCCATGAGCAGGAAGGAGCCAGAGCAGTCATCATCCCGATGCCCAAAGAATTGGGTCCCACCTGCTGCAGGGTGAAATGTTAGGTAGAAAGGTAGGCATGAGCATCCAGGGAACTGGAAGAGAAGGTTCAAGGACAAAACACCCAGTTAGGGGGTCCCGCCTGAAGACAACAGAGGCTTTGCAACGTGCTAAGTTATTTGCCTATGGGGACTGTCAGGAAAGAGTTCAGTTCAGCGACACGAGGCAATCAGATAGAGTGAGACATGAAACCAAAGTCAAGAAGGCAAAGCAAGTTCTGTTACATTCCGTAACAGTGTAGGAATAAATGATCAGAGAAGAATGCCTAAACAACCAGGGAACTTTTAACAAAACAGCAATAAGCACATACATATAGATAATTACTTTAAATGTAAATGGGTTAAATGTTCCAATCTAAAGACATAGGTTGACTGAATGAATAAAAACAAAACAAAACAATACCACCTATTCGCTGCCAACATAGACTCCCTTTAGACATAAAGTCACACAGAGACTGAAACTGAATGAATGGGAAAAGGTATTCCATGCAAACAGGAATGAAAAAAAAAAAAAGCTGGGGTACCAATACTTATAGCAGCCAAAATGGACTTCAAGGAAAAGACTACCAGGAGTTAAACAAGGACATTGTATAATGACTAAGGGTACATTTCAGCAAAGAGCTGTAACAACCATAAATATCTAGGCACCCAACAGTGGAGCACCTAAATATATAAGGCAAATATGAACAGACATAAAGGGAGAGATTGAGAGTAATACAATAATACTATTGACTTTACCACCCCACTTGCAGATCAAAGGACAGATCATCCAGACAGAATATTAATGAGGAAACCGTGAATATGAATGACCCATTACACCAGATGGAACCAACAGATATACACTGAACACTACATCCAAACCCAATAGAGTACATATTCCTTTCAAGTGCACATGGAAACATTCTACAGAATAGATCACATATCAGGCCACAAAGCAAGTATCAGTACAATTTATGAAGAATGAAATTATATCAGGCATTTTTTCCAACTGCCACAGTATGAAAATGAAAGTCAGTTACAATAAAAAATATAAAAGGAAAAAGCACAGACATATGGAGGCTAAATAGCATACTACTAAATAACCAATGGGTCATCAAAGAAATCAAAGAAAAAATAAAAAATACTTGAGGAAAAGTGAAAATAGAAATACAATGGAACAAAGACTAGGATGCAGAAAAACCAGGCCTAAGAGGGGGAGTTTTAGCAATACTGTTCTACCTCAAGAAACAAGAAACATCTCAAATAAACACTCTAACCCACCATCTAGAGGAACTAGAAAAAGAAGTATAGACAAAGCCCAAAGTTAGTAGAGGAAAGAAAATAACAAAGATTAGAATGGGAATAAATGAAATAGAGATGAAAAAGAAAAACAATGCAAAATATCAATGAAGCTAAGAGCTAGTACTTTGAAGAGATAAGCAAAGTTGATAAACCTTTAGCTAGACTCATTAACAAAAAAGAGAGAAGACTCAAACAAATAAAAAATGAAAGAGAAGTTACAACCAACACCACAAAAATGCAAATGATTGAAAGAAGGTATTATGAAAAATCATATGCCAATAAATTGGACAACTTAGAAGAAATGGATAAGTTCCTGGAAAAATCTTCCTAGACTGAACCAGGAAGAAACAGAGAATGAGTAATGAAATTGAATCAACAATCAAAATACTCCCAACAAACAAAAACCCAGAATGAGATGGCTTTACAGGTGAATTCTATGAAACATTTAAAGAAGAGTTAATACCTGTCCTACTCAAATTATTCCAAAAAACTGAAGGGGAAGGAAAGCTTGCAAATTTGTTCTATGAGACCAGCATCACCCTGGTCCCAAAGCCAGACAAGGACACTCCAAAAAAAAGAAGACTACATACCATATCCCTGATGAACATACATGCAAAAATCCTCAACAAAATGTTAGAAAACCAAATTCAAAAATATATTGAAAAGGTCATTGACTACAATCAAGTAGGATTTATCCCAGGGATGCAAGGATGGTCTAATATCTGCAAATCAATCAGTTTGATACACCAGATTAACAAAAGGAAGGATAAGAGCCACATGATCATCACAGAATCCATGCTGGAAAAGCATATGAAAAAGTTCAACGTCCACTCGTGATAAAAACTCTCAACAAGGTGGGTATAGAAAGACACACATCTCAACATAATAGAGGCCACATATGACAAACCCACAGCTAACATCATACTCCATGACAAGAAGCTGAAAGCTTTTCCTCTAACATCAGGAACAAAACAAGGATTTCCCACTCTCACCACTTTTATTCAACATAGTCCTAGAAGTCCTAGCCACAGTAATGAGACCAAAAAAAAAAAGAAAGTTAAGAAAGAAAAGGCATCTAAATTGGTAAGGAAGAAGTAGAACTGTCCCTATTTGCAGATGACATGGTACTGTATGCAGAAAACCCTAAAGACTCTACCAAAATCTATTCGAATAATAAATGAATTCAGTGAAGTCACAGGATACAAAATCAATATACAGAAATCTGTTACATTCCTATACACAGGTAATGAACTAAAAGAAAGAGAAAGTAAGAAAACCATCCCATTTACAACTGCATCAAAAAGAATAAAATATCCAGGACTAAAGCTAGCCAAGGAGGTGAAACACCTTTACTCTGAAAACTGTAAAACACTGATGAAACAAATTGAAGATGACACAAATAAATGGAAAACTATTCCATGCTCATGGATAGGAAAACTTAGTATTGTTACATCTGCCCAAAGCAATCTACAGATTCAGTGCAATCCCTGTCAAAATAGCAGTGTCATTTTTCAATGAACTAGTGCAAATAACCCTAAAATTTCCATGGAAGCACAAAAGTCCCCAAATAGCCATAGCAATCTTGAGAAACAAGAACAAAGCTGGAGGTATCACACTCCCCAATTTCAAACTGTACTACAAAGCTACAGTAATCAGAACAGTATGGTATCAGCATAAGAACAGATACACAGACCAAAGGAACAGAATAGAGAGCCCAGAAGTAAACCCACACCTTCATGGTCATTTAATATATGATGAAAGGGGCAAAAAATGGGAAAAGGACAGTCTCTTCAATGAAATGCTGGGAAAACTGGATAACCACTTGCAAAAGCATGAAATTGGACCCTTATCTTACACTAGCCAAAAACTAACTCAAAATGGATTACCAGTTTAAACATAATACCTGAAAGTACAAAACTCCTAGAACAAAACATAGGGGGTAAGCTCCTTGATATCAGTTTTGGGAATTGTCTTTTTTAGATTTGACACCAAAAGCAAACGTAACAATATGAAAAATAAACAAGTAGGACAACATCAAACTAAAAAGCTTCTGCATAGCAAAGGAAATTATCAACAAAATGAGAAGGCAACCCACCTATGGAATGGAAGAAAATATTTGCAAACCATATTTCTGATAAGGGGTTAATATCTAAAATATATAAAGAACTCAAATCAGTAGAAAAAGACAAGTCAATTAATAAACTGGCCCAGGACCTGAGTAAACCTGAGTTTTTCCAAAGAAGGCATACAAATGGCCAATAGGTATATGAAAAAGTGCTGAACATCACTAATCAGCAAGGAAATGCAAAGCAAAACCATAACAAGACTTGGTAGCATGGATATTATTAAAAAAGACAAGCAATAATGACTGCTGGCAAGTGCAAGAGTATGGAAAAAGGGGTACCATCATGCACTGTTGGTGGGAAAGTAAAATGGTACAGCCACTGTGGAAAACAGTATGGAGGTGTCTCAATATATTGAAAATAGAATTACAATATGATCCTGCAATCCTACTCCTGGAAATATATCCAAAGGAAATGATTTCTGCTCTCCTACATTCATTGCAGCATTATTTACAACAGCCAAGATATAAAAACATCCCCAAGTGTCTGTGGACAGATGAATGGGTAAAGAAAATGTGATATATTTCATTTGATAAATATGATATTATATTTATGATATAGAAAATAATTATTTTTAAAAGTTCCATTAAGAAATAATTATTCTTGCCTTTATTTGGCTGACACTAAGAGGGACAGGAACAGAGACAAAGGCATAGGGGGATTCTCTTTCCTTCAGACTTTCTGTCTCCATCAAGAAATCTCTACTGATGGAGATTAAAAGGGAGCTAGCTGGAATGGCAAACTGGGGTTGGCAGAGACCCAGCAACATAGAGCAGAGTGTAGTATTTTGAGCTCACATATTAAGATAATTTTTAACTAGCATCTACTTCTTCCTATAGCATATAACCTGACAAGTAATGCAAATAGTATGTCTTCTGAAACAAAATAAACACAGAAATAAACCAATAACCTCAGCAAAACTCACTTCCAAAAACACAAGAACAGAAATCACCTCCTTTGTTAGGAACTTGTACTTGGTTTATATAACAAATAGGAAACCATTTACAGAGTTTAATTAGCGTTATGATGACAGGAAATGTATTACAGTTGTCGTTTTGTGTAGAAAAGTAATATATACATAACAACTCTTCTTTTTACACATGGCCAACTAGGAAGTTTAGAGTTCAGGTAATGAGCTTCTTTCCCGAGTATTTGGATAATGTCCCCACCTCATATATCCTCAGAACATTTGCCTGAGTCCTAGATGGAACATCCTTCTCAGATGAGGCAGTTTTTCTACCTGAAGGACATAAAATAGCCTCAAGGCTTTGCAAGAGTTGGAAATCCAGAAGTATAAGCTGTGCAAAAATTGTGTAGAGGCAAAAACCATCTGTCACTCACACCTTCTATCACTCAGACATGTATTTGGAGGGTGTGTGTGAGTATATATGTAAGGGAATTTCGATTTAACTTTAGGTAAATAAGCAGAAACTACCAAAACTACTTTCCAGTCTCCTGTGTCTTTAAACTCATGGAATAAACTATCCTGCAGAGGCTGGACCTGGTGGTGCCTTTGGGGAGCTGTAGCAGGTAAGAGAGTGAGCTCTCAAGTCAGACTGCCAGAAAAGTCCCAGCTCACTTACAGGATGTGGTATCTTGGGCACAGAACTTAGGTAATACAAATATCAACTACAGTGAGATACCATGTCAGACACACTAAGATGGCTAAAAAAATAAACAAAAACGGACAACAAGTATTTGTGAAGACATGGAATGATCAAAACTCTCATACATTGCAACTGGAATGTAAAATGGTGCAGGTGCTTTGGAGGACATTTTTGCAGTTCCTTAAAGTGACACACATACATTAAACTATACGACCTGGCAGTTACACTTCTAGATATATATCCAAGGAAAATAAAAACATATGGTCACAAAAAGACTTGCACATGGATGTTCATAATAGCAGTATTCATAAAAGCTGAAAAGTGAAAATAACCCAAATGTCCATCATATGATAAATGGATAAACAGTGTATGCTGTATCCACAGAATGGAATCCTATTTACATTAAGATACATGCTGCAAATAGATAAATCCCACAAATAGTATGAATAAAAGTTAGTTGCCATACGCCATGTATTGTATGATTTTAGCTATGTTAAAAGCCCAGGATAGACAAATAAATACAGAAAAAGAAAGTAGATTAGTGGCCTCCAGTGGTTTTGGGGGAGGGAGAAATGAAGGGTGACTGCTAATGGAAAAAGGAGTTATTTATTGGAGTGAATGGAATATTCTGGAACTAGATAGTGGTGATGGTTGCACAACTCTGTAAATATACTAGAAACCATTGAATTGTACATTTTAAATGGGTAGATATTATGGTACAGTAATTAGTTCTCAATAAGCTGTTATAAAAATTGTATTGAGACAACACAATGAGTCATTTAATGCCAATAAATTTAACAATTTGATGGATGAAAAAATTCTAAAACTAAGAAAAATGCAACCAGCTAAAATTAATAAGAGCTGAAATAAGTAAGAGTGAATAGCCTTAAAATTTTTCAATAACTTCACAAACCTCATAACAACTCCAGTTCCAGATATTTACACAGGTGAATTCTATCACATGTTCAAGAGAGAAATAACATCCACTCTTCAGAAACTTTCAGAAAATTAAGGAGTAGGGATTACTACCCACGTTGTTTTAATGTCCTGTCTATCAAAACTCTAAAAGGGCATTTTTTAAAAACCTGGCAATTGCGGTTGAATATCCTAGTTGAATAGTCACAAAGAATCAAATCAAGTGATACGTTGGAAAGGTAGTATACTGTGACAAAGCAAAGATTCTCCCAAGTAAGCAAGACTGGTTTGAACATTGAAAAAAAATCAATCAGTGGTGGACTTCCAGTTCCAGTTCCACATGTAAGGAGATTAGAAGTTTCCACTTCATCCCAACAACAAGTAGAAAGCTGAGCAAACTGAAAAGTGAGCAACTCTAAGGTCACAGGGCACACTGATGCCACAAATTAGAGAGGCAGACAAATGAATACAGAGAATCACAACTTACCAGAGCAAAAACTCAAGAGCAGAAACCTCTGTCCGAACCAATGCCTGTGAAGGAAAAGCTGAACCGTAATTGATGGATGGCTCATTGGGACTAAGTCTGAGGGTTAAAACCTCCAGGGGGACCCACACTCTTAGGAGTTTTACCTCCAGGAGCTCAGCCAGGTTCTCACAGTAAAAATCTCATGCTTCCAGCAGGAGAGGGGAAAAGGCATCATTTTGAAATATGCTAGGACCCTCTGTTTATTCTTAACAATGTCTGCCCTCGTGAGAAAATATTTAAATACAGCCTAACCTACTGGGGTCTTAGCAGAGCCTAACTGACCTGGGGAAAGTGAAATATCCAATTCTGTTCAAGTCTTGTGATCCACATGGGAGAAAGGAAATACCCAAGTCCAGCCCATTCTACCTATCCTGTCCTCCTAAGGGGGCAGAGACTGAGAAGCGCTTGCGAAGTTCACAGCCCAAAGGCACAGACTGAGTAAACGACTAAGACCTAATCACTGGACTACAGAATGCTCCCCTCCCTCCCTGACACTTTACCAACATATTACTAAAGGCCTATTATAGTAGTTGTCTCTACCCAGCACATCATATCTGGGTATCCAAGAAAAAAAATTACAAAGCATACAAAAAGGCAAAAACACAACTTGTAGAGATTAAAGCAGGCATGAGAATTCAATATGTCAGGGACACTGGAATTATCAAAGGACTTAAAACACCTATGATTAATATATTAAGGGCTATAATGGATAAAGTAGACAGCATGCAAGTACAGGTGGACAATGTAAGCAGAGAGATGGAAATCTAAGAAATATTAAGGTTAATACACACAAAGTCAACATACAGAATATTTTAAGTGCATTTGTAACAGCTTCAAAAATACATAATGTTATATCTACCAATATGTGCCTGCTATGATTTTGTTAAATTAACATTTGTTAATTAAAGCACAGGGTGCTGGGTGGGGAGCCATAGTTCAACAACAACAAAAATAAATAAAACAAGAGAAATTAAAGTAGTGAAGTTTATTATTCACAGATCCTAAGGCATGAGAAAGTAAATTTAGATAAAACTCAACACCATTCATGATAAAACTTGCAGTGAAGAGCATAAGGGACCTTTCTCAATCTGAGAATTAACGTTTAAATACTGAACACTTTCCCTCTAAGTTCAGGCAAGCGAGGATGCCTTCTCTCACCATTTCTATTCAGCAGTGTACTGGATGTACAAGACACTGAATGAAATCCAAATACAAATTATTTCATAATTTTCAGTAGAAATGGACAAACTGACATAGAGATCAATAAAAAAGGAGAGAGTCCAGATATTAATCCACACATACATCATCAACTGATTTCCTACCATACTGTTCAGGAAACTGAATGGGAAAAGAAGGTCTTTTCAACATATGCTCTTGGATCACCTGGACATATTTGTGGGAAAAAATGAGTATCACACACAGGTGATAAACAGAATGTAACTTGAAGAGGATCTTAGACCTATGGATAATAACCAAAACTATTAAACATCTTGGAAGTTAGCTTAGGAAGAAAATACCAAGACCCTGTATTAGTCATAGCTTTCTTAGGTACAATGTGAAAAGTAAGATCTATATAAGAAAAAAAAGTGGATGACTTAGACTTCATCTGAATTAAAATGTTTTTCTCTTTAAAATATATTATCAACAAGATGAAAAGATGAGCTGTAAATTAGAATAAAATATTTGCAAACCACATATCTGATGAAGGCCTTGTATCAAAATATGTACATGATACTGAAATCTCAAAAATAAACAAATTCCTAAGAATGTGCAAAAATTTTAACAGACACTTCATCCAAGGAGACAGATAGGTGGCAAATAAACATATGAGCAGATGCTCAACATCATTAGTCACTACAAAATACAAATTAAAAACACAATGTGATATCATTAGAAACCAGTTAAAACATCTCAAATTAAAAGATTCATAATACTAAACTGTGACAAGGTTGGACAGCAAGTGGAGTTCTCATCCACTGATGGTGAGCATGTAAAATGAGAAATTATTTTGGAAAATATTTGGACAGTCTCTTAAATAATTAACTTTCACTTCCCATATATCCCAGCCATTACACTCCTCAGCACATAATCAAGAGGCTTGTTCATCAGTGTTAATAATAGTTCTATTTGTGCATACTGTATTCTCCTTAAAGAAAATTCTAGAAAATGCAAACTATTTAAATTGGCACCACACAGATCACTGGTTATTTGGGGATGAGACTGGAGAGAGGGATGGATTGAAAAAGGTCACAAGGAAACGTGGAAGTGGTGAAAATGTTGGTAATCTTGGTATTGGTGATGGTTTTAGATGAGATCAGGTGCATTCAGGGTGGTACAGCCGTAGACTGGTGATGTTTTAGGTGTGAACACATATTTCACAAATAATCATAACATATATTTCAATTATGTGCTGTTTATTGTATGTCAGTTGGGGGGAAGTTGGGGTTCCTATGGCCAGGATCCTCACTGAACCTAAACCACTTGATGATGTAATTGGCCTGTTGCTAGGCTATTGCTTCCACACCCATAGGCAATAAGCTATTATTGCGCTATATAGAGAGCTCAGCCCAGTGCTCTGGGCGAAGGCAGAGACGCTAGTGCTCGACCTACCACCGGGAGAACAAGCTGGGTAATAAGCCCTTTCACCCCAAGAATGTTCTACTGTCATATTTTCAGTCACATTGAATCCATAGGGAACTTGCCTGGGGCTGAAACACATTGGCAAGACAATTGGTGATAGACGGCAGGGTTCATTGTTGACCAAGGAAAAAGACAGGCTGCCCTTATGGGAGGCGTGCTTCAGCGGGCTGCCCCTGTGAATGCGGAGACAGTGAATTGTCTCCCATTGGGTATGTGGTCTGAAGTGGCTTGCCTCCTAAAGGACCAGGCCCCACCTCAGGACTGGAGGCAAGTGGAGGTGATACCTGAGGCAGTACGGATAGCCCTTGGTATAGTAATTAGGTCTTTTGAGAGACAGCGTGCCCATGAGGTAGCAGGGACTGTGGGTTGGCTGCTTCTCACAGTATTTAAAAAGTCTATAGAAGAGAAGAACATGCTCATGGAAAAGACCAAAGAAATAGCAGCATGAGAGCATGAGCTGCAAACCTCTGTGGATTCCCTGAAAAAGGAAATGGCATTGATGTGAGAGGAGGCAGCACAAGAATGCCAGCAGCGAGGAGCCATTGAAGAGGTAAGAGATTCCTTAGAGAATGAGACAGCAGCACTGCCAGGTGCCCTGAAAGACGAAAAGGCCATCAAGGAAAAGAGGAACTCCTCAGGGAGGCACTTGGGGGAGGGGAGAGAAAGGTGCCATCAGCCCTGGAAATGGAGGAGCTGGAGAAGGATGAAGGGGTGGTGCAGGAGGCACTGACCCCTCATGTATTGAAAGCATGCACAGTCATTGTAAAGAAAATAAAGACCCAGCATCCAAGAGTTTCCTAAGGAGAGGCACAGCCCCCTTCCCAGGTCATGGATCACTATATGCTCCACCCCTATACTCAGGCCAAGCTGGTGGATTTGGGCTCCCAATTTAGGCAGAAGCCCTCAGAGTCAATATCAGCTTGGTTTCTGTATCTGTAGGACTTAGGGGTGGATGGAATTGTCGGTCTGGTTCAGAGATGGGAATGCTAGCTTCCCTGATGGTTCAGCCTGCCTTGAGGCAGCGATTACAGAGTGCACATTAGACCCCAGGAAATCACTCCCTCCTCAATTGGCTTATGGCTGGACTTGGTGCAGTGTGGCCCAATCAGGGTGATCTACCATCATCCCCTGTTAGATGGCAGACATGTGCTGAACTCCAACAGGTATTCAGGAGCAAGGAATAAGAAACGTGCCTATAGGTAAGAGAATCATGGTGCACATGAGGAGCCTTTCACTACAGGGATGAGAAATATTGTGCTTCAAACAGCTCCCACATCCCTCTTTGGGTCTCTAGTGGCCATTCTTGCCCCTCACTTAGGGAATCCCATAAGCGAGGTGACACGTACAGTAGCAGACTTAGGAGAGGCAGAAGCAATGACAACATGGAAAGAAATTAGGTCTGCTACTCACAAGGAGAATTTAAAGGGCCCCATGAAGGTTATGAGGACCCAGATGTGGGTTGATTTAATACAGACAGGTGCAGACAGAAGGAAATTAGAAGCGAAGTTAAATAGGATCTTACTGGAGCTATGGCAACAAGTGAAACTATACCAGCAGTTCCAGCCATTAAGACCAGAAAGGCAGATATCAGAGACAGAGCCACAAGTCTGGCCTGTGTGTTTGCAAGACTTCCTGCTGGAAAGTAAGCCAACCTCACTTGACCCCACACAGGAAGACAATTGGGGAACACAGTTCAACTGAAGGAAGGGTCAAAGTACCTGCCCTGAGGGACCAAAGGGGGCCTGGAGGCCACATGTTGAAATAGCTATCCATTGGTCCCCAGTGAACATACAATGTGTTCTGGCTCTGGTGGACACAGGGGCTCAATGGTCACTCATTTATGGTAACCCTGATCAGCTTCCTGGGACTCCCACTATCATAGATGAATATGGGGGTAAGGCTATCAGAGTGAAACAAGTCCAAATCCCTTTGGGAATAGGGCATCTACCCCTAAAAGTATATACTGTGTATATCTTCCCCATCCCTGAGTATATTTTGGGGATTGATATCCTGCAGGGTCTATGGTTGCAGACCACTGCAGGTGAGTTCAGACTGAGAATACATGTGGTGAAAGCAGTTCTGAGAGGACATGCTAGGCACCCTCCCATAGCTTTGCCCGTGCCTCAGTGGGTGACTAATACCAAACAAAACAAACAATACATGTGGTGAAGGCAGTTCTGAGAGGACATGCTAGGCACCCTCCCATAGCTTTGCCCATGCCTCAGTGGGTGACTAATACCAAACAAAACAAACTACCTGGAGGACATAAAGAAATTGGGGAAACTCTCCAGGTACTGGAAAAGATGGGTATTATAAAGCCCAACCATAGTCCTTTCAATTCCCCAGTGCAGCCAGTAAAAAAGCCAGATGGCTCCTGGTGTATGACTGTGGGCTACAAATAACTGAATAGTCATCGCCCCTATGCATGCTGCTGTCCCCTCTATTGCAGGCCTGATGGATACCCTCAGCCATGAACTAGGAACATACCATTATGTGGTAGATCTTGCTAATGCCTTCTTTTCCATTGACATTGAGCAGGAAAGTCAGGAACAGTTTGCCTTCACATGGGAAGGATGGCAATGGACTTTCACCATCCTTCCACAGGGATACCTCCACAGCCCCACCATCTCTCATGGACTTGTACCACAGGACTTGGCTATGTGGGAGAAACCACCAATGGTGCAGCTGTACCATTATATTGATGATGTCATGCTTATGTCTGATTCTCTTTCAGATCTAGAAGGTGCAGCATCTAGACTGCAGCAACATCTACAGGAGAAAGGATAGGCTGTGAACAGTACCAAGTTTCAGGGACCTGGTTTGTCAGTCAAATTCTTGGGGGTCATCTTGTTAGGTAACACCAAAGTTATACCAGAAGCAGTTATAGATAAAGTACAGGCCTTTCCTACCCCTACAACTGCAGCATTGTTACAGGAGTTTTTGGGTCTTCTAGGCTACTGAAGAGTGTTTATCCCCTACTTGGCACAAATTCTGAAGCCCTTATACCAGTTGGTACAAAAGGGCATCAGGTGGGACTGGGATGAGACATGTGCATCTGCCTTTACTACAGCAAAACAGGCAGTCAAGACCATAGAGGCCTTGAGTATGATAGACCTATCAGGGCCCTGTGAGGTGGATGTTCACGTGACTGAAGATGGTTACAGCTGGGGTTTCTGGCAGTGGCTTGAACAAACTCGCCAACCTATTGGATTCTGGTCACAACTCTAGAAAGGGGCAGAGATACAATACATTTTGATAGAAAAACAACAGGCTGCCATGTATCATGCCTTGTTGGCTACAGAACCCATCACTGGAATGGGCTCGATAAAAGTAATGACCACCTACCCCATCTTTGAGTGGGTACAAGACTAGACCCAAAAGCCAAAGAGTGGTGTTGCACAAATGCCCACACTGGCCAACTGGGGTGCTTACCTACAGCAGAATAGTGCCTGCCCTCTCTAGTACCCCCTCGAGTGAAGATCTCCAATGCTTATTGGTGCTGGTGTCATGTACTAGTGAAAAGCAGGAAGAATTTACTTTAGAACCATTAGTAGCAGAGAGTCCCTATTGGAAAGGATGAGACCCTATACCTGAAGATGCATGGTACACAGATGGCTCCAGCTGTGGGAAGCCCCTAAAATGGAGGGCCATAGCTTGCCATCCTAAGACTGAGACAATATGGATGGAAGATGGTGAGGGGAAGAGCAGCCAATGGGCAGAGTTGCAGGCTATGTGGCTTGTGATCAGCCAGGAGCCCTCCCCTATAGTTGTCTGCACTGACAGCTGGGCTGCCTATCGGGGCTTGACCCTGTGGCTACCAACCTGGTGCCATGCCAACTGGGTGGTTGGTCACTGGCCCCTTTGGGGGAAAGAATTGTGGCAAGGCTCATGGGCTTGTGGTGAGACTAAAACAATTAAAGTATACCATGTGACAGGTCATTTGCCACTGGCATCCCCAGGAAATGAAGCAGATTTATTGGCCCAGATACATTGGTTAGAAGAAAGCCTGCCTCTGATATAGCCCAATGGTTATATCAGCATTTGTTGCATGTGGGGCAAAAGACAATGTGTGCTATAACCCATAGGTTGCCTTTGACCTTTGAAGAAGTTAATAGAGCCCAGCAGGAGTGTGTTGTATGCTCTAAAAGGGACTTACACCGAGTTCCACAGCAACATGTGACCATAGCTAAGGAGCTGATACCCCTCGTCAAGTGGCAGATAGACTATATCAGACCTTTATCTGTGTCAGAAGGATATCAGTACACCGTAATTTGTGTGGACACAGCTACTTGACTTCTGGTTGCTTTCCTTACATGTTATGTAGACTAGCAGATGACCAAAAGAGACCTGGAACATCTCTGTGCTGCCCATGGCCGACCACAGGTAAGTGAGAGTGATCAGGGCACCCATTTTAATGGACATGCACCTCAAGAATGGTGCAACAGTTGGGAATCAAAAGGAAGTTTCATGTGCCAAACAATCCTACCACAGAAGGCATGATAGAGAAGCACAATGGCTTGTTAAAATCCGGACTTAAGTCAGATACCAATAGTCTTCAGGGATGGTCAGTCTGCTTATGGACTGTTCTACAGCATTTGAAGGAGAAACTCTGAAAGGGAGCCCTGTGCCCCATAGACATCTTAACACATATGGCTGCCTCCCCTATGAAACTGCAAATACAAATCAAGGAAGAATTGTTGCATCTGAGGTTCAGCCACCAGAATAATATCTTGCTGCCAGCACCAACTGCACAAAACACTGGAGACTCCATTGAGTGGACATGGCCTTGGACCTTTTGACACATGGACCAACTATGGCCGGCCCTCCTGGCACCTTGGAGACAAGGCCTGGAAGCTGGCCTCCTGTGTATTCCTGGAATAACAGCAGAGTGGCCCCCAAAGATTGCAGTAGTATATCCTGAACAGCCGGAAGGTAGGAGCATTTACAGGGAGTCTTCTTTTATCATTACGGCCAGTGCCTGCACCTCCAGTAGCACTATATATAGACCCTTCAGTAATCCCCATGGGGAGAGGAGTAAAAGTATGGTATACTAGACCTGGACAGGAACCCCTTCCTGTTATAGTCCTATCACAGGACCACTCTCTTGTATGCATCCTACCTGATGGACAATATTTGCCTATGTTGGTGTCATTAAAACTTGTCTCTTATTGCCCTTAAGGACTTTGTGGATAGGGAACCTCCTTTGGCTTGAGGATTATTATTAATTTGGTTCAAAATCTTGATGTATCTTAATTTTTTTTATTATCTCTAAGTTGTTTTTCATTATCACCCCAAATATCTTTATAGATTGGGAACCTCCTCTGGCTTGAGGAATATTATAACTTTTGTTACCTGTATCAAAATCTTATTGTATCTTTATTTCTGTTATTATCTCTAAGTTGCTGTTATCCTCTGTTGCTGTTGTGGAATCCGGTTACAGTGCTCCAGCTTTCTCACACAGGGACCACTGTGGAAGATTGAGAGCATGTAGATTGTAAGGCAAGAATCCTGGAGGGGTAGAGTGTTGGGGAAGTTGGGGTTCCTATGGCCAGGATCCTCACTGAACTTAAACCACCTGATGATGTAACTGGCCTGTTGCTAGGCTACCGCTTCCACACCTGTAGACAATAAGCTGTTATTGCACTATATAGAGAGCTTGGCCCAGTGTTCTGGGCAGAGGCAGAGACTCTAGTGTTCGACCTGCCACCGAGAGAACAAGCCAGGTAATAAACCCTTTCACCCCAAGTACGTTCTACTGACTGTCATTTCTTTGGTCACATTGAATCCATAGTGAACTTGCCTGGGCCTGAAACCCATTGGCAAGACACAATTATACCTCAGTAAGATTATATATACCTTGCCTAAGCCAGGGTGTTGAGTTTATTTTTAATGTTAGCAAACCTGATAGGCAAAAACAATTTATATAGTTTTTATATGTATATTTGAAAGTTTAAGTGAGGATCGTCATCACTCTCTCTGTTTATGGGGCACTTGTTTTTGTCTGTGTTTTCCCTTTGCTCATTTGTTGTATAAACAAACAAAGATTCTAAATTTCTTTGAGTTCCCAATTCCAATTTACTAATACTCAGGGCTACCCCCAGAGTTTGTGAGCCCAAGGGAAAATGTTTCTGTGAGTACCTGTCTATTTGAAGAATTGATTAAAAATATGTTATGAGAAAGTCCTCTCATTCTAATTAAGATGGAGCAGCTGTATTTGTCCCATCTCATCCCCTCTTTCAGCTAAAATACCTGGACATAATACAGTAAATAAGCAAAGAAAACTCTGACATGTGGAAAAAGAGATGAACTGGATAAGGATCTCAGGGCGTGAAAAGCAAACAACACAGTGGTGAGTTTTCTTGATTTTCTTGTTGCCTCCCATATGTCTCAGACGGAGCACCACAGATGCCTCTAACCTTGAAACATCGACAAGCACTAACAGAAACTGCAAAGAAGACTGTTGCCAATAAAACAAAGGACCTGGAAAGGGATGACCTAACAGTAGAAAAACATTCTGGCAATACCCACCCTACTCAAGACAAAAAACAATGGAAAATTTGATATATACTCCATGGTTTTAGCAGGGATGATTGGGGAGCTGACCATCAACCCTTTCTCCCTGCTTCATGAAGCAGGTGGTGTTATCAGTGAGGCCCAGTGTGGAGCTACTCCTCCATTTCCCACCTTGAAGAAGCAGGTGGCATTCAAATTTCCTAGCCAGGTGGTGATCATGAGAAAAGTGGAGAGTGCATCTTCCATCCCTGCCCAGAGGAAGCAGGTGGTGCTAACATTAGAGGTTGGAGGACTTTGATTCCATTGCCAGTGGGTACTGTTGGAAGGACTTAGAAGCTCATCTTCCACAATACCCCAGGAGAAAGCGGGTGATGCATTGATTCACCTGCCACATTAGGGGGCCAGTGGCATGCTGAGACTATATCCCTGCCTGACAGCAACCCAAATTAAAAAGTGGTGAGAAACAGAGCTTAGCAGCTCTAGGATCAACTCCCACACCCGAGGTTCAGAGGGGCTCAGTGGAGAGCTGACACTCAAAATCCTCCACCCTCTAGTGTTAGCATGGCCCAGTGGGGTACTGATCTTCAAAACACACCCAGCATCAATGAAACCAAACATAGTAGTGTGCAGTGGGGTCTGCTACACCATTATTATATCAACAAAGCACAATGAGAGCTGTTTTTCTACCCAAACCATGCAGCAACAAAGCTATAGACAATATTCTGCTTTCCTTCTCTTATCTGGTAGCAGGGCCCAGGGGGGAAATGAGCTTACAACCCAACTCAGATGCCACAAGGTGGTGTGAATCAGTGCTCTCAGTTTGGCTGGAAAGGTGTAAGACATTTTGTTGGGGAAGCTGAACCTCTACCCCATGAATCTAAAATGAGGCATTGTTGATTGACACTCCACTTTTGACAGAGTAGTGTGTCAATGAGGTCTAGCAAGAAGCTGAGTACACACTCCCATTCAACCCTGTGGGTAAAATGAAAGTTCCTGTGGCCAGGATTCTCACCTGGCCCTGGTTGACTAGCCCACTGCACACCTGTGGGCAATACATGGCTGTTGACTATATAAAGAGCTCCGCCCAGTGCTCTGGGCACCACAGGGTGGCCGGGCTGCAAGGCTGCAGGAGAGCAGAGCAGAGGCTGGAGTGGTGGCAGCATCAAAGACAGAGGCCCAGAGGACGGCTTTGCAGGCAGAGAGGCCCAGAGGACGGCTTGAGGGATGGCTGTGTGGACAGAGGGGCCCAGAGGCAAAGACAGGCTTGCTGCATACAGGCTTGCTCTGAGTGAATGGGATTCTAGTGACTGACCTGCCTCCTGGAAATAAAGTTGGATATAACCCTTTCACCCCAAGAACGTTTTGCTGTCATTTTCTTTGGTCACATTGAATCCATAGCAAACTTGCCCCGGGGATGAAACCCATTGGCAAGACTAGCCCACATGCTACTCCTCAACAAGAGTTCTTCTACTAAAAACAAAGTTTAAATAGGATAAATGTCTCATAATATTCAAGGTATCCAGGATAATATATATATAAAAAAACCACTCATTCATTATACCAAGCACCCAGAAAATCACATGATTTAGTAAAGCCAATTAACTGTTGCCACCACCAAAATTAATCAAATATTTGATATATCTGACAAGGGTTTTCATGCAGCCGTCATAAAAATACATCAAAAAGCAATTACAGAGTAATGTCACTGAAAATGGTGCAGTGGGAAATTGAAGGAGTCCACTTACCACTAAAGCAACCATTAAGCTGCCAAACACTGTAGGCATAATATTTTTCAGAATTCTCGAATCCAATCAGAAGCTTACAGAAATCAGTGGAATACTTGATGAAGAAAAGAGCTATTGAGTTTTGGAAAGAAGACACTGTAGTATTTGTACTTGATCACCTACTATGATATATTCCCCAGCCTGACAGCAGCTGTGGAGAGGGCAGCCTGCATTCCTGTTGTGGTTTGCTGGTGCAGCGGAGGAAACAGACTTTGTTCTTGACGAATGGTGGCTGTCCATTTTGATCAATCTTGCAAGCTCCCTGAGGTATCATCTCAGGGGCTTGATTTTGTTTTGCACTGTTGAAACTCCCTCAGGGATAAAGGACTCCAGGAAATGATTTTCAAAATCATTTAAAGTCATATTCTGTCAGGAGATACTTGGAGCAAGGGATAACGTGCAGGGCAAACAGCAGACATGTAGAAAAGCCAATGAAAGAAGAGGCTGAGGTAGGAGATACAAAGGGGAATAAGAGCTTTGAACAATCCTGCACATACCAGGGACTCTAGCATACCATAGGTATGACTAGGGTTGGTTAGACACATGGTGACAAAATACCTGAGAAGATACTAAGCTTTCCCCAACAGCGTATCTTTAGTTTCTGCATAGCAGGAAATAAGGCTAAGGTAGATTTGGAAACAGCCTGGCTTAGTGTTGAAGAGTACACCAACTCAGAGACAATTTGCAATGGCTGGGAAAGTATTTTCATTTTTGTTTGTGGCTTTGTTTTTTGTTTTATTTTGGATTCTGAAGTTTAAGGAAATCTCTGTCAAATCACTAACTGATGGTAGATGGGAAAAAGATGGCAGCATGAGAAGTGAGGCAGAAACCCCCTCCTGAAACCATATATAATACGAAAATACAGCAAATACAACTAATCTTGAAAGAGAAGCCCAAAGATGGCAGAACAGACTACCTACATCTGGAGAAAAGAGAATACCTCACAGAAAAGGGTAAAGTAACAAAGCCATAATCTGGTGGGACCCAAGCCCTCCTCCCACCCCAGCTCACAGGCAGGAGGAAGAGAAACAGAGCAGGTAGGGATTAGAAGCCCAGGACTTCTGAACACCCAGCCCTGGAGATATGCTCCCACAACACAAACCCACATTACATGGTGCTCTGAGGATTAGTGGGGTTGGAAAGCAAAGATAGGTGGAATACTCAAGAGAGACTGAGATTCCAGCAACTTGTGGAGAGCAGGTGTGCACAACCAGCCGCTGGGACAAAAGAATGGTGGGCACTTTGAAAGACAACCCAACAATGAGAGGGGCGCTAAGGGGGCAAAGATTACACAGAGCTCAATGGTCAGGAGAAAGGGTGGGTGGACATAATTGTCCCAGCACACTCAGCCCAGCAGAGTGGGAACTCTCAGGAGCTTCAGAGGCTCCATCCCCATGGCTTGCAAGGCAGCCCCAAGGTCCCCACACTTTGATAGGCAGCCTGCTTCCGCTTCCTCCCGGCAGGTGCCAGTCCTGCACAGCTGCTGCCACTGCCATCACACCAGGCCAGCCGGAGGGTGGCCTCACCTACGGCACCTACAGTGGGATAGCACAGAAGCTTCTCCCTGCATGCTTGGCCCATGGGACCTTGCAGTGGAGGCAGGCACTACAGACGGGAAGGCAAGATTCCTTTCCTCCTGGCAGGTGCTGGTTCTGCTCACCTGCAAACCCCACCATTGTAAAAGGTGCTAGGCAGCTCCAAACAGTAGAGTATCTGGGCACTAGAGGGTACTGCCTACACAAATCTATTATCCCAATGAAAAAAGAAGAGACAGAGGAATTTTGTCCAAACAAAAATTCAAGAAAAACTTCGAGAAAGAGGGCTTTCTGAAACTGAAATCACCAATCTTCCCAATAAAGGTTTCAAAATAAAAGTCATAAACATGCTCAAGGGGCTACAGAAAAATATTCTATACCTCAGGGAGGACTTCAAAAAAGAGATAGAAACTTTGAAAAATACAGTATCTGAAATGAAACATACAATGCGGGGATTAAAAGTAAATTAGGTGAGGTAGAGGAGACAGTAAATGAAGAAATTAGAGAACAGGAAAACAAAGAAGCTGAGGCACAGAGAGAAAAAAGGGAATCTAGGAATGAAAGAATAATAAGAAAACTGTGTGACCAATCCAAACAGAACAATATTCTCATGATAGGGGTACCAGAAGAAGAGAGAGGAAAAGGGATAGAAAATCTCTTTGAAGAAACAATTGCTGAAAACTTCCCCAATCTGTGGAAGTTACATTTCAGACATGTAACAAGGAAACATGTATAAAGGAAAGCCCATCCAGCTAACAGCAGACTTCTCAGCAGAAACCTTACAGGCTGGAAGGGAGTGGCATGATATATTTAATGCCATGAAGTAGAAGGGCATCTAACCAAGAACACTCTACCTAGTAAGATTATCATTTAAATTTGAAGGAGGGATTAAACAATTCACAGATAAGCAAAGTTGAGGGAATTTACCTCCCACAAGTCATCTCTACACAGTATTTTAAAGGAATGGCTCTAGATGGAAGTGCTCTTAAGACTAAATACCTCTCACCAGAGAAAATAAAACCACAGTAATGGAAGTAGACCAATTAATTACTAAGCAAATGCGAAATTAAATCAACTACTCAGAAAGTTAGTCAAGGGATACCTAAAGAGTACAGAATATGACACCTAATATATAAAGAGTGGAGGAGGAAGATGAAAAAAAAGAACCTTTAGATTGTATTTGAAATAGCATAATAAGTGAGTTAAGTTAGACTGTTAGATAGAAGGAAGCTGCCCTTGAACCTTTAGTAACCATGAATCTAAAGCCTACAATGGCAATAAGTACGTATATATTAATAATCACCCTAAGCATAAATGGACTGAATGCACCAATCAAAAGACATAGTTACAGAATGGATAAAAAAACAAGACCCATCTATATGCTGTGTAAAAGAGATAAACTTCAAACCCAAAGACATACACAGACTAAAAGTGAAGGGATGGAAAAAGATATTTCATGAAAATAATAAGGAGAAAAAATCAGGAGTAGCAGTACTTATATCAGACAAAATAGATTGCAAAACATTGAAAGTGACAAGAGACAGAGAAGGACATTATTACATAATGATAAAGGGGTCAGTCCAACAAGAGGATATAACCATTATAAATATCTGTGTACCCAATATAGGAGCACCTAAATACATGAAACAAATGCTAACAGAATTAAAGGGGAAAATAAAATATAATGCATTCATTTTAGGACATGTCAACACACCATTCACCCTAAAAGACAGATCAACCAGACAGAAAATAAGTAAGAACACAGGGGCACTGAACAATGCATTAGAACACACAGACCTACCAGACATCTACAGAACACTCCACCTGAAAGCAGCAGGATATACATTCTTCTCAAGTGCACATGGAACATTTTCCAGAATAGATCACATACTAGGGCACAAAAAGACCCTCAAAAAATTCAAAAAGATCAAAATAGTGCCAACCAGCTTCTCAGACCATAAAGGTATGAAACTAGAAATAAATTATGCAAAGAAAACAAAACAGCCCACAAGCACATGGAGGCTTAAGAGCATGCTCCTAAATAATCCATGGATCAATGTCCAAATAAAAGCAGGGATCAAGCAATGTATGGAGATAAGTGAAAACAACAACTCAACACCCCAAAACATGTGGGATGCAGTGAAGGCAGTTCCAAGAGGAAAGTATATTGTACTACAGGCTTACTTCAAGAGAGAAGAACAATCCCAAATAAGCAGTCTAAATTCATAATTAATGAAACTAGGAAAAAAAGTACAAATGAGGCCCAAAGTCAGTAGAAGGAGGGACATATAAAGATGAGAGCAGAAATACATAAAATTGAGAAGAACAAAACAATAGAAAGAATCAATGAAACCAGGAGCTGGTTCTTTGAGACAATATACAAAATACAGAAACCCCTAGCCAGACTTACCAAGAAAAAAAGAGAGTGTACACATATAAACATAATCAGAAATGAGGAAGGATAAATCACTACATACACTACAGAAATAAAAGAATTATTAGAGAATACTATGAAACATTATATGGTAACAAATTGATAACCTAGAAGAAATGGACAACTTTTTAGGAAAAGACAACCTTCCAAGACTGACCCAGGAAGAAAAAGAAATCTGAACAGACCAATTACCAGCAGTGAATTTGGATTGGTAATCAAAAAACTACCTAAGAACATAATTCCTGGAGCAGATGGCTTCACAGCTGAGTTTTATCAAACATTGAGAGAAGATCTAATACCCATCCTCCTTAAAGTTATCCAAAAAGTAGAAGATGAGGGAATACTTCCAAACTCATTCCATGAGGCCACCATCACTCTAATACCAAAAACCAAAGATACCAAAAAAAAAGAAAATTACAGACCAATATCCCTGATGAACATAGATGCAAAAATCCTCAGCAAAATATTAGCAAACTGAATTCAAAAATACATAAAAATGATCATCCATTGTGACCAAGTGGGATTTATTCCAGGGATGCAATGATGGTGCAATATTAAAAAATCCGTCAACATCATACACCACATCAACAAAAAGAAGGGAAAAAATCACATGATCATGTCAGTAGATGCTGACAAAAACTTGACAAAATTCAACATTCATTCATGATAAAACTCCCAACAAAATGGGTATAGAGGGAAAGTACCTCAACATAATAAAGGCCACATACAACAAACCCATAGTCAACATCACACTTAACAATGAAAAGCTGAAAGCTTTTCCTCTAAGATTGGGAACATGACAAGGATATGCACTCTCCCCGCTGTTATTCAACATAGTACTGGAGGTCCTAGCCACAGCAATAGGACAACACAAAGAAATAAAACGCATACAGAGTGGTAAGGAAGAAGTTAAACTGTCACTTTTTGCAGATAACATGATATTGAACATAAAAAAACCCTGAGGAATCCACCCCAAAACTACTAGAATGAATAACTGAATTCAGCTAAAGTGTAGGATACAAAATTGATACACAGAAATCTGTAGCACTCCTATATACTAATGAGTATATAAGCAATAAGTGAAATAAGGAAAACCACTCCATTTACAATTGCATCCAAAAGAATAAAATACCTAGGTATAAACCTAATGAAAGAAGTGAAAGACCTATACACTGAAAACTACAAGACACTCATGAGAGAAATTAAAGAAGATACCAATAAATGGAAACATATCCCATGCTTATGGATAGGAAGAATTAATATTGTCAAAATGGCCACCCTGCCCAAAGCAATCTACAGATTCAATGCAATTCCTATCAAAATACCAACAGCATTCTTCAATGAACTAGAGAAAATCGTTCTAAAATTCATGTGGCACCACAAAAGACCCCGAATAGCCAAAGCAATCCTGAGAAGGAAGAATAAAGCTGTGGGGATTATGCTCCCCAACTTCAAGCTCTACTACAAAGCCACAGTAACCAAGATAATTTGGTACTGGCGAAAGAACAGACCCATAGACCAATGGAACAGACTAGAGAGCCCTGTTATAAACCCAACCATATATGGTCAATTAATATATGATAAAGGAGCCATGGACACACAATGGGGAAATGACAGCCTCTTCAACAACTGGTGTTGGAAAAACTGGACAGCTACATGTAAGGGAATGAAACTGGGTTGTTGTCTAACTCCATACACAAAAGTAAACTCAAAATGGATCAGAGACCTGAATGTAAGTTATGAAACCATGAAAGTCATAGAAGAAAACATAGGCAAAAATATAAAAATGAGCAGCATTTTCTTGAACACATCTCCTCGGGCAAGGGAAACAAAAGCAAAAGTGAACAAATGGGACTACATAAAACTAAACAGCTTCTGTACAGCAAAGGACACCATCAGCAGAACAAAAAGGAATCCTACAGTATGGGAGAATATATTCCTAAACAGCTTATCAGATAAGGGGTTAACATCCAAAATATATAAAGAGCTCACACACTTCAACACCCAAAAACAAATAACCCAATTAAAAAATAAGCAGAGGATCTGAACAGACACTTCTCCAAAGAAGAAATTCAGAGGCCAACAGGCACATGAAAAGATGCTCCACATCGCTAATCATCAGGGAAATGCAAATTAAAACCCCCATAAGATATCAACTCACACCAGTTAGAATGGCCAACATCTAATAGACAAGAAACAACAAATGCTGGCAAGGATGTGGAGAAAGGGGAACCCTCCTACACTGCTGGTGGGAATGTAAATTACTTCAACCATTGTGGAAAGCAATATGGAGGTTCTTTAGAAAACTAAAAACAGAAATATCATTTGACCCAGGAATTCCACTCCTAGGAATTTACCCAAAGAGAACAAGATCCCTGATTCAAAAAGACATATGCACCGCTATGTTGATCACAGCACTATTTACAAAAAGCCAAGATAGGGATGCAACTTAAGTGTCCAACAGTAGACAAATGGACAAAGAAGATGTGGTACATATACACAATGGAATATTATTCAGCCACAGAAAGAAAACAAATCCCACCATTTGCAACAACATGGATGGATCTAGAGGGCATTATGCTTAGTGAAATAAGCCAGGTGGAGCAAGACAAGTACCAAATGATTTCTCTCATTTGTGGAGTATGGCAACAAAGCAAAACTGAAGGAACAAAATAGCAGCAGACTCACAGACTCCAAGAAGGTAGCAGCCGTTACCAAAGCAAGGGGTTGGGGAGGGTGGCTGGGGAGGGCAGGAGAAGGGGATTAAGGGGCATTATAATTAGCACTCACTATATAGGTAGGTCATGGGGAAGGCAGTACAGCACAAAGACAAGTGATGACTCTATAGCATCTTACTATGCTGATGGACAGTGATTGCAATGGGGTAGGGGGGCACTTGGTAATATTGGTGAATGTTGAAACCTCAGTGTTGCTTATGTGAAACCTTCATAAGATTGTATATTAATGATACCTTAATTAAAAATATATATATATAAAAAGAGGAAAAGGTGGAGGGCTGATGCTTTGGAAATGAAGAGTAGATGCCTCCTTTGCCCGGGGCATGGTGTGGGATACAGCAGAACAGCCTCTGAGAATTCCTTTCAGACCCAAGATCATGTGCTGTGCCATCAGGATGCACTTTCTCACTGTGGTTGTCTCTGTAGTGACTGCACCAATCGACATCTAGCTGATTCTAAATTGGGGTAAAATAAAGAAAATTCCAATGAAAAATAAAATCACTAACTGACCACTAAACTAATGAGGCAGAGATTTCATTGATCATTGTAGTGTAAGCCTTGACAGCTGTTTTTTTCCCTTTTCCTTGGTAGTACTGCTGTCTGACTTAAGCTTTGATTGCTGATGCACCCGTTTCAAAAAGACAACCACTTCAGAGAGAAGTACCCAGAATAAACACCTTGCCAGCCACATGACTAAAGAGCCATGCCATCTCCACCACTAAGGCTCTCTTGTTTTAGAGACTGTGGTTGATTTCAGTAACTATTTGGGCCACTTGTCTTTTCTCTTCCCCATATTTTAAATTGCCACTCTTATGTATGTTTTCAATGGGTCGGTAAAAAGTGAGCCTGTGAAACCCCAGACTCCACCCTTGACTCCAATAAAAGCAGTACCCTTAGTGTGTGCATCACTCTCTCACTGTCCTTCTCTGTCCCTCTCTCCCCCAAAGACTTCACTGTGTGGCCCTGGGTGTGCTATGTAATTTCCAAGTCTTGTAAGTAATAAACCTTTATTTTTTCAAAGTTTCTTGATGGTTGTTGCTGAAGGGCATCTTGCAGTTCATAATAAGAACAACAAGGGTTGGTTCAGTTGTAACACTGGTTTGCAAAGGAGTGATGTCTGTGGGTATCTCACTAGGGCCCAGATGAGTGTCGCCAGGCAATTTATAGCCCATAGCGTTACTATCAATAGGATGAGATTAGCACAAGACAACCACACATAACAAAGAAAACAGCTTTTGCAGAAATAGTTTAGAAAAGTGACTAGAAAACAAGCAAAATCCCACAATGAGCATCAGAAGCATGCCCTGAGAAGTTTTTCTTTCCAGACCTGCCACATTATAATACATAAAATGCCCATTTTTCAGCAAAAATTTATGACGCAAATTAAGGGCTCAGTCCTCCACAAGACTGCCCCACTTCAGATGCCAGCCATATTTCAGGGGTCCCCAGGTCATCCACACTTCTGACTGGCTAAAAATTCATGGGTTCCCATCACCACCTCAGGTTTGATAATTCACTAGAATGGCTCACAGAACTCAGGAAAGTGCTCTAATTATTATTGCAATTTTATTATAAAGAATGCAAACCGGGAGGGCCAGCATAAGAGGAGATGTGTAAGTCAAGGTCATGGAGGGAATGCAAAGCTTCTCTACACTCTACTTATGGAATCAGTGTGTCACCATCCCAGCAAATCAATGTGCTCATAAATTGAGAAGCTCTTCTGAGCTTGTTTCCAAAGGTTTTAATGCGGGTCTCATTGTGTAAGCGTGGTTGATCTAACCATTGGCTACATGATTAAATTCAACTTCTAGGCTTCTCCCCTACCTAAAGGTTGCATTGATCAAAAGTCCTAAGCCTCTAATTACACAGGTGGTCTTTCTGGAGGCCAGCCACCATCCCAAGTCATCTCATTAGCATAACCTCAGGTGTGATATAAGGGAGCTCATGAATAACAAAGACACTTTCATCACTTGGAAAAATTTCAAGGGTTTTATAAGCTCTAGGCCAGGAACCTGGGACAAAAGCCAGGTAAATGCTTTTTTACACAATATCTGTGTAAAAACTTAAGAAAACATATACAAAAACCTGTATGCTGAAAATTACAAAATTCCTATGGAAGAAACCAAAGACATAAATAAATGTAGGGACATAAAACAAGGTTCATGAAATGGAAGACTTAATTAACATAGTAAAGATGTCAGTGCTCTCTAATGTGACCCATAGGGTAAAGCAATGCCTATACATATCTCAGGGAATGTTTTGAGATATAGTAGATATAAACAACCTTACACTAAAATGCTTGGTGAGTTTATGAGCATGTTCATGTGTGTGAGCACGTATGTGTGTGTTAGTAAATAGTGAGCATGTTTATATATGTGAGCATGTTAATGTGCCACGTGTGGCTGAATGTGAGACTGTGTGTAAATGATATGCAGGGCAGTCTGGTGTGTGAGTGAATTTACAAGTATGTTTGCATGTGACATGAATGAATGTGAGTGTGTGAGCAAATAAATGTTGAGTATGATCATGTGGGTGGGTGAATGTTTCAGTATATGGATGCGAGTGAATGTGTGAATAACTTGGTTTATGTGAGCATATTTAGGCATATGAGTGGATATTTTTCACATATACAATGTATGAAAGCAGGTAAATTTGAGTGTATTCACGTGTGAGAGTGAACATCTGAGTATGTGTACATGCATGTTAATGTGTCTGAGTATGAGTAAATTTGTGAGCACATTCACAAATGAATAAGTCAGAGTACATGTATCTTTATATATGTGTATGAATTTGTGAGCATGATCATTTGAGTGTGCATGCAATCATGTTCACATGAATGAGTGAAGGGGTGGACATATGTGTGGTATGTGTGAGTGAATATGTGAGCATGCAGATGCGAGTATGCCTAATTTACATAATTTGTCACTGCTAACTTGAATGAGTGAATTGAATTATAAGTGGGTTAAGGTGAGTCAGTGAATGTGTGAGCATATTTATTTGTGGGAGTGAATATGTGAACTTGTCTTGGAGTATGTTTTTGTGACAATATTTGAGTGCTGAAGTAAATGATTCTATGTGTTCATGTATACATGTGAATTTGCAAGCATGTGAATGCATGTTAGTGTGTTTCTGTGAGTGAATGTGTATTAGATTTATTTTTGTGGGCTTGTTAATGAGTGACTATTTGAGTATTATGTGAGCAAATGAGTGTCAGTATATGTGTATTCACTTGAGTTTGAAAGTTTCAGCACTTCAGTTTCATGATGCCAGTGAGCATGTTTGTGCTTAAGTATATGTTTGACCATGTTCCTGATTGTGCATACATAAATGTGCCCATGGGAGTGAATGAGTGATGAGAACATCTGAGTATGCTTATTTGTGTCACAGTGGGAGAGAATTCTTGAGTATGCTCAGAGGATTGAATGAATATTTGAGCATATTTGTGAGAAGGAGAGAATGTGTCAGTGTGTGTGACTGTAATTGAGTAGCTCTATGTATGTGGGTGAATCCTTCTAAGCCAGGTTAGCAAGAATTCCCCATCCTTCATAAGTAATCAAGTTTTTCACCTCTCCCCTTAATATCTAATCAAGTTCTACCCCTATAGACACCTGTGTTAGGGTTCTCCAGAGAAACAGAAAACTAGTAAGATATAGATCTATAGATACCTTATATATCAGTAGCAATAGAATGATATCTATATATATCTGTATCTACGTAGCTACATTATAGATATCTATATATCTGTATTAGTATATATAATACATAAAATGTATTATATGTAAGATACCTAGATATCTAAATATTATATATATATATATATATATATATATATATATATATATATATATCTTACAGGTTGTTTCTCTATGATATGGGGATACAGATATAGTTATATAGATATGAGATTTATTATAGGAATTGGCTCAGGCAATTATGGAGGTGCAGAAGTCCCACCATCTGCTACCTGCAAGCTGGAGAACCAGGAAAGCCAGTGGAGTAATTCAGTCTCGGTCTGAAGGCCTAAGAATCAGGGGAGTAAATCCCAGTTTGAGTCCAAAGGCTCCAGCACTGGGGGGCTGATGATGAAAGTCCTGGTTCAAGTCCAAAAGCCCAAGAACTAGGAGTGTCAATGTCTGAGAGCAGGAGAAGATGGATGTCCCAGCTCAAGCAAAGAGAAAATTCATCCTTCTCCCACCTTTTTAATTCTATTCATGCCCTCAGTGGATTGGAATGATGACCATTTGCATCAGTGAAGGCAATTTTCTTTAAACATTATGCCAATTCAAATGCTAGTCTCTCCTGGAATCACCGTCACAGACACACCAAGAAATGTTTTCTAGCTACCTGGGCATCCCTTAGCTCAATCAAGTTGACATACAAAATTAAACAACACAATACCTAACCAAGTTCCTCTTAGTATTATTTTATGTTCACTGACTCCCTCACCCTCTCTGTTGGCCACAAATCCTCATCTAGCTCTGTTGTATATGGAGTTGAGTTTAATTTCTTTCCTTTATTGCAACAGTCTCTGTCCCCTATAGTCTTGAATAAAGCCTTTCTTGCCTGTTAAACTCCATACGGTGCAGTTTTTTACTGACAATATGGGTGTTAGCATGTTCGTGTGACTGAAATAATGTGTATTAGGTTCATTGCTGTGAGCTAGTTAATATGTGTGTATTTATGTGAGATAATGTGAGCATGCAAGTGTAAATGCATATGTGTATGTTTTCTACCATGAGTGAATGTTTGAGCTTTTCAGTGGATGTGAGCATGTTTGTGTACAAGTGTCTATGCAAGCATGATTTTAAGGACGGGCATGTGCAAATGGAAGTGTGAGTGGAAGCATCCGAAAGCATCAGAGGGTATATATTTGAGTCTCTGTGCGAATGAACTTGTGGGTATGATCATGACATTCAGCGAATATATTCAAGCATGCTTATGTGAAGCAGTGAATGTGTCAGTGTACGTGTGTGAATGTACACAGGCATACCCCATTTTATTGTACTTTGCTTTATTGAGCTTCACAGATAGTGAACTTTTTTAAAAACTGAAGGTTTGTGTCAACCCTGCATCAGGCAAGTCTATCAGCACCATTTTTCCAACACCATTTGCTCATTTCATGTCTCTGTGTCACATTTTGGTAATTCCCAATACTTCAAGCTTTTTCATTACTATTATGTTTGTTATGGTGGCCTGTGATTAGTGATTATGACTCGCTGAAATTTCACTCATGATGATGGTTAGAATATTTTAGCACTTATTTTCTGCACATTTAAACATCCACAGAATAATGTAAGCATAACTTTTCTATGCATCGGGAAACCAAAAAGTTCATTTGAGTCACTCTATTACAGTATTTGTTTTATTGTGGTGATCTGGAACCGAATCTACAATATCACCAAGATATACCTGCATGTGTCTTTGAATGCGATTGAATTTGTGGGCAGATTTGAGAGTGTTTAGGGGAGTGAGTTAATGTATGAGCGTGTGTTAAGTATGTGAGTATGTCTCTGTGTGACACTGTATGTGTGAGCATGTTCATGGATGAGAGCATTTTTTAGGTGTAAATTTCTGTGCTTAAAATGAATATTTCAGTGAGTTCTTTGTATGAATGAATTTGCAAGCCTGTGATTGCATTTAGCCTACTTGAGAGTAGTGAGGGGGTAAATGTGTTTTTTTGTGTGATCTTGTTTATGTGTGAATATATCGGAATAAGATGATTTGTGACCATGTGTGTGGGAGCAAATGAAATGGTTTTTAGTAAATAAATGAAATTGTGAGCTTCTTGAAGAGTGTGAGCATATTCACATGCAATTCAATATGTAAGCGTGCTACTGTCTGTGACAATGATATGCATGGGCAAGTAAATGTGTGAATGTGCCTGTCTAAATGAAATGAGTGTATCTGGAATGTGAGTGAATTTGTAACCATGTCTCATGTTTTTTTTTAACATGGGAAGATTGATTATTTCTTTGACATAACTTCTTGTAGAGTAACAATTAGCATGTATAGGTTTTAACAAACTACTAATTAAATTGCATACACACATTAACAGAATAGGAATACAGATACATAACAAAAGCAGACCTACAATTACCGGCCATATCCAGTGAAACCAAGAAAACCAGTTAGATACCCTAGGCATTTGTGAAAACTTGTCAATAATATGATGGATATTGTCTAACTGAATTTGAATAGTTTGAGAAAAATTAAAACAACACATTCCTGGGAACTGTTTACATCCCATATGTTCTTTTAACAATAGATAGTCTATAGTAGCACGAATTTGAGGCACTGCAAGTCGCACTTCTCCTAATTCTTGGTTGAGTTTCGACGATATTGGTTGAGAACCAGTCAAATTTGTTGTTTTACTGTATGCACAGGCCAGCTTAGATATCTTCTTCTGCATTCCAACGGCAAGTCCAGGAACCAGCGGGATGAATGCAGCTACAACTGCAACAGTGCCAGGATCTTTGTTGAAGTTTTTTGATGATCATCTTCTGGGATGACTCTTGCAGAGGATGTTGATGTTGGAAGTTCTTCTTCATATCGTATCTTAATTCATTTTCTGGGTAGCCAAATTAGGCTTTGATCCTCTGTATAAACACAAACAAACTCTTTGCCCACACTTTGATATGACCTTTATACCATTGTGAAGAATCTATTGGAGACCACTACACAGGAACTGCTTTTTTTTTAAGAGAAAGAAATATTATCAGAAAAATGTACTTCCATAGCTGATCATCCGACACCCTTTAAAAGATCAAAATTAAGGATATGTAAAGCATGCATTAATCATTGATTTGCAGTTAATTTTATCCTATCAGGGAGTATTCCCCCCTTTTTTGTTATCATTAATCTACAATTACATGAAGAACATTATGTTTACTAGGCTCTCCCCTACACCAAGTCCCCCTCAACAAACCCCATTACAGTCACTGTCCATCAGCATAGCAAGATGTTGTAGAATCACTACTTGTCTTCTCTGTGTTGCACAGCCCTCCCCTTTCCCCCACCCCCCACATTATACATGCTAATCATAATACCGCCTTTCTTCTTCCCCACCCTTATCCCTCCCTACCCTCCCATTCTCCCCAGTCTCTTTCCCTTTGGTAACTGTTAGTCCATTCTTGGGTTCTGTGATTCTGCTGCTGTTTTGTTCCTTCAGTTTTTCCTTTGTTCTTATACTCCACAGATGAGTGAAATCATTTGGTATTTGTCTTTCTCCGCTTGGCTTATTTCACTGAGCATAATACCCTCTAGCTCCATCCATGTTGTTGCAAATTGTAGGAGTTGTTTTCTTCTTATGGCTGAATACCATGTCTCATGTTTTTAAGTGAATGTGTGATGATTTGAGTGAGTGAGGTAGGAGCCAGTATTTCAATATTTGAGTACTGCCATAAATGTTTGTGCGTTCAAGTGCATCCTTGAATTTGTGGCCATCTGCATGGGTGTTAGTATGTTTGTGTGAGTGATTGTGTTATCAGGCTCATTGCTGTGAGCTGGGTAACAGGTGATTGTATTTGTGTGAGTGAAATATGAATATGTGTGTGAGTGCATGTGAGTGTATTTTCTATGAGTGAATATTTGAGCTTCATAGAGGATATGAATACGTTTGCATACAAATGTCTACGTAGACATGTTTCTGATTTATAGAGTGCTAGTGTGAGTGTGTAAGTGAATGTGTGGGTGGGAGCATCTGAATGTATATATCTGAGTTCCTGTGTGAGTGAATCTATGGGCATGGGCATGTCATTGAGTGCATGTTTGAGATTGCTTGTGTTAAGGAGTGAATATGTCAGTATATATGTGTGAATGTATATGTGCTTGAATGAGAATGAGTTGGTGGGCAACTATGAGAATGAGTGTTCTGTTCTGTGAGTCAGTGAATGTGTGAGTGTATGTATGTGAGCACACCTAACTGTGCCAGTGCATGGGTAACCTGTTCATGGGTGAGAGAGTACTCTTGGATATGAATCTGCATGCTTAAAGAGAATACTTTATGTATGCTCATCTGAATAAATGCACTTGTAAGCACATGATCCATGTTAGCGTATTTCTGTACAGTGCATGGGTAGGTGCGTTTTCTTGTGACCTTGTTAATAAGTGACTCTATTAGGAAAAGGTAATTTTGCCCATGTGTAGGTAAATGTAATATTTTTTATATAAATGAGTTAATTTGTGAGCTTTGAAGTAAGTGTGAGCATGATTGTGTGCAATTATATTTGTGAATATCTTATTGTTTATGGCAGTGCGAACTTTCATGAGTAAATGAATTTGTAGGTTTGTACTTACAAACACAGTAAGCATGTCTGGAATATGAGTGGATTTGTAATCACTCTTATGGGTGAGTGAATGTGTGAATTTGCTCCCATGAGTAAGTGAGGTGTGGGAACTTTGTGTAAGTACATGAATGACTATCTGAGGATGAATGTATGTTAATATGTGTATAGGTATAGGTAAATTTGCCACTATGTGAGTTTGAATAGTGAATTGTATGCATGCTAATGTTAGTAGATGAATGAACATGTGGATATATGTGAGCTTATCCACTCATACAAATGCATATGTGAATATGTACATCTGAGAATGTGTTGCTATGTATACTATGCGTTAGTATTTGAGGGTTGATGTTAAATGTTTGTTGTGTGTTCAAGTTCATCCTGGCATTTGTGACCATGTGCATAGATGTTAGCATGTTTTGTGAGTGGGTGAATATGTGAGTGAATACTGTTTTGAGCTAGTTAAGGTACTGTGAGCATATTTGCATGAGTAAAACATGAGCATGGACATGTGAGTGTATTTTTCTCTGTGAGTAAATGAGGCCTGAGGTGGATGTGAGCATGTTTGTGTGCACACATCCATGTGAGCACATCAGAATTTTGAGAATGTGAATGATGTGTAAGTGAAAGTATGAATGGGAACATCTGAGTGTATATATTTGTATCCCACTGTGAGAAAATCTGTGGGCATGGTCACTTGAGCAAATATTTGAGCATGTCTATGTGAAGCAGTGAATGTGTCCGTGTGTTCATGTGAATGCATATGTGATTTTGAATGTGAGTGAATTTTTTTAGCTTGAGTGTATAAATATTTGAGCATGTTTTGTGAGTGAATGAATGTGTCTGTATTTATAAGTCGGTATGTCTGTATGCAACTGTAAGCACAAGACTGTTCACGTGCAGGAGTGTTTTTCTGGGTGTAAATCTGCATGTTTAAAGTGAACACTTATGTGTGCTCATCCGTATAAGGGAATTTATAAGCATGTACATGCATGTTAGCATATTTCTGAGTACTGAGCCAGTAAGTTTGTTTTACAAGTGATCTTGTTAATATGTGAATGTATTTAAATAAAGTAACTTGTGAACATGTGTGTGAGTGAAGGTAACTGTAGTTATGTAATGTAATTGAATTTGTGAGCTGCTTGATGAGTGTGACTATATTTACGTTCAGGTGAATTTATGAGTAATTGTGACAATGATAATTTGGATGGGTAAATGAATGTATGTATTATTGCAGTGAGTATATCTGAAGTGTGAGTTAATTTGTAATCACTTTCATGAGTGTGAATGAACATGTAATTGCTCATGAGTGAGTGAAGTGTGGAAATTTTTGTGAGTGTCTGAATATGTGACCATTTGGATATGAATGCATGCATATGGCTAAATATATCAGTATACACATTTGCATAGTGAATTGCATTACTGTGAATAAGTGAATGTGTAAGCATGTGCATATATGTGAGCATTTGTCTTTAGGTGAATATGTGAATTTGTACATCTCTGAGTATGTTGACATAAATGTGTGTTCAAGTGTATGTTTAAATACGTGACTGTGCATGGATGTTAGTGCACTCACGTGAGTTAATGAATGTGTATCAGTTTATTACTGTGAATCAGGTTAATGGGTTGAGTGTATTTCTGTGAGTGAAATATAAGTTATAAGGGCATGTGTGTGTTTTCTTCTCTGAATGCATAGTTGAATTTCATAGGTGATGTGAGCACATTTATGTGTGAGTGTCCACATGAGCATGTTTCTGATTATCACAAAGTTAGTGTGCATGTGTGAGTGGGAGCATTTGAGTATACATACTTGAGTCACCGTGTAAATGAATTTGTTGGTATGGTCATGTGATTGAGTGAATGTCACCACATCTGTGTGAAGGAGTCAATGTGCCAGTGTGTGTTTGAATGTATATGTTCCTGAATATGAATGACATTGTGGACACATTTCAAAGCACAAATGCTTAAACTTGTTTTGTGAGGGATGAATGTTGAGTATGTGTATGTATGTGAGTAAGTCGCTATAACAATGCATGAGTGAACCTCTTCATGGTGTTTTGTTGTGAGTTGTGAGCAAAATTTTGCGTTTAAGTGAATATTTTGTTGTACTCATAGTACATATGGGTTGTGAGCGTGGGCAGACAGGTTAGCGAGTTTGTGTGTAGTGAGTATACAATGGGTTTTTTTTGTTATCTTGTTTAAATGTGAGTATATTTCAGTAAGATAATGTGTGTAAGGAAATTTAAGTGTTTAATGCCTTATGTGAATTTGAGATTCTTGGTGACTGTACACATGTTTGTGTGCAAGTGAGCATGTCAGTATGTTTCCATTTGAGACAATGGCACTGCATGTGTAAGACAAGGTGTGATTGTGGGTCTATAAACCTAATATGTAGGGTGTGTGAATGAATGTTTTTATCATATTCATGTGTGTGAATGTGGGATACTGCTGTGAGTCAGTGAGCTGTAGACATGTTTGTGTGAGTGACTGAGTGTATGTTTATGTGTAAATATGGGAGTATGTTTATGTATGTTAGATATTTGTGAATATGTTCATTGGAGTGAGTAAATTATAATCATGTTAATGTCAGTCAGTGTATGATCCTGTGCATATATGTGAGCATGTACATTTTTGGAAGTGAGTATGTGAACTTGTACATGTCTCAGAGTATGCCTGTGAAAGGATATTTGAGTGGTGAAGTAAACGTATATATTCATGTGTATGCATTAATTTGTGAGCATATGCATGGCTGATAGAATGTTCATGTGAATGTATGATTGTGTATTATGTTCGTTCTGTGAGCATATCAGTGTGAATGTATACTGTGTTGGCAAAATGTGAGCATGTAACAGAGTGCATGTGAGTTTGTGCATTAATGAATTTTGAACTATGTGGTGAGCATAAGCCTATTTGTGTGCAAGAGTATACATAAGCATGTTCCTGAGTGTGTAAAGAGACTGGGTAAACTGGAGCATTGCAGTGTGTGTGTATATGTATATTTATGTTTGTGCCCCCATGAGAGAGTTTGTAATCACAGTCATGTGATTGTTTCAACTTATTCTCGTGAAGGAGTGAATGTGTCAGTGTATAGGAGCATCCCTGCACACATGTGTCAGTGAAATTGTCAGCATGTTCACGTTAGGTAGTCAATATGTGACCATGCTTATGGAAGTCAGTGAAGCATATTTGTGTGAAGGTGTGAGCATGTAGGTGTAAATGTGAATGTGTCTGTATTATTGAGTTTTTTTTAGTCAGAATGTTCATTTGGCTGAGTGAATGCTATGGGTGTTCATGTGAGTGAGTGTGTGTGTATATATGAGTATGTACACTGTAAGTGTGACTTGTGAACGTGTAAATGTCTTAGAGTATATTTGTGTTTCAATTGTTTGTATTTGAGTGTTGAATAAATATTGCTTGCACTCATGTATGTTGTGATTTTGTGAGCATGTATATGGATGATGGCATATTCTGTAAGTGTGAAGGTTTATTGTGTTTGTTTATGTGAGCTTGTTGAAGTCTGAGTATATTATATGAGTGAAATGTGAGCATGTGAGTGTAAGTGCTTATGAGTCTGTCTATGTGAGTGGATGTTTGAGCTTTGTGATGAGTGTGACATTTGTGTGCAAGTGTATATGTGAGTGTGTTCCTGATTGTGAGCATGTTAATGTGCATGAACAGTGAGTGGGTGTGTTAAAGAATCTGAGTGTATGTGCTTGTGTAATATATTTTTATAATTTATATATACATATAATTTACTGACATACACAGTCATATATGTATTATTTACACACACATGTAAACATTTATTTATTTATTTTATTTATGGCTCCATGTATGTGAATTTGCCAGCATGCTCATATGATGGACTCTGAGCAATGCTTGTATGAAGGAATGAATGTGTCAGTGTATGTGAATGAGTGTACCTGTGTTTGTGTGTGAGAGTGAATTCACATGCATGCTCCTGTGAGTTAATGTGTGAAAGCTTTTTGCTAGTAAGTGAATGTGTGTGGGGGCGCATGTCTATCAGTTACTGAGTATATATGAGCCTTTCATGGGTGAGTGTTTTATGTTAAGAAATCTGTATAAGTGCCTATTTTGTGTGTGCTTAGCTGTATAACTGAATTTGTGAGCATTTAGTGCATGCTAGCATATTCGTGTGTGATCACTGCATACATGTGTTTTATGTGATAATTGAATATGAATATATTTGTGTAAGGAAATGTGCAGAAGTATGTGTAAGTGAATACACTACATTTTTTAGTTTAAATCATTTGTGAGCTTCTTTTTAAGTGTGAGAATGTTTGTTTTGATGTGCCTATGACATGCCACAAACTCCTGTTTGTGCAAATGACATGGGTAGATATGTGATTATATGTAAATGTAATAAGTATGTCAGGTATATGAGTAAATCTGTGATCATGTTCATTTGTGATTGAATGTGTGACAATCTTCATGGAAGTGAAGTGTGAGTACATGTTTGAGTGCATGTATGAGCATGTGTGAGTATATGTGAGTGTGTCCACATATGACAGTAAATTTGTCTGTCATTTGAGTAACTATAAGGGCACTAATGTGAGTTAGTGCATGTGTGAGGTCATGCATATTTATGTGTGTGTATATGTATATACACATAGGTATACACATGCATATATATGCAGTACCTTTGCAAATAACAGTTACTTGCACATGAGTGTTCATATGACAATCCTTGAGTACTGAAGTAACTATTTGTGTATTTATGTGTGTGCATGAATTTATAAGCATGGATATTTTTATGAAACCATCTTGGCTTGAGTATGCAAATATGTATCATGTTTGTTTCAGCTTGTTAATGTGAGTAGACTGTGTGAGTGAAATGTGAGCATTTGAATGTGAATACATATAATGTATATATGTGTAGATGAAAGTTTGAGCTTCACAGTGAGTATGTATATTTATATGTGAGTGACTACATGAGATCATCTTCCAGACTTTGAGCTTAATGTTAACATACATGGATAAGTGAGGTAGTGAGGGAAGCATGTAATGTACATATCTGTGCCCCTGTGTGAGTGAATTTATGGGCATGCTTAAGAAATTGAGTGAGTATGAATGCATTTAGTGAGTGCACAAATGTTTCAGCATGTGTATGTATGTGAGAATGTGTGACAATTTATGTTTGGAATTGGTTTATGGGTGAGAGTCTTACATTATGCAAAAATTGATGTGTTTTGTGTGCTCATCTATATGAGTTTGTGAGCATTTACATGTATGTGACCATGCACCTGTGTAGTGAGTGTATTTTTTATGTGATCTTCCTAATGTGAGAATGGATTTGAGTTAGGTAATGTGTGAGTATGTGTATATGTGTGTGAGTGGATGTATTTTAGGTGTGGAAGTCAACATGTGAGCCTTCTGGTGAGTCAGACCATATTCCTGTGCCTGTCAATATGTGAGCATGTTACTGTTAGTGATGAAAATAATTTTCACAGTTAAGTTAATGTGTGGGTTTAACAGTAGTAAATATGTCTTATGTGTGAGTTAATTTGTGACCATGATCACATGTGTCTGAATGGGTGATAATGTTCTTGTGAGTGAATGTGGTGAGGGCACATTTGTGTGGCTGAGTGAATGTGTGTGCATCAGGATGTGATGCATGTATATGTGGAATATTAAATTTGTCAATATGTACATTCTTAGTGAGTGAACTGTGTGTTACAGTGGGTGAACATGTTAAGTGTATGCATATATGTGAGCATGTGTGTTCATGAGAGTAAATAAGTGAACTGTACATGACACTTTGGGAGGGTGACAATATTTGAATGTGGACATAAATGTGTGTGTTCTTTTCTATGTGTGAATTTGTGAGCACATGCATGGATGATAGCATGTTAGTGTGAAGTAAATGTGTATCATGCCCATTTGAGCTTGCTAATGTGTGAATATATTACTTGAGCAATTGGTGAGTGTGTATATGTGTGTGTATTTCAGTGTACCTATGTATGAATGAAGGTCTAAACTTTCTGGTGAGTGTGAGCATCTCTGTGTGTATCTATGTAAGCATGTTCCTGTTTGAGATTTTGTTCATGTGTTGGAGAAAGTGGATGGATGAGCAGGAGCATCTGAATGTATATATTTGTGCCCCTATTGTCAGTGGATTTGTGTTCCTGTGAAGTTGCCTCTTTAGTGACAAATACCTTTGCGCTGAGTCTGGGAGTCACTTACACCAAAGGCCCATGGATAATACATTTACCTGTCCATTTGGTCCAGAGGCTCCAGGAAGTGAATTTTAGGGTGACCAAAACTTCTACATGTAAGTCGTGCTCTTAGAGCACTAGTGGGAAAGCTTAAGTGATATGATAGCCTTCTTTAATTTATCTAGTGCCTGATATTGAACAGGTAGAGAAAGACTTACAGGTGACTCAATAGATGGGGGCCAGCAAATAGTTGATGTGAGGAATGTGTTAGTGCCAAAAGGTTACAGCACTAGAAGCTGTTCTTTTGCTAGATTAGGACTATTTCACCCTTCTGAGTTTGAAACATAGCCCAGAAATTTAACAGACTAGGAGGGGCCTTGTACCTTATTGCGGGTGGTGGGGGGCAACTTCCCATCCACTCTCAGTGAGGTGTTCACTCACGGTTGTGATGGCCTGTGAGACAGTCCTGACTAGGTCTGTGAAGAGGATGTCATCAATGTAGTGCCAAAGCTGCATTTGGTGGGGAGCAGGGCTCAGGGCAAGCATCTAGGTCCTATCTGCAAATCCCATGTGCAATCACAGGGCTATTGATGTACCCATAGGCAACTGAGAAAAGGTACACTGTTGATCTTCAAAGGTGAAAGTAAATTGTCTTTCACTCTCCTATGGAATTTTTAGTAAATGGAGCATGTTAGCCTAGTCTATGACTCTGAACCATTCACCAGTGCTATTTTGAATGTCATTCATTAAGGTGACAATATCTGGTGGAGGTGATCTAATAAAGGGAACAGCCTTGTTTTACTAATTATAGTCTATAAATAGCCTCCACTTGTTAGTAGTGGCTTTAAGCACAGGCCAAACCATGGAACTGAAAGGTGGGAATCAGTATCCTTTCTTTAACGAAGTCAGCTATGACAAGCCATAATCCTTCAGTGCTTTGCCTTAGCCACTACTGTGCCACATTTACCCCTTGCACAGGCAGAGGAATGTTAACTGCTTCCCACTGGCCAGTGTCCACCAGTAGCATAAAAGCCTTAGGCTTGTTTCATGAGGTTACCTAATGACTGAGGAACTAGGTTCCAATAATGGGAAAAGTCTTTTTTTCTGGAGACCAAACAGGATAGAGGCATCTTTTAGCAAAACTGGGCCAATTTTAACAGTTAAGCAGAGAATTACCCTTTTAATTAATCCTCCTAAAGACACTCATTTCCTGGGGGGATCCCTTTAAAGTATGAGTACTTCCTGGGATTAGGGAGATTGGAGTATCTGTGTCCATCAAAGCTGGCCAATGTTGGAATATTCTGGAGCCCAAATTACAGATACTGTGTTAAAAGGGTGGACCATCTGCCAGAAGGGGCCTGCTTTGCGACCATCAGATCCCGTGCAGGGGTGGGTCCTTGCCACTGGCAGAGACCAGGGGCAGGCATGAAAGGCAGGGCTGTCTGAAGGAGAAACCTTCCTGGATTGTAATCTAACTCTGGTAAACACTTCAAGTGCTCCATGGATTTACCAGAGACCATCTAATTTGGGTCTCCCTGTGTCCCTTAGGGTCCAATCCAACCTGTCTTGTTCATCTCAGGGGGTCACGCTTAAGATGGGACCTGGTTGTAAGTGGTTTTTGTGGTCCAGGAAGGGGGCAGTCTGGCTGTTGATAGTAATTCTGATTTAGGCCAGGTGGGGTATTGTTTGTAGAATTAACAGGGAGCACTTAACTCTTGAGTTCATCTTTCATGAATCTGTTAAATATGGCGCAGCTATGTCCTCTTAAATTGTCTCAGCATAAGCCATCACTGCCAGGAAAGAGCACTTACACTTTTCAGGAGTCCCCTGTGAGAAACAACTGGGTGGACTGAGGACTCAGTTGAGCCTCCTCAGACTTGCCTAGTCACCAAGCTTCATGCCACCTATTGCCTGATAAGCCCATTTGGACAATCCCAGCTGAAGGGGGTCTAACGTTTTCCTTAGAGAGTTTGCCCACAGTTGTTATGAGGCCTAACACAGGGTGGGCAGCATTCCAAGTGATAAAAATCCACGTCAACAAGGTACGGATTTTTACTTCTTGAAATGCTGCCCACCCTGGTAGGCCTCGTGATGACCCTGGGCAAACTCTCAAAGGAAAACATTATATATTGGAGTCCAAAGCCTCCTCTGAGGTCATTTTCCCCTTGCTACCTTCAGCACTAATTGTATGGGATCTTTCAGTAGGGACTCTGTTTTTCTATTCCATACTATGGCAGTCAGTTGTTTAATTTCAGCCCTCTCTAGGTGGAGCTCACTTCCCACCAGGTAAGTTCTATATAGCCAGACGGCCCTTTTATTCATTTGGTTCTCGGGCTAGGTCCTTAAGGAGAGGCAACTGAGAGGACGTATTTCGTCCTCCAGCTGAAAACCGACCTCACTTCCTTGGCCCTCCCCTTTTGTCTTTTCTGTCTTTATTACTTTGTGGGTAACTACCAGCAAAGCAGAGGGTAAATAATCCTCATTATTTTTCATGATGGTATCATGCTGCCCTTTCCTCTAGAAGGCACCAGTCCTCTTCCCCAGGGTCCTCCAGTCTGTCTCAACTTGTATTAAAGTTCCCACCTCCTCACCAGGTGGTGCTCTGCTGAAAACCAAATATGAGCAGAGCCCAACAAACGTGTCATAGTTTGGAACACTTGTCAGTAGGACAGCCAACTCCTTCAGAATCCCAGAAGGGGCAGGAATATAAACTTCCTTGCACTCAGTCACTTTAAGCAATGCTTTAGGTTTCAGCCCAGCGATTGGGATCTCTGTCTCCTTCAGAGGAACGAGTAGGATGATGCCACCTGCAACAGAAGATCCAAATAAGACTGCAGCAGAGGCAGGCTAGCTGTTTACACAGGTGTCTTAAGAGACTTTCCTTGGCCTAACACCTCTGACTTATTGACTAATTTACCTGCCATAGCAGTCCCTAGGGACAAGGATATCCTCTCCTCTCAGAGTACCCCAAATCACCAGGTCAGCTGCAGGGAGCTCCTCCTGCTACTGCCCATTATGGGGACAGAGGTAGCATACTCTCCATCCAGAGGAAGTGCACTCTCCACCCGGAGGTATACATTCCTCCCCTTTTGCTATTCAGGCCCATGGGTCTTACAATGTCCAGTGCCTGCCTATTGAGGGATGCAGGTGGGTGGGCTGACCATCCTCAAGGAGATCAGTGCCTCCGCCCCCAAAAGTCAGTTGCAATGGGATGAGTAGGTGCAAAAGCTGGTTCTACTTACTGCTTGGTCAGGCAAAGGAGGCACAGGGGGAGACCATAAGAAATACAGAGTGTAATACAGCACAGAGACATGCCATGCCAAACTGCAGTGGAGGCATTCCAAATTTTCAGTCCCAGCCATTTAAGGCTGTCCAGGATCATTTTGCCAACTGATTGTCCTACTGACTGGGTGGACCCTATATCAAATTCCTGATCACCACCAAAATCCTCCCTTTCCTCTCACCACTAGCGGTGAGTGTGAGGGATTTGGGAGATGATCAAGGGGAAAAGAAATGTGACAATGAGAAGGCAGGAAAACACAATGACCTTTATTTGGAGGAAGCTTTCACAGGTTTGCATGCAGGGGAAGTTCCTTGCAACAGGAGACCTTCCAGAGGCTACTGTGTGAGAGCCACAACTCAGAAGGAGGAGAAAGCAAGGGAATTCCAAGGGAAGAACAGGATCAGAGTGGGGACTTACGTGTCTAGGTGATGCCACTCAGTAGCACAATGAGGAGTCTCTGGGTCAGAGACTGCTGAAGGGCATGAGTGTCTTGGGGTCTTTAATAGCTACAGGGTTTACCTTACCTATGGCTAGCAAATGTTGGGGGCAGTTTTACATCATATGCAAAACAGGCAAGTTCCTTATTTGGGATATGCTTGGGATAGATCTTAAACAATTTAATGTGTAAAAATTTGAGCTTGGTGCTGGCCAGCTTTTGAGCTAATGGGTGAACCCAGTCAACATACTGCCGATAAACAGAGACCATCTTTATGGACTCCTTTATACAACACTGTCCAGTGTGAGCCTGTTGAAGTATGAGTGTTAACAGAAGTACATGGATGTGATTAGGTAAATGTTTGTGCATGCTCATGAGTATGAGTGAGTAGGTGACCATGGACATGGATATTAGCATGTTCATGGGTGTGAGTGAATTTGTAAGCATGTTTATTTGAATGGTTTTTTAAGGTATTAGTATATTTGGATGAATGAATTTGTGAGCACATGTGTGTATCTGTGGGTATGTGAATTTTTGGTGAGTGTGAGCATGTCTGTGTGTCCATAAATGTGTGAGCACATTCCTATTTATGAGTGTGCTAATGTGCATGTATAAGTGAATGAGTGTATGCACACAAGCATCTGTGACAATGACTGTGTTTGTGAATTTCTGAGCGCATTCAATTGAGTGAATGTGTGTGCAAGTTTTTGTGAGTGATGTGTGAGCATGTTTGTGCAAGTGAATGTGACTATGTGCCTGTATGTCAGCATATGTGCATGGGAGACTAAATGTGGGAGCCTGTTCAAGTATGAGTTGGTGTGTTTAGTGAATGTGACCGTTCATATGTATGAGTGAATTTGTGAGTAGGTGCATGAATGTTAGCATATGCATGTGTATGAGTGGATGTGTAATAAGCGTGTTTATGTGAGCATGTTAAAGTGTGCATATATTTCCACGAGCTAATGCGCAAGCATGGGTATGTGAGCATACCTATGTACATAAGTAAATGTGTGAGTTTTGTGGTTAGTGTGTGCATAATTATTTGTGAAAATATGTGAATATGACACTATTTGAGAGTGTTAACATATGAAAGTAAGGAAATGCCTGAGTACATAACTGTGGACATATATGAGCATGTCTGTATGTGAATGAATGTGTGAGCAAGTCTGAATGAATGCATGTGCATGCATGTTTGCATGAGTGAGTGAATGCGTAACTGTTCATTTGTGTGGGCTTGTTAATGTGTGTGTATTTTTGTGATAATATGTGAGAATGTGCATGTGGGTTTATGAGCGTACCTGTGTAAGTGAATGTGTGAGCTCTGTGATGAGCATGAGCAAACTTGTGTAAGTGAATATGAGTATATGCTTTTGAGCATTTATGAGTCTATGAGTGAATTTGGAAGCATGCCATGTGTGAGTGAACATGTGAGTGAATAGTGGCCATGTGTGAACATTTTCATGTGTGGTGCGTGCAAATGATTATATGCGAGTGTATATACATGTAAGCATGTTCATGTGTTTGGATGAATGTGTAAGCATATCCATGTGTGTTCTTATGGGAATGTGTGCTCTGTATTTGTGTTTGGGTCAATGTGCAAGGATATTTATGTTTGAGTAAATGCATAAGAATGCCGATATGTGTGCATATTGTTAAAATGCAAGTTTGAGTGAATATAGGAGCATGTGTGTGTGAGTTAATGAATATGCATATGTATCTTGGCATGTTAATGTGTATGTTCATTTGTGTGAGTGAGTGTGACCATGTCTGTGTGTAATGCAATGTGTGTTTGTGTGGAAGTGATAGCATAAGTGTGTTCATGTGTTTTCATGTACAAGTGTGAGTGTGTGTGAGTTTGTGTATGGTTGTATGGGTGAATATGACCCTTCTGTGTGTGAATGTGTGCTCATGTTCATATGTGTGAGTACGTGTTGGGGTGTGTGAATGTGTCAATGCTTAGGAGTACATCAACTGTGTGAATGTGTGAACTTGTACATGCATAAGTGACTGTGTGAATGCATGAGTTACTCCCGTTTCTTAATAAATGTGAGGGCGTTCTATGTGACTTTGTGAGTGTGTGTGAGTGAATGTTGTGTTTGTGGGTGTGTGCAATCATGTTCGTATGTGAAATGGAGGATGTGTGTATGTGTATGTGTGAATGTAAGTGAAAACAGGAATGTACACTTGTGGATGAGCTAATGTGTGAACATGTTCGTGTGTCGGGGAATGTTAATGTTTAAGTATGTTCATGTGTGAGTGAATGTCTGGCATTCAGGGCTATTGTGAACAAGCCCCAATAAAGTGCTATGTAGTGGCAGGGGTTACCATAGACACAGTTCTTTATTACAGCTTTTCAGGCCTCCCACATGCTTTGAGAGGATGGAAGCTGTATTAGGCAGTTAACAAACCCCAGCGGGGCTAGGCAGACAGGGACCCCATGCCACCGCCACCCCCTACCAATCCCAGGGTCATACTTGTCATTCTAGATCACTCAGTGCCGGTCTGGCAATTCCCTCCCTTTTGGTGGAATCCTAGGGACCCTAAAGGGCCAGCACAGAGCCTTGTCTGACGGTTCCCAGCTAAAAGAGCAAGTGGGAGCTGAAATGCAGTCTACGTTCCCCTCACCTGCACAGGTATGCAGCCCAGAGGAAGGAAACTTTTTATACTTCATCTGCCCAGTGGGTCCACCATATGTGCTAACAATGGTCCATATGGAGGTTTAGCTAAAGTCTCCCAACACCTCTAACAGGATAATTGAAAGAGAAGTGTTATGGACTGCATGTTTGTGTCCTCCCAGAGTTCATATGCTGAAGGCCCAAACCCTAACGTAATGGTATTTGGAAGTGGGGCCCTTTGGAAATAATTAGGCTTAGATGAGGTCACGAAAGGGGGATCCCCATGATGGGATTAATGAATCACCAGAAATCTCTGTCTCCATCATGTGAACACACAGCAAGAAAGCAGCCATCCATATGCCAGGAAGAGAGCTCACCCAGGAAGCAAATTGGCCAGCACCTTGATCTTGGGACTTCCCAGGCTCCTCCATAAGAAGCAAATGCCTGTTGTTGCCCTCCTGCTTACGGTATGTGTCAGAGTAGCCAGAACTAAGGCAAGAAGCCTCCAGATAAAGTGCCTAAATGCCATCTTTGGAGTGTGGGCTTTAGCTGCATATCCCATCACTGTCGTCCTTCATTCGCTCAGGATGGCAAGAAAAGCGTTGGGGGTAACCACTTCCCTCCCTCCTTGGGACTTCACTGCTCCGACTCTTCTCCTTCCCTAGTTGTCTGTCACCATTCCAGTGCTCAAAGAACAGATGGATGAGAGAATAATAGCAGTGTCTCACTCATTCCTTCACTCCACAATATCTTTGGAGTGATGGCTTTAGCCCCATATCATGACAGGCGCTGGGCTGGGTGAAGCCCTGCAAGAGCTGCTTTTCAGAACACTAGGACTCCCGGTTCTCTGGCCCAGAGGGAAGCAGCTTTGCTAGCTTTCCCAGGCTCCTCCTCTTCTCACTACCTCTCACTTCCTTGCAGATGTTAATCAAGTAACAAAGGAAGTAATAAAGCTTCTGTTTGAAGCTGGCATCACTGTGACTTGGGCTCTTTCACAGGCTGACCAAGGAACATCAGTCCCTACAAGTGTGCATGTGTGTGTGTGTGTGTGCGTGTGTGTGTGCCTGCATACGTGTGCATGTGCTCGTGCACGCATGTTCACTAGCACAGTCTGGTATGTGGGGTTGTAGGCACTGCAGAGCCGTCTACCTGGAAACGTGCCAATTACCTTTCTTTCCCCCCCTGGGTACATGTTAATTTCTGGTTTGCTATTTAAAAACTTCTTCCCAATTATCTTTAATCATAAAATTTCATTTTGCAATATTCCAAAGTACATGCTCAAATTATTCCTGAATTAATGCACTCCCACCTGTTTCCAACCACATGTTCCCCGTGTGCTAGCTCTCAGGATCTTATAGCCACTACAAATACATATTTCTGTATGATCTGCATGCAAGTGGATGACTGTTTAACATCTCTTCAGATACTCACAGACCTAAATTTAAAATCAAACATGGACAAAAACCTGTATCTTCAAAAGTTTCACAAGAATAACTAAGAAAAAACACCTAACTCAGTCCACATGAACATACAGCCAAAGATTGTATTGTCTGGGCTCCAGTGAAGTTCAGGCAATAATTTCTATTGGTGGCATTGAAAAGGGCCCCTAGTCCCTCAACATACACACAGCCACCCTGGAAATGGGCTAAAGTCAGGACTCAAACAAGTGTCTGTCCCTCACGTCTGTGTTTTGTGTCTTGCCCATCATCCTGTACCCCTGCTATGATCACACCCTGTTTACCTCATTGATGAGGGAGGGGTTCTTGTCCCAGGGTCATGAGGATGGCTGAACGCACAACACCTGACACTGGACAGATGCCATGACAGTGGTGTACGAGTCACCGACACTCACAGCCCAAGAGAAGAGGATGCAGCACACCACAAAGGGCCACATGGATGTTGCACTCAGGAAGAGACTGAATAAACCAGGGTCTCTAGGAGGCAGGCTTTGTAGTATCGAAAGGATGGGGTACCTCTGGCTTCCAGAGGAGCATGTGACTGGTTTGTGTGAGTAATTCCACATCTAGCATGGAAAGAAAACCCTCCAGGTAGGGATCAGTAGGAACCGTACCTGTCTGTCTAATACAGAGGCTTGTTTGGGGAGGGGACATTACCCACGGGCACAGAGTGGGAAGAACTTGTGGTCAGGCCATTCAAGGTCCTCCCAATTTTACCAGATGTCAAGACAACATATAATATTAATTTTAGCCTTGTGCCATAATTCACCCTTTCATGCCTTCACACCAATTTAAACCTTGGTGTTGACGTGAGACATTTAGGAAGTCTGAGAAGTACCTCCCGAGTAAGTGGAATAAGCACTTGCCTGAAAGGGAGAAAGCCACATGGTGAAGTAGTCATCAAAACCACGAACTTCAGAGGTATCCTCCTTCAGGGCCAATAAAGACAACTGAGGGACCTGTGTGGGACTGGTGCAGGGAGTCCCACAGGGGCATGAATTTAGACAACTCAATGCCTGTAGCAATAGTGACAGCTTGAGGAGATCCACTTACCACTTTGCAACTTATATAGGAGTTCTTTGAGGAGGAGCCCTTCATGCCTGTCAGTTAAATGAGCAGCCTTGGGCCTACAGGGCAGTTGGAAGTTCCACTTACTGTCTTTTTTCAAGAGCCCAGCACTGTGGATTCTGAGAACTGAAAAGAGTGCTTTGGTCATAACAGTGAGTTCTGGAACTCCAAAGAGGATATAAATCATGTCCTGTTGAGGCCTTATACCGTGGCCTTCATACAGGTGATGCTAATTATTTGCAGATTCTGTATTGGAAAATTCTCCTAACCACTAGATTGTATTTGTAACCCCAAAATCAATGCTCGGAGCATTTTTGTGGTCATTTGCAAACAAGTGCATGGTGGCAAAAAACTAGAGTTATTTGACACAAACATTCTCAGCTGAGGTCAGACAAGGCAGCACTTGACCTTGTTTCAGCTCTCACAGTGTAAACAAGTGATCTTTTGGTGGTATATTTAGTGCCACATTCTTCACATTTGTGTGCCCTTTGCTAATGATTTCACAGTTTAAAATGGCCCCCAGCGTAGTGCTGAAGCCCTGTTCAGGGTTCCTAAGCACAGGAAGGCTATGATGCGCCTTATGGAGAAAACACATGTTTAGGCACGAGCTACAGTGCTGTTGTCTGTGAGTTCAATGGAAATGAATCAAGAATATACTTCACGCAGTGTCTAAACAAAAACACACATAAAACAAGTTTATGCATTGACTAGCTTATGAAATGTTGTGACCAGAGACTCACAGGAACCTAATCCTGTATTTCTCCTAGAAGCAGTGGTCTAGCAGTCCATACTCATGGTGACTTTATGGAACATAACTAGCACAAATAACAAGCATTGACTGCACATGTACAGGCATCTGCTATCTTATGTATCTTGTCTCTGCCAGGGCTACCATAACAAAACTCCACAGACTGGGTGTCTTAAAAAACCTAAGCAGGCTTTGTATTATCAAGAGGATGGGGAACCTCTAGTTTCCAGGGAAATATGTGACTTCTTTCTTTTCTCACAGTTCTGAATGTTACAAGTTCAAGATCAAGGTGCCAGCAGAGTCGGTTTCTCATAATAACTCTGTCCTTGGCAAATGGCTGTCTTCTTACTGTGCCCTAGCATGGCCTTCCCTTTGTCACATGTGAAGACAGCTCTCTGGAGTCTCTTCTTCTAAAGACACCAGTCCCCCTGGACTAGAGCCCAACCCTTAGGACCTTGTTTAACTTTAATTATCTCCTCAAAGGCTGTATCTCCAAATACAGTCAACTTCGGTGGTAGGGCGTCAACATAGGCATTTGGGAGGAACGCAGTTCAATCCATCATGTCTGATTTAGATATCTGTGAGGCAAGCAATTCCCAGAGTTCTTTAACCCAGAGGGGGCAACTCTTAGGCAACAGCCCAAGCATTTATAAAAATGTTCGTTTCTTTTCCTTTTTTCCATGTTCGTTTCTTTTCCTTTTTTGCCTCTCCTCTCTGTACAAATTCCATCGGAATATTTTGTTTCTAGTCATACAAATTTGCAGCTTTGAGTTTTTGTCTCCATCCTATCACAAGCAGTTCATACCTTTTGAGTGGTTATGGGCCCAGGGGCCCACCAGTTCGGCAGCAGTGTCCTCCTCCATGGTCAGGGTTCACATCTGTTTTGATTATGGCCAGGGTGAGGGGTCACCCCAACCAAAGCACAAACCCACCAGCATCCCAGTCTGCTTTCAATGAATCACGGAACCAGTTAGTAAGCCAAGGACCAGCTAGTTAAAGCAGATCAGCTGTCCTTGCTTGTGGCTGGGTTACAATGCGTGTGATGTGAACTGTTTTCATCGCCTCCTCTTCATTCCATTTGTGAGGAAGGGAGGATGACCCACTCTGGAAATATGGGGGAGCCATTTTATCTGTGGCCCCATGATCACAAGATTAGCACCTTTGGTGTGTGGGTAAGTAGCAATGGTAAGCAAAACCAAGGCATACAAGATGAGGACTTTGCCCTGGGAGAGCAGTTCCATACCAAATGCTTTTTCCCCTTTTCTTTTCTCACCAATTCCTGGGTCACAGGCCACACTGGGTGTGCACTTCAATAGTCTTTGGCATCAGGAGTGTGCAGGACAGCAGCAAGGGAAGCCACAGCACGGGAGATGTGCAAGCTCACTACCCTGACCTGAACAACGACTGTTGAGGCAACTAGGATGTCATGCTTAATTCTCCCTGTGGTAGTAGCCCTCTTTCTTCCAGGCAACCTAATAAAGGGCCATCCCAAGGGCGCATATCACAATGTATATATGGCTACCACAAGCACAGGTGGCATGCCACAAATGATCACCAGGTTAGACGCAGTGGTCACTGCCTGACAAGTTGCCCGCGGAATCCGTAGTAAGTGAGACTCAAGTGCTGGCTGGTTAGGATGCTGATTATCACCACCTTTATGGGCAGGAGACTCAGACCCCACCTGCCATGCACAGCCCAGACTCGATGGCACATCACACTGGGATACAGTCACTTAGCTACAATTTTTGTTTTGGGGAGAGGGTGCTTTAGGGAAGAAGGAGACAGCAACACCCAGCAGAGCCAACACAGTGCCATTCAAGCGCAAGTACGAACCCACCAGCATCCCAGGCAGCCTTCAGTGTATCAAGGAACCAGTTAGTTAGCCAAGGACCAGCCAGTTAAAACTGATCAGCTGTCTTTGATTGTGGCTGGGTCATCCTGTGCGTAACAACAGCTGTTTTCATCATCTCTTCCACACTCTGTTTGTGAAGGAGGAAGTCCCGCCCTGAAGTCATGAGGTTGGCTCAACACACAACACCCAACACTAGACGGAAAAGATCAACCATCACGTATATTCACAGTGTGAAAGAAGAGGCCACTGCATTGCCACGCAGGACTCATGGGGAGCGGGGGAGAGGGGTGGTTTGCCCTCAGGAGAAGCATGAACCAGAATGGTCTGTGGGGGAGAGGATGAGGTAACCCCAGGTTCCCCAGGGAGGATGTGACTCGCTCGTTTGAATAACTCTGCTTGCTAACTGGGAACTGACACCACTACCCAGGGATAATCCACAGCAATACATCTGGTCCATTGGATAAGGAGGGTTGTTTGGCCAAGGAAAATGGAGCTGGGAGAGAAACTTGTAGTTACGCCATTGGAGGCCCTCCCAATTTTACCAGATATCAACACAGCACAAAATATTAGAGTCCTCACCCCATAACCCCCTCCCCCCACCACACACACACACACACTGAGGGGCCAATGCACATGACTGAGAACTGCCTGGGACCTTAGTCCCTAGGGATGGGTGGGTGGACCCGAGGGTGTTGACATCCCAACCCCCTATGATTTGGGCACAGATCGGCCATTATCAGGTGCCACAGTAATGCAGCACAGGGCCCCATCTCAACTGGTCACCCCCACTGCCACTGACAACCCCTCCAGGAGCCGGCAGAGAGGGTGCATGGGCACGGGCTCAGAAGCCCGGGTCCATGTCTCCCCCAGCTGACTCCTTGCAAGTGATCACCCGCCAGTTCTCCCCACTGCCCTCCTCGCTCATGGCGGCCTAGCAACCCCACTTACAATATTGGGAACGTCGGAGGAGGAGAGATGACAGGTCAAAGTGGAGTTTCGAGGTGGGATTGGGGCCGTCACCCTCCAAGAGCCAGGTGGTGATGAGCAGCAGGCACACAGTGGCTGACAGCAAGCCCAGGGGAGCATGGCTCCGACCCACGCAGAACAAGAGACAACCGCGGATCAGGAAGAGCACAGAGGTGGGTGGGCGGAAAAGCACGAGGCGAGAAGGAACCAGGTGGTGGACGCTGGTTCTTCTGCAAAGGATCCCCTCTAAGAAGCATGCATTGAGGGCAAGGGGAGCCCGGGGTGGGGAGGTCGGCCAGGAGCCCGTAGACCTGAAGCCTGGAGAGGAGCAGCCTTGTGGCAGTGCTACTCCACGCAGTGTGCCCCCAGGGTGCGTCCAGCTGCTTGTAGGGCGCTGAGTCGGAAGCCACTTGTGTCTGCCACTGGGCAGGCACTGAGCCCAGCAGGCAGCTGGCTGCACCCAGTGTGTGGCATCGCGAGTCTAGCCAGTTGGGCAGCTGCCAGGAGCCATGTTACCAAAAGATGCGACTGTGCCTCCTAGGGCAGCCGGGGCGCTGCCCAGTGTTCTGTTCTCTCAGTCTTCTGCGGTCATTCCCGGGCTGCCTTCAGCCCCCTGGCTGCTGGACAACTGGGCCCAGGGCAGGCGGCTCGGAGTACCCTGCCCTGCACCTTCCCTCTGCAAAAATGCAAAGTTTACTCTTCTCTAGGAACAGCACATGTCTAAGAGTTTGTTTTTCGTGGCAACAGAGGTCTGCGATTTGACTGCCCTGGCTGAATCTGCATTCTGAGACAGCTGGACATTCTGGGGAATCAGGAGGTACCCACTTGACTGTTGGTCATTCCTCAACCCTTGAGCCTCCAGTGAACCCGAGGGCCTCGCCTCTGGATGGCCGCGTGGAGGATCAGCCAATAGGTTTTATGACTGGGCACGGGGGCGCTGGCCACAGCCGGAGTGACCATTCATCGGGACAGAAATTGGGCTCCAGCCCCCAGTCTCCCAAGTAGGGGATGCACAGTTGAAGCAGAGTTTCATGGGTGACACCGTAGAAGAGGAAAAGAAGACAAAGGTCAGTGTATCTTATCTTCAAGGGAGTTCGCCCCTGGAGAGCAGGCCCCTCTGATGATCCAGCATTCTGGCCCCATCTCACGGGAAAGCCTGGCATTTTGACTAGAAGGATCCTATTCTTTCCACTCCCCTGAACATTGCCCTGTGGGATAGAAGGATCTCATAGGATGAAGGAATGCCTCCAGAATTACTCTCAGTCCTTCCCTACTCAGGTCCATGCTGAAGCACATTCAGACAGAGGCCTCTTCAGAGCACATGAGCCAGATGGGCAATCAGCAAAGAAATCCCAGTCGTGTTCACCAGTGGGGGGCCTCCTAAGGCTTGCCACTTCAAAGTATTGAGATCAAAATGGATTTCAAGTTCACTCTTCAGTTGACTAGAACATTCAAACTGGAACATTGCCCCTTTCCCCTTTCCTTCAGCATTTGGTGAAATGAGTTGGGACTGCTTGTGCCCAGCATGTTGCAGATGTTCAGTTCTGTGGAACCCCTGGGCGGGGGATGGCTGAGTGTGTTTTGCACAGCTAAAGGTTTAAGTCTACCCCACCTCAACACCACCCCCCCCACCACACCGTTTTTTTTTCTTAACATTATAGAATCACACTTTTAAAATATGTGTCTCATAGTTCCCTGCCTCCTCTCAACCAGCAAAGCATGGGCACACCTCCATTTTCCCCTCTCCTTTTCCCCCTCTTTTTTCTGTCCATTGCAGCAAATGCGTCCCTCCCACATGGGTGCAAGATCGGGGGGGAAAAGGTGGGGAGATCCATATACCGCTAACCATCACATACAGGAATGGGTCAGCTGAGCCCACCCCTGCCACTCTTAATCCTGCCTCCTGTGTCCCTGGACACTCAGGCATCCTTGTAGAGACAACCCTTGCTTGTCAAACAAAAATGAAAGGTCATCCAGGTCATGTTGTCCAAGGGCCCGAATTGCACATTTGGGGAAGAGTAAAACCTTGAGGAGGAAGATGGATGGGCTGACCCAAGGTTACATAGTGGCAGAGGCCAAAACGAGGACTTTACTTCCAGGTTGCCATACTTTCAGAACCATGTGTTTTCAGCGAGTCGGCTTTGGATGATATTTCGGGAAGCCGCCAGCAGGTGGCAGTAGGTTGGCTTGGAAGCAGGTTGTTCCTAGCACCCTGGAATCAGATTGCACAGTCAGGTCAGTCCCTCAGTTGGTGGGGAAAGCTAGCCTGATTTTTTTCCCCCCTAGGTGTCCTTGTGACTTTGGTGATGGCCAAAAACTTGATGGCAATAGTGAATTCACTTCCAGAGGTTATATCCCAGACTCACATGACAGCCCAAAAGGCAACAAGAAATATGAAAAAGCCAGCATGATTTGTGCTTCAGTTTTTGCCTCATTAATTTATGAGAATATACATCCTGGATATTAGACTATCCACACTGAATCCAGACTGGGATCACGGTGCAGAGGAAAGAACAGTGACCTAGGAGTTAGCTCACGTGTGTTCTCACCCAGCTGTGCCACGTTACTGACACAGAGTATTCCAGTCTGGCTGGAGTGTAAGATGAGTTGGGAGGTGAGACAAGAGATAAAAGAGGTAAGAGTCAAAAGAATAGGTAGCACCTGGCCTGGGGAGTGCCGCACACTCAGGGTGTAAATACCCGTTCAGTGACTAGGTAAAGCAAGGAAGAGAGTTTCAGATCTGATTGGCAAAGCTGAGGAATTCCATTTCTATTTGCCATTTGACAGTAAGCTTTGGAAGGCCTTGTGCAGGGGGATGACACATTCAAGAAGAAGCTTTCAGTTACTTTGGAAGGAGGAGCTGGAAGAGAAACTGGGGCTAAGGATAGCAGTTAGGAAGGTGTTGCACACCTCTGCTTCTGGTAATGGCAGGCTGAGTAATTTGGACTAACCATCCCAATGAGGACAACCAGGAAAAAAACTGGGTGAAATATAAAAAGGGATTTTCTTCAGTAAGAGCTAAGAAATGATAAGGCTAAGGTCTAGAAGAAGGTAAGTACCCAAATAAGTAAGCCCAATACTCAGAGCCACTTTTGCCTGAGGAAATTTGCTGAATGTGGAAGAAAGAGTTACAAAACTGAGCTATGGTTTTGATGATCTCATGGGCAAAGGGAAAAAAGTTGGAGCCCAAGTTCCAAGTGAGTAGATCTGGTTACTACTGCTCCCCCACCCCCACCTGGCCCCAGCCACTGTGTGGTTGCCAGAAATAAGAAGGCCCTTGCCGCCTAGATACTCAGGACCCGGGTGATCCAGGGAACTTCAGTGACTGAGGTTGGATTAACGTGTTCTTGGACAGGTAGTGTCACCAGACATCTGCAAAAGCAAGTGTAAATACTCTCTGCAGGAAGATTCTGTCTTCCTGGGTCTGAAATCAGTCTTACAAATAATTCCTCCATAATTTACCAGCACATAGTCAAGGGTAAGTGCACACACGAGGAAGAAATACATTCTAAGTGATGGCTAGAAGAAGAAATAGACAATGAAAACAAATCCACAAAGATTTCAGTATCAGGACTATGCAACCCAGACTACGAGCACCTATGGTTCAAAAAATAAAAGATAAGCTTATGAATATAATATATGCAGAGAATAGAAAAATCATGAAAAGTAACATAGTCAATTAGAAAAATAATCAAATAGGACACCTAGAACCAAGAAATGTAACGATTAAAACTTTGATGAAAAAAAACTTTAATGGATGTGTTTAACAGCAGAACAAACACAACTGTTAGGTGGTGATAAATGCAATGAAGGAAAATAAAGTTAAGAGAGAATTATTGAGTTGGAAGATCGATCAGAAGAAATCACCCAGAATTCTGCCTGGAGAAACAAATTCTATGAAAGAAAAAGAAAACGTACAACAAGTGACACAAACAGAGTGAGTGGGTCTGTGGCATACTTCATTTGAGTCCCAGAAGGACAGGAGAGAGAAATGGGGAAGATGATGATGGCCCTGAATTTTCCAGAGCAGACCAGAGCCAATAAGCCACAGATTCTAAGAGCCCAGTGAACCCTAGGTGAGATGAATGATAATAATAATAATAATAATAAAAATCACACCTACACACATCATAGTGGAAGTGCAGTAAGCCGAAGAAAGAAGGCTATGCTATCGATCCACTTAGAGATAATGAAGTCTTGACCTGAGAAACGAGCAGAACAGACTGAGACAAGGGGATGAGCTTTTAGACTCTGGCCTTTAGAATGTGTCAGATTCTAGAATTATTTCCCCCTGTGGGAAGAAAGGAATTCTGGCATTTTTTTTTAAGTTTTGAAGATAATTTTGACCCAGTAAATGGACAGGGGCAGAGGAACTGCAAAGAAAAGGGTGAAAGGGTGTGTATCTCTCCCAGGGCCTAAGCATAGGGGAACAGTTCAGAGACAGGAACCTGTTGAGGTCCGTTAGAGACCCCGCTATTTGAACTGTGGTAGTACTCTGAGGCAGGGGCTGTTCTGGAGCAGTGGGGTTGAGCACAGGAAATGTAGCACCAGGGTCAGTAAGGACAGAGAGAGAGTCAGTCCCAATCTGGAGAGTGGTTTCTTGGAGCCAGTTCAGAGGGAGGATTGGGAAGAGCCCCTGGGGTTCCTTGGAGCTCTGTCCTTGGGAACTGGGAGGACACAGGAAAGGCTGACCAGAGAAATGAAGGCAACTGAAGCGCTTACTTTTTTTAACAGTCTTTTTTCCAGTGCCCTGTCTCTTTGCAGTAAGAGCAAAAACTAAGAGTTTTTGGTTCCGTTTAGGGGCCTTCCTTTGCCAGACTTGAAAGTTGGGAACCGAGCAGTCTGTCTTTCGGGTGACTCATCTAGGGTGTGAGCAAGCTGGTTTGCCAAATTAACTAAATCTGGAGTGGACATAGCTTCCCATTCCATCCTGGTCCTGTTAACTGAGAGAGAAAGATCCAAGTTCAGCCCATCAACAGAGTTAAATGCTCCCCGGGTGGATTCAGCATCAAAATGAAGACCACAGTTTTCTTTGAGAACAATCTAAAGCCAATTGTCATCACTACGAGCAGGTCCATCAGGCTTTTGCGTGCAAGCCTGAATTTTGTTCCAATCTACAGGCTTAGGAAAAGCTACTCTGACTGCTTGGTGGAGATTTCCAGCGAGTGTTCTAGCACTTTACCAAAAGCGTAGGGTCTGTTTCTCTAAATCCCTTTCAGAATGTTCCCATTGGGCTAATTCATCCAATCCTTGGCCCAGCTGTCACCGACAGTCTTGTGGACTAATTGATACAAATCTGAGAAGCCAAGCTAGTAGGTTTGAATAACCATGTTAAATTCTTCAGCAAACCTATGGGGCTCCTCAGTGGCTGTAGGAAACTCTTTTACCTTGGCTCACAATTTGGCCTTTGTCCAGGGAACATAAGAAATTTGGGGTCTCTTTGGTTCCCTGGAAGACTTAACTTTAGAGAGGCAGGTTTTGTAATAGGTTCAAGAGACAAGAGAGTGGGGAGATTCAGGGGAAAAGAGCAATTTGGCAAAAAGATTAGCATGAGAAAGTGGAGGGTGTAGAAGAGGTAGGGGACAATGCAGAGGGAGTAGGGGAAAACGCACCAAAGGCAGGCCCGAGCGCAAGGTGGCTGTCACGTGTGTGGAGACTAAGAAGAGGACAGAGGAGAGAAAGAGCCCTCAGAAGCCGGTTTGGCTTCTTTCAATTGTTTGTTTGCCTCAGTTAGTTTAGAAATAGTTCTTTTACAAAGAGGCAAACTCCAAATCCTGAAAACATTTGGAGGCCTCAAGGCATCAATTACAATAGGCCCCCCACTCAGATTTGTATTGTTCTGTGTTGGGACTGTGGCTTTCTAATTTATTTTGAGAGGGATAAGTTTGGAGCAATCAAAAGTTCCCCATAATGGCCACTGGTGTTCTTTTGGGTTAAGTTGGTCCTTTTCGTTAGAAAGGCACATGAGGAAGAACAGTAGACTTGAAACACGAAACTGGCCAGTGTCCCAGAAAGAGGGGCTGTCCTGAAAGCATTTTGATGTCTTGAGATCCCATTTCTTCGAGGTTTTTCTCTAGAGCACAAATAAAAATCCCTAAACAGCAGAGTTTCAACAGGAGCACTCTGGGTCCAAAAGGAGTTGGACTCAAGGCCAGCACCAGTTCCGGTAGGGACAGCCTGGTTCTGAAAAGGATTTGGACTGAAGCTAGCACAGGTCCAACAAGCACAGTTTCAACAGGAGCAGTCCAGTCCCCAAAAGGATGCGGACTGAAGGCCAGCAGTTTCAATGGCATAGTTCCAGCGGGAAAAGTCCCCTGCCCCAAAGGCTGCAGACCAAAGGCCAGCACAGTTCCCCTGACAACAGACCAGTTCTGAGAAGGAACTGGGTGCTCCCAGAAAGAATAAGGCCTTAAAACAGATTCCGAATCATGCCTAGAGAGCTCAGAAACACAGAAGTAGCAGAGCTCGAAATCCAGGAGAAAACTGGCCCTCCAACGCCAGGGTTGGCAAGTAGACACTGAGTTCAGTGGGCTGTGTGGGTGCCAGTGTAACAGAGGAAAACTGAATTAAATCCCTGGGATTTAAAATTTAATATGAACATTAACTTGAAAATGAACTCAAGTGGCCCCCAAAACTTTGTCACCACTAGCAGGCGGCAGTTCCTCTCTCTCTCTCCGTTTTCTGAGGGAGAAATTGCAATGTGGGACATGCAACTCCCTGTTCTCAGGGTCAGAGATAACAGCAGAAAGCTGATTTTGCAGAAAACATCCTGTCCCAGAGTACTGAGTAGGAACCTATAAGAGAAACAAAAAGCAGTGGAATCCGTACAAGAATGTCTGCTCGCATCCTTGCAAGTTGCTACTTTATGTGTCTGTGAACACTGCAGCCCCTTTCCCACAGTTTCGCCTTTAAGAGCTACAGCTGCTTGTGCTTGTCGGGAGCAACGGTTCTTTAAGGCATGAGCCTGCCACTGCCTCATTTGCTGGCAAATGAACAAACTATTCCTTTCCTTTCCTCAAAACCTTGTCATTGTGTTTTGTGGTTTGAGTTTGGTGACAAGGACCAGTTTCCAGTAACACCAGCACCTTTCTACTCACCAGTCTCGGAGTTGTCGGGGGGTGTTCTGTGGATCTCACTTCTGATTGCCAAGTAATGTTAACCTTAACAATAAAACAGCTATTTCACCAGCAAAAGTGGGTTTATTGGGGAATAGCAGAGAATTGCAATGTGGGATATGCAACATACAGCAAAACCAACAAAGGAGAAGGCATGTTACTTTGTGGAGAGAAGAAGGAAGTTGGGAGGGGTTGTTTGGAACTAAAAGCCCACTGGAGAAAAGCAAGAAGAGTTCAGAGTGGCAATGGTTCCTCATTGGCTGAGCTGCAGAGCTAGTCCATTTCTTGTAGGTGATGCAAGAGCCATCTTTCCCTGTTGGGGCCTGTAATTGACGATTCCTTCCTGTTGATGATTCTTCTGCTGGGGTCTGTAATTGACCATTTGTCCTATAATTGACATGGAGGGGTACCCTCTCCCGTTTGGCCACCTGTCTCCGCTGCAGGGCGGTTTCCCTCTGTTCATTTTCACAAATGCCTTTTTCTCAAACTTACTATGAAAGACTATTTTATAAAGATGTTATCCACCCCATTCCCAGCTAGAGATATACAGATATCAACAAATCTGTTTGTTGGAGCAACCTGATACCTAGGAGCTGTTCCGTTTTCTTTGTCCCATACAGAGGGTCATCATCCTGTAAGTATGTGTGCCTTATCTCATGTGCTGTGAGAGCGGTATTTTCCACAGGAACTGTCTGTGGTGGTTCCTTTTAATGTGTCAACTTGGTAAAACATTATTTCTGGGTGTGTCTGTGAGGGTGTCTCTGGAAGAGCTTAGCGTCTGAATCTATAGACTGACTAAAGACGATCACCCTCACCAATGCAAGCAGGCATCACCCAGTCCACTGGGGACCTGATTCGAACGAAAAGGTGGGGGAAGGATGAGCTAGTTCTCTCTACTTGATCTGAGGCATCCACCTCCTGCCCTTGGACACTGATGCTCCTGTCCTCCCTCTTTCAGACTCAGACTGGGCCTGACGTCATCAGCCCCCTGACTCTCAGACCTTCAGACTGACTGAATTACACCACCAGCCTTCCTGGTTCTCAAGCTTGCAAACAGTAGACAGCAGAACTTCTTGGCCTCCATAACCACGTGAGACAGTTCTTAGAATCAGTAAATACCTACCTACCTACATATGTACATACATACATATTCTATGGGTCTGTTTCTCGGAAGAACCCTAATACAGGAATGGAATGCTAGTAGCAGCTAAGGTCTAAAACTAGAGAAATATGCTTTTGTATGACTTTCGAAGAGAAAGCAAACACAGGAGAACCTGTAAGACCCAACGGCCTTATTCCGGTCTGCGCTTCCCCCCAGTGAGGAGACGAAGGCCACGGCAGATCGATGCAACAAGCAAGAGGTTTATTATTATTCCAGCTAGCTGGGGTCCAAGTGTCTGCCCGACACAGCGGGTTTCAACAAGGACCCCGAGCACTCAGAGCCAAGGGTTTATATAGCATTTTCAAAGCATTAACTCATAGTAATTTCCCACAGCTATACATTATTCTTGCAAGACATACATCCTGGGGTTAGGCAAGAGCAAGATAAGACCATTCCTCAATTGTCAGGGTGGTTCCACACGATAAGCTTGGTATGTAGGATTAACTGACCAAGGTTAGCTGACCAAGGGTCACCGCTGCCTTATTCCGGTGTTCATGATTGATTAACTTGTTTTTCTAGGCCTTACCCAGTTCCAGTTTTTCTTTTTAAGTCACACACACTCAGAAAATGGCTTCTAGGCCCTTAAGATGGCTACTCTTATGCTAACCTATTTCTATTCTTACAAACCTATGTAGAAATTTGTTCTATTTATCTCCTCCACCCAACGTTCACTCCGTTTCTAAGGAAAAATATATCAAATGAACCATTTTTGGCTCCCAGGGTGGGCTAGTACAACCTTCAGGCTTGACCAGGTGCATTCAGTCACTGGACTATCTCTGCTTGGCCAGCATAGAATTCCTGCAGGGGTTTATATGTGCAAAGACCCAAAAATGCCATGGGTTATCTTTCAAGGAAGGGAGTTTCTTGTTACTCGAGCCATTCATACAAATCACAAATGGCTGCTTGTCAGGAATGTGACAGTAGAAACCCTTCTTCATATGGAAAGTTGTACCAGAGATTCTGTGGTCCCCTGAACCTCTGAAATTTCCTGACAACAAGCTAAGCCAAGAACGGCTCTTCTAAGAAGAATTCCAAGTGTCTTGCTCAAAACCCTTCTCTAACTGATTTTTTTTTGAGGAACACTTATAGGCACCCATAAGGACTCCTCAGGCCCCCATAGAATACTGTTTCTCCAAGAAGAAGATACTGGTGTTGCTGGTGTTCTTGTTTACCAAGCCGCAGAATGAGCTTCACAAACACTCAAGGTAGGAGAGCAAGAAGGAGGCTTTTATTTAGAAATAAAGTGAAAGGACAGAGCTTCCGCTCATGCCAGGAGGGGACAAGAGAGTCCAGGTGGTGCGTTTCTCTAGGGGTTTTATAGGCAGATGAGGATTTTTCAAGAACATGAAAAAAAGCTTAGGGGTGTGGACTTACTAAGTGGCCCTAGGATATTTACAAGTAACTTGATACAAGTAACCTCCTGCTCTGTTGATTTCTCCCCCGAGATACCTGCATCTTGGTCTGGGGGCATACTAAACAAGGCCACCTGCTCAGCCTGACCCCAAGGTGGGCTGAGGCATTGTTTGCTAAAGAGTAAGTTAAGTGCAATCTTATCTTTAAGGTGGAATCCTTCTTGCCTTTTACTGTGCTATGGCTGGGCTTGCATGCTAAATTAGTTTGCCCAGTTGGCAAAATCACCTCATTAGATCTGAAGGAGGAAAGACGGCACATAGGCCTGGGCCTTTTAGCATGTTAAAGTGAATCTTACACATGATTATAAATAATTAGCATAAAATAAACATGTGCTACTCTTCTTTATCTGGCGTACACCAACTGATCTCACTGAAGAATGACTCTAGAGCTGAAGATTTAACACAGAGTTTTAGTAGGGGGTTTTCCTTGAATGTAGTTACATTGCTCTGACTGAAAATATCCTGCCTTGCTTTTTTCGGAGGCCCTCACCCTACTCTGACTACACCCATGGTCCCTGTCTCACTGGGAGGGCAGAAAAGCCACCTCCATTGCCTAACCCAAAGCCAATCAGAAAGCTGTCCACTGGTAAAAACATTAATCTGTCTTCATTTGTGGTATGCAAAATGTCACCAACAACTTTGACCCAGTGTCACACAGAGAGAGATTTCTGGATATTTTATTCTGATTTTGTAGGGTTTCTCTTCACCTTTGCTGGATAGTCACAATTTGCGTAGGTCACAGCTCTCTCCCCAAAGCCTGCAGAAATCTGTCTTTTAACATCTAGAGCATCTTCTAGCAGTGTCTCCCTCCCTTACCATGGAAGGGCAGGAACAGAGAACACAGTCCACTCACTCTTAAGGCTTTTATCCCAGAGATGAGTAACACGGTACCCCAAACAGGGCATCTTACCACAAATCTGAATATTTAGTGTCACAGCCTCCCAATCTCAGTGTTCTCACCTGAAATATGTAGGTATTCATCATGCCTGTTTCTTAATGGGACAACCTTGACAGGAGGCAATTCCTGTCTGTCCCAAGTTCTTGGCGCTTGGCCTTCACCTCACTCCTTCCTTCCCCTCCATCAGGTAATTTGTGTCTCCCATCTGGAAGGGCGGTTGTCATTACCACTTCTAGCCACCAGAGGCCCTCAGTTTTCATGGTCGAACTGAAATGGGCCTTTTTATGTATCTAATGTTTTCCCACTTTTTAAATTGAGGTATAATTGATGCATAACATTATATTAGTTTCGGGTGTACAACGTAATGATTTGATATTTGTATATGCTGCAAAATGATCAACTGTATTTGGGCAAGTCAGGTTGACATTTACAAACCAACCTTTAGAAGCTCAGTGTAGCAGAGGGGGATAGGCCCAGGGAACAGAGACCCTACGGAGGGAGGGGGTTTCAGTGCACTAATGGATAGACCTCTACCTCTTCACTGGAGTCCTAGCTGCCACTAGATACCCTGCCTTTCAGTGGGGCTGATGATGGCTGCCCTCGAGTCAACCCCCCATCCCTGCTCCTGTTCCCAAGGGGTGATGTTAAGGGGTCCTATATAAATGTGAATGGTAGCCCCTGGAGTTGTACAGAGCAGTCTCTGAGGACGTATGTCCTAGGGAATTTGACCCTACCAGCACTCCAGTTTCTATTCCACACTGTGCAGACTCAGGCCATCTTCCTCTTTCCCACTGAACGTGCCAAATTAACTTTGCTTGAGGAGTGGATTTAAATGCCTTCTGTTTTACAATAGTAGGTTGGGAAAACATTCCCCAGTCAGATACAATGTCCCAGGACCCATAATACAATCACATAAAAAAGATGCTGCTGTTAGAGTACACAGATAGCTAGACATAAGCAGGGAAGGGGGAGCAGGACTTCAGTTGGTTGCTTGCTTATGCACTCTGTAGAAGCAGTTCCCAAGGGATGGGGGTGAGGATACAGATAATAGATAGGCCTAGACAGGCTGGTTCCAACATGGAGAAGTTGATTGTGACTTAACCTCCAAATACATTATGCACTCATTGACATAGTAGAATTCATGACCCTCCATCACAGCATAGTAAAAACCATGCCACCCTGCACGGCACCACCACAGGACAGTTTCAAAGAGAACCAACTATGGTCAAAATCCCCCACCTGACATGAGGGTGGAGCAAGCCCCAACTCCAGGGAGACTCCACCTGTCCCCTTTGAAGCCTAATCTCACTTAGTGAATATTCATCTCCCTTCTTATAAAAAACGGCTCCCGATTTATTTCCCTCGGTGCCACCTTCTCTCGGTCTGCTTACACCCCAGCTCTCAGGCATGTATTCTTTGTGTTTTTCTGAAAGTTTCTTCTCTAAGTAAATGCTTAATGCTCAGTGGCTCTTTGTGTCTGTTCTTGAATTCTTTCTTGCAGTGAGACCAAAAACCCATCTCCAGTAACACAGCCACTTCACATAAAGCCTGTTCAAACACACCATGTCTCCTACAAACTTTTACCTTGATTCCATTTACCCTTACATGTCTAACTGTAGCCTCTATTAGGACTTCATCAAATGCTTGGTTTCACAATACCAAGTAAGGGGCATGTGTCCCAACATGACATAATATCCATTCTCATAAAATATCCAGGTAAAGGAGACACAATTTCTTGTGGCCTGTTTAAACTTTCCAACTTTCATAACCTTGTTGACTCTTACATTTTTATGTTCTTTCAGTCTAATCGCTACCCAGGTCAGGGCTTCACCAATGTGTTTTGTTACCACTGGCATAAGGCGTGTATATTAAGGATTCCTGGAAATCTCGTTTCCACCCCCTGACCATTTTACTCACTCTCTGGCAAAAGACTTTCGGTCCTCAGTGAGGGGCTGAGCCAAGGGTCTCTAGCCCTTTTGTGAACTTGTTACTGGAGATGGTCCTTGCTCTTGTTGCAAGAAAGAAAGGGGGGATGTTAGGTAAAAAGATAGACATGAGCAGCTAGAAAAGGGAAGATAAGGCTCAAAGACAAAGCCCAAAGTCCCCCAGCTAAAGTTCAGGGGAAGAGCCACCCAGACTCTGTCTAAGTCAGGGGTCCCACATGAAGACAACAAAGGCTTTGCGGAGAGATAACTTCCTTCCCAACCAGATCTCAACACCGGAACAGTCGAACGGAACGAAGAACTACCTGAATTACACCGCACTCTGGGGAACCGACATGCTGACTGAGAGGGATGACGATATAGAAAGACTTGCAAATCAAACAACCTCACCTTGTCAGTCAAAGACGCAACTCCTTGCCTTTATCCACCTGGATGATGTCCTGTTCCTCCCTTGGAGTGTATTCAAATAAAACATTCACTCAGCTTCACTGGTGTGTCTCTGCCTTTGAATTCTTTGTTGCAGCAGAGACAAAAACCAAGGAGAACAAACTCAACCCCTTAACACAAGCATATTTTTGTCTTGGGGAGGCAGCTTTGAAGCTAGCAGCCCAGGCTCAGATCGCCTGAAATCTGCTCTAGGTCTAGTACCAAGGGCCCATCAAGGACTCTCTTTTAATTTCATTTGAGCTATTACAGATAACAATAACAAGGGGTTACCAGGTCTACTTGAAGTTGTTTAAGTTCAGTGAGAGAGCAGGGTTTATGCACAAGCGGGGCCAAACTCCCGGCTGCCTCCACAAGGGGGCAGACTCGCTCTGGAGGTAATACTTGCTCTTCCTTGGAAGTGTGGCTCTGTGGATCAGGGGGACATCCAGGGGCATCAGGAGGACCTGGGATATAGGCAGATTTGGGAGTAGCAGGGTGTTTGGGGGCTGAAGACCCCAGGGGATTGTGGTCTGGAGGAGAAGGCTCCAGATATGGAGAGCCCCTGGGGGGCCACAAGGGCCATGCGCCCCTCAAATTCTTCCAGCCCTTCGGAAGGTAACACCCCGACCCTGAGGGGTGTGGGGTCGCTGCCTTTCCCACCGCCTTCTCTGCCTTTACGACCTGGGGCCGGGGCTCGCTTCCCTGCGGCAGACATGGCAGGAGGCACCTGCAAGTCAGTGCCTCAAGCGGTGCAGTTGTCAGGCTGGGATGACAATCTCAGTCAAGTTGGTGGCCGAGGAGGTGACTGCTGCTGAGGGGGGCTGTTGGCAGCTGGGCCTGCTGGGAGGTGCTGGGGGTGGCAGAAAGAATGGCCGCAAACGGGACCACAGTCTATGAACGTGAGTCTGAGACAGGAAGTGGAGGGACGGGGGAGGTGAGACGGGAGGGAGCCTGCGTCTGAGGGGGTGGGATGGGGTGGGAAAGGTTCGGGCAGGCCGGAAACGGGAGGTGGAGCGTGGAAATGTCAACAAAGGGACGCCTCCGTCATCGCGAGCTATAAGCTCATTTGCTCAGTGTCGATGATTGACTTGCCGCGGTCCAGTGAGTGATCAATTTGTCCGGCCTCACTCAGAGTCTTAGAGACCAGACTGGGTTATCCTGCAAGCCTGCGCAAGTCTTCTCCTTTACTTTCTACCTTTAAGTTCTGTTAGTAAAACTATGTAGTCGCTGTGTGGCAGCACTCCAGGTTTTGCCAAGTGTGCTTTTTTTCCCCCCAATTTCCACCTTGGGAGGGTTCGTGCCGGCAGAGACACAGTTATTTCAGGAAGGAAACAAAAGTGTATAGACCAAATATCAGCATGGTTAATAAAAAAACAAACTCAAAAGAGAGAAGGAGAATTTGGATGTTGAAACGTTATTAAAGCTACTTAGAAAAGGACATACAAAGTTGAAACGGATGTTGTGAGAACGGAGAGTGGAAGGAGTATTAAAGTTGGAGCTGGAGAGTGGTTCATGCATGCTGCCCAACCCAAGACTGTAAAGGACGAATAAAGAGAGAAGCTTTTACAGGACTGGGCTGTGCACATACAAGGGACTGAATTGTGTGCCCCCGACAGCCATGTGCTGAAATCCTTTCCTGCAATGTGGTGGTATTTAGACATGGGGTCTTTGAAGGTAATCAGGCTTTGATGAGTTCGTGAGCTGGGGTCCACACTGTGGGATGACTGCCCTCAGAAAAGAGACCAGACAGCTTGCCCTCCACAGTGCTCCACTCCCACCCTGCCTTTCTTTTGTAACTCAATCAATGAATAGGAAAAAAAACGGTTACATCAACAAAACCATAATCAAAATTCAACCACAGAGACCAGAAGCTTTATTAGGGAATGTTATGCATATAATAATAGGGAGCTGTCTACAGATTTTAATTAGATATATAATAAGTTGAAAGTTTTCCTTTAGAGTGGTAGTTTCCAAAGTGGTATTCAGATACCTAGGACGTGTGCAAATAATCCACTGGCATCCCGGAAAAAAAATGTGTTTACGTTGTGTTTATTGTACCTCACAATGCATTGGCTTCAAAATTTGTGCCTTCATAATTTACCCTCCCCAAGGTTCCTTAATATATGTAGGCATAGTATAACTGAATATGCATTTTTTATGGTTGGTTCGAAAATATTTCATGGAGAGGAATGCATAGTCAAAACATTTATTAATTTTAGCTTTACAGAACCCAAAGTCACAAGCCCTCACACTATGGGTGCCATCCAAGGACACAGAAACAGGGGAGGAGATGGAAAAGCTAGTGACTCAGTCTTTTGAGTTTGCATTCAGCAGTGACTGCCAACCTCCCGCCAAAAACAGCAGTAATCAGCCCCTACACTTGCAACAATATATTCAGTGACTACGCCAGTGCTCTTACATACACAAACACTCGTAGTGATGGTAAGCAACCAAATTATCTTACTTTGATGTGGGTATCACATACTCTCTGTCTGTAAACATCCAAGTTAAGTGTTTCTCCTCCCAGGGTAAGATGGTAAGATGGCATAGTCCAGGTGTCACAGAAACAAAAAGTACATCATATTTCTATGGTTAACGTCAGTTCTTTATGGCACCTGGATAGTGTGAATTCATCCTCAGAGGCACAATTGTAATCTCTACTTCAGACACTTAAGCCTCCCAATCCACTAAATGGATGATAAATATTAGAAGAAACACCAGAAACTTATCAGTGGATATGTATTGCAGTGAAAATATTTCTATACAAAGGTTTGGGGAATCAGTGTTTAAACAGAAGTGTTGACAAGTTTGGCTTTGGTGTCAGACACACACCTGTGTTCCAGTCCCAGCTCAGCATACTCTTACAAGATGTCCGTAATATATGCTGGGGCTCAAGGACATCTCAGAAGTCATTCAATCCTAATTCCACTCTCATTTCCACATGGCTCTAATGATGCCAGTTCTCAAGGAGAAAGAGAAGGGAAGCATATCTGAGACATTGTCATATCCCTGCAGTAAGTGCCTCAGGTGTGAATCACATGGCAGAAAGGAACAGAACTCTTCTGTCTACCTGTAACTAGCACCCTCACTCACAAGCAAGGGTCACTTGGAACCCCAAGTAGCAGGAGCTGGTTTTCAGTTCCTGTCAGCACAGGCCTTTGCTGAAGATCTCTGTCTCTGTGGAATATGCAGCACATATCATTCATCATAGAAATTAGATTGTCACTTAAGTCATAAGACTAACTTCTCCATCTTATGACACCCTAAAGTTATCTTTAGAGCCAGAACCTGAAACCATAACCCTGGCATTCAAAGAATATTTCCTCAATATTCTTAAGGAAAATTAATATTTACAGTATTCATCATTATAGTAAAATGCACTATGACAATAAAAAAAAGACAAAACGAAAGCTGTCACAAGAAGAGGAAAAGCAAACTGGCCTATTTGGAAATGAAATTTTATGTATCCATTATAAAGATAAGGAGAGTTTAAATGTATTAACACAGAAAAACAGTAAAATAAAATTATAGAATTAAGTAAAAAATTATATCATATATCATAAATCACACATATTGAAAAAGGTGCTGTATATTTCTTCTTAAGACATAATTACTGGTAAAAGCATAGATAAGAGAACTTGAAGCATATACAGTAAACTGTTGAAATAGTTGAATATGAAGGCAGGGGAGTAGTGCAATGGGAGGTTTGGAGAAATGAAACCTTAGAATTCCTTTAACTTTTTAAATATTTCACAAGGACAGCCAATTTGAGACAGGGACGGTGGGTGTAGTCAGAGTAGGGTGAGGGCCTCCAGGAAAAGCAGGGCAGAATATTTACAGTCAGAGCAATGTAGCAATGGGCAAAGTAGTCCCTATTGAAACTCTGTGCTAAGCATTATGCAAAGTCAAGGTCACACTAATTCTCTAGGGAAAGATACCTAAGAATATAGACACCTTCAGTGAGATTAGTTAAAGCTCAAAAGGCCAGGAGCAACTTGGCCTGGAATGTTTGAGTGTTCTGCAAGGGTATCAGCATAACCGGTGACTCTGCTGTCAGCCCTAGCAATCAGACTACGACCCAGCCCACCTTGAGGACAGGGCAGGTGATGCAAGTCCACACCCCTAAGATTTTTTCATGTTCTTGAAAAATCCTCAACTGCCTGTAAAACCCCCTAGACAATGTACCACTACGGGCTCTCTTGTCCCCTCCTGGCATGAGCCAGGAACTCTTCCCTCTCACTTTATTTCTAAATAAAAGCCTGTACCTTGCTCTCCTACCTTGAGTGTTTGTGAAGCTCATTCTACGGCTTCATGAACAAGAACCCTGGCATCAAATTGATGTTTTACATATTTTGCTAAATGTTACTTAAAAAATACTATACAAAGACAGGAAAAGATAAATCTGGCTTATGTCAAAAAATGAACCAAACAAGTATAGCAATTTTATCATTAGATAAAATAAAATTCAAGGAAAATACCTTTCATTGTACTTCCAAGGCTATTTCAAAATATAAAAGGAATTTCTCATGATGAATTCTTATGTACCCCAAAACAAAGTTTAAAATTTATACAGGAAATCTGCCAGACCTACAGTAAGTTAAATAACAATACCAAGGACTTCATCTTCCTAAATTTGTTAAGACTTGTGCTGTGGGCTTCCTTGGGGAACGTTCCATGTGTATTCTGCTGTTACTGAGCTGAGTGCTCTGTAATGTCTGTTATGTACAATTGGTCTGTCATGTTGTTCAAGTCATCTGTTACCATGTTGATCTTCTGTCTGGCTGTTTCATACATAACTGGAAGCTAGGTATGGAAGCCCCTCTTATTTTTTGTGTTACTATTTCTCCTTCCTGTGTGTCGAACGTTTGCTTCATATATTTGGGACTGCTTATTTTGGGTGCACATATTTTTTTTTGTATATATTGAGAAATGATCAGGATAATAACTTTATGTTATGGAAAGGATATTGGCTTTGTAATCAGACTTGGATAGTAGCCCTGAGGCTCTATCACTTATTGCTATGTGATCTTGGTCATGGAAGTCCCCTTTTCTCAGCCTCAGTTTCTGTCTTTATAATAAGAGGGGGCCAAACTATAGCAATTGTTTTTAAACATTTCTGGTCAGAGTCTATACTAAGAAAAACATTGTACATCATAATCCAATATACACATATACATGCCAAGAAATCTGAAACAAAAGTATTATGAAGCAATCCTTACTCATACTATGCGTGATATACTGACATTTTCTGTTCTTTTTCATATTTTTAATTGATGACTGTGACCCAATAATTGACTTCATCACCTCATTAATGCTTTACAACCCACAATTTGCAGAACTCTGAACTAGAGGGTATCTAATATTCCAGCACTCTGTTATTTTTATGTTA